>NC_080174.1:87696005-88061486 GCF_950295315.1 Erinaceus europaeus | reverse complement strand
GTGTTCAAGATGCAGAACTCAATCTCTATTCAATGTCAAGATCATCAACCCACCAATGTCCATGTCCAGAAGAAGCCATACCTCCCACCTTCTGCACGCCATAAAGAATGTTGGTCCATATTGCCAGAAGATGAAGAATAGGGAAGCTTCCAGTGGACGAGATGGGATACAGAACTCTGGTGGTGGGGACTGTATGGAGTTGTATTCCTCTTATCCCACAATCTTGATGATCATTATTAAATCACTAATAAATAAAATAACATAAATAAAAGAACCTGATCCTGGAGAGAGGATTGTATTTTGAGTTACAGATAATCAGTAAGAGACTTTAAAACTCAGGATATTCACATTCCCTGCTACTATGGCCTGTGCCTTTATTATCTACATATCAATCTTCTGCTTTGTCTTACAAATGACTAAAGGTCTCCTTCCTAATTCCCCACAGGGTATTATTAATCCTACCAGTTAAAACCCCCTGCAACAGTTGCTAAGGAAGTTCCTACCTTTCCAGCCTCAGCCATCTCTCCTCATCCATCTTTCTCTGCCCCTCTCCTAACCATGTATGGTATCGTCAAGCTGCCAGGCTGGTGTCGCAGGAGAGAGAGCGGGAATGCAATGCAATGCCTTTACTGATCAGAGATAATGATATATATAATCTTTAACCGAAAGTGGCAAGTGGGAAAAGAAATGGCTAGGAGAGGGGGTGGAGAAAAGAGAGCACGAAGGAAGAAAACTTCCATAGCAGCTGCTGCGAAGGTTCTAACCAAGCCACTTCCATTCCTGTCTTGTCTCTTTCATGTCCCGAGCTGGAGAAGGCCTGGCATGCAGACCAGGAGGCTGATGCCAGTCATTGTGGTTGGTGCTATGTGGCTTAACCAGGTGTGCTAGCGCCCAACTCTGGGGTGCTCAAATGAATAAAGATTTGTATTCTTTTGCTTCTTCTTCTAGTTTGCCCTTCTTCCGTAGCCAGTCAACAGCGTCAGGTTGAGCCTGATGTAAAGTTTCGAGACCTCCTTTGAATCTGGAGAGGTGGCAGTCGTTGACTATGTGGGTCATAGTCTGTCTGGAGCCGCAGGGGCAGTTCGGGTCGTCTCTGGCTCCCCAGCGATGGAACATAGCGGCGCACCGGCCATGGCCTGTTCGATAGTGATTGAGGAGGACCCAGTCATAACGTGCTAGGTCAAAGCCGGGTTGATTGTTTTGCTGCCATGAGCTTAGTCCCTGGGTCATCCCTCTCTCTCTCTCTCTCTCTCTCTCTCTTTCTCGTGACGCTAGCCCAACAGTGGAAGACAGATTGCTATAAAACACTGAATTTAAAGGGTACAAAGGGTTATGAGAAGGCGGCCAGGTAGTGGTGCACCTGGTTAAGTGCATGTATTACCATGAACAAGAACCTAAGTTCAAGCGCCCTGTCCCCACCTGCAGGGGAAGCTTTATGAGTGGTGAAGCAGGGCTGCAGCTGACTCTCTGTCTCTCTCTCCCTTTCTGCCTCCTCCTCCCTCACAATTTCTCTCTGTTCTATCAAATAAAATAAATAAAAGTTTAAACATTTTTTAAAGGTTATGAGATCATAAAGAAGAGGTCAGTATCACAGAGAGAGGAACCTCTTAGGAAAAACCCACTTTGTTTCATCTATAAAATGAAAGAGCTGGAACAAATACAAGCATCCTCCTATCAAGTCATGGATGGCTCTAGGACACAGAGGCTTTCACCATGTTTGCCTGCACAGCTGGTTTCATTTTTCTTAAGCAAGCACCAAGAGGTGTAGCCACAACGTCCATGTTTTCTCTTGAAGGTTGACTGCTACCCTTTACATCTGCACAGACACTCCAGTTATTCCAGGTCCTTTGACTTGAGATGACTTCTCTCACACGAAAACCACACACCAGGTGTCGTTTGTCATCAGTCAGTCACCTGACACAGTACACCTGAAAATTTAATTGATAGCTAATGCCCCCGACCCCCAATTTGAAGAAACTGGCTTTTCATTTATTTAAGGAGATGAATAAGTCATCATACCACTCTTGGTACTAAGATTGAGTCTATGGAGATAAATAAAAGATAGTTCTGGCCTTCAAAGGAGGGACAAAGATGAGACCAACCCTAAAAAAAAAACAAAGTATTTCAACAAGTGATATTATTAAGGCATTCACAGGGATCCAGTGGCGTTGCACGTGATTAAGCTCACAGGCTATAATGCACAAGGACTCAGGCTCTAGTTCCCACTCCCAGCCTGCACGAGGGAAACTTCTTGAGCAGTGAACCAGGTCTGCAAGTGTCTGTCTTTCTCCCTGTTTATCTCCCTCTCCATTCTCAAGTTCTCTCTGTCCTATATAATCAAAAAAAAAAAAAAAGCAAAGAAAAAATAGCTATCAGAAGCAGTGACTTCACTGTGCAGGCATCAAGCCTCAGTGATAACCCTGGTGGTGTGTGTGAGAGGGTGGGGGTGGGGGAGTGAGAGAGAAGAGACAGGTGAGGCAAGGCAGAGAGCATAACGTTTTCTTAGGAACAGACAGATTTACAGCCAAACCTCGCCAGGTAAGAAGGAAGGAGAGGGGCTTTGCCAGAATACTGCACTTATTTGTGCACAAAGTGGGTTAGAAGTAGGTGGTTATTGCATAGGATGCAATTAGCTGGAGTCTGAGATGAGGAAGCCGCATGTACAAAGACAGAGAGGTGAGTGATAAACATCTTCTATTCTAGGAGCCAAAAGTATTTCAGCAAGACCGGTGGCACAGAATTCACATTGGGATGCAGTGAGGGATGAGGCAGACAGGAAGACGAGATTCAATAATGTGTCATTCTGACGAGGCTTAATTTATGCAGAAGATAATAAGTTACCATGGTAGAAGATTAAGCCGGGAGCACATGAATAGGTCTGTAGAGCTCTTTTGTTTGTTTGTTTGTTTTTGAAAAATCACTCTGTCAAGAGAGTGGGTGGTCAACTGAGTAGTATATATCCTTGACAGAGAAATGAGTTGTGATACCTTTGTGATAGCTCTGACAAGAAAAGATAGACTAGTTAGGATTTCTATGTTGCAAATGAAAGAACTCCTAGGAGAACTCAGTTAATCAATATGTAAACTTATTGGCTGATGTAATAAAAGCCATGAAATAAGATGAATGTCAAGCTTGCCTTAATTCAGTGTTCCCAGATCAATTTTGTTTTTCTCTTCCCTTCAGTATGTTTCTGTCTCTAGCTGGCTTTTCTCCTTGTAGTAAATTGATTTAGGATTTCTATCACTGGTGAAAAGACCCTAGAAATGATACCTCTACATAAATGGTGAATAAATCACATGCTCTTGATCCAACCTTTGGCCACAGCATGTGGAAACCTGAGTTCTAAAACAACCAATGAGGTGAAGAATATAAAATTTACCGTTGGATATATAATATCTTCCACGGCATCTGGTTCAATTTTCTCTATATCATTAAAGACATATAAGGACAAGTTACATATAATAATAAAATTCAGAATTGCACTAAAGCAAATCACTATGGAGAAAGAGAGTAACGGATGATATGAAAAATTGCTGGGGTATTGGTGCATGGTGGTGGAACAGACCTAGGTTGGGGGGAAAAGTGCCCTATAAATGCCTAGCATAAGAAGATGAGAGGTTATATCTATGCGTCAATAGTTGTACTATGTAAACCATCAACCCTCCAATAAAGTGGATAAATATACTTGTAGTTATGTGTCAATAACTGTACTGTAAACTATTAACCCCCAAATAAAATGATTAAAAAACTTGATGGATCAATACTTGGTCACTGACGTTCTCCAGAGATAGGTCACCTGGAAGCTGGGTTATTCATATGACCCAGCTTTGAATCTGAGGGAGCTGTCAGTGTGCAGCATGTTGCGCTCTTGCCCTTTGTCTCTGTATTTCTCTTTCTTAATGGCTCAGAACAGGTAAATCCTGGTGGCCACAACAACAAGAAGATCTGGTCACTGAATCAATGTGGGAAGTTAAAAAAAAAAAAAGAAGAAGAAGAAAGAAAAAGGGAGAAAGGAGAAAAAAAGGAGAAAAAATGGAAATATGGAAGGAATTGAAGAAGGATTCTCAACTATGTGACATAAATAACTGCAGGATGAGCACACTCCGAAGGAAAGATAATGAGTTGACTTTTTGAACATGTAAAGTTAACCTTGAGTCCTAATTATTCAGGTGAATAGGAATGAGCTGGATGGCTGAGTCTAGGTCACAGCAGACTGAAGTGGAAATGATGAGTTGGATCATGATAGTATCATAGCTGGAATTCCTTGGGGACAGAAAATAAAGTTGTTTCTGAACATGTCACAGTCAAATTATTCTGAAGAGTCATGATCCCTACAAGAGGACAACTATCACCTGAGAGATAAAAAGGATCCTACTAACCTTTAAAATGAGGCTCTTCACCTTCAAACCCAAGGAGTTTCAGCTGAGTGACTTAAAGAGTTGATGAGAGTCTTTGTCACCTCCTCTTAGTGCTCCTTCAAGTGAGATAAAAATGCATTATAGCTGCCATTGGTGTCTGCCCTCTGGAAATTTACAATGCTAGACAAGAGTTCAGTCTACTCGGGACATGAACTGTGTCTGAAATATGCCCTCATCATATAAAAGAAGGATTTCTCTTGTCCGGAAGTATCAGAAGGCAGACTGGAATTTGACTCATGTTTGAGAATATGTGGCTTGTCTTGTCAGGGTATTAAGTATTACAGAGGTAGCTCATCACTGCAGATTAATGAAGTCACCAGAATCATTTAGAAAGCAATTGAGTGACTAATTTTAATTGGAAGTTTGATTGCTACCATTGAAATGAAACAAGAGAAATTCATACTCCTCACTCCTTGAATGCTTTCCCCACTGGAACAACAATTACTATGTCAATCTTTAATACATTAGTGGGACCTTTTCTAAGATTAAACATTAGATGTTTTTCAAAGAATAGAATTTATACAGGGAAATAAAATAGCTGAACTTCAATTAGGAAAACTAGAATCAAAAGACAGTTTAGAAGTACATATATATTTTTTTCTGAGTAGAAGCTAATATGATGAAAAGAAAAGTCACTAGCTTAATGGCTCTCTAAGAAAATAATTTAAGTAGCCAGGCAATGGCACACTCAATTGAGAGCACACATTACCATTCCCTAGGATATGGGTTCAAGACTCAGATTCCCACCTACAGGGAGATTAGGTAAGTGCTCGAACTAGGGTAATTTAAGAACACATCTGACTTTTAGAAAATACAAATGGACATTTGGACTTTTTTGCAGAGAAAACTGGATTATCACCATTTAAAAACTACTTAAAATGAGGAAATCAATTAATTTAAAATAAGTACCTCCGTACTCAGTAAATTAAAGATTAGATTGATGATTGAAATGATTATCCTGTTTGGTTTGGTTTGTGTTTTGCTTTCATGGTGGCTCGGTGCCTGCACTATGAATCCACCATTCCCAGGGGCCACTTTCTTCCTCTTTTCTATTGTTTTCTATTTGATTCTATGGGACAGAGTGACAGGGTTAAATTGAGAGAGGAGGGGGAGAAATAAAGGGAGAGAGAATGAGAGACATCTGCAGACCTGCTTCACTACTCAAGAACGTTTTTAAAATAGGGATTCAAAAGAAATGTGGCTTATTTCAGTATAAATACATATATATTTTTCTCCTTAGCAGCAGTTTTGTTTGAATACTAGTAATACCATTTTCCTTTCTTATGTTCTAGACTTCTAAAAGATGTTCCAAATACACCTTTCATTTATATACTCAACTAATTAAACAGTATGGTGTTGGTATAAAAAATAGACTCAGAGATCAATGGAACAAAATAGAGGACCCAGAAGTAAGACCCTGAATATATTATCATGTAGTATTTTGCAAGTCAATCAAGAGCACTGAAAGAAGAAGAATATTCTTCATAACATGACATTGAGAAAACTAGATAGTCACACATATTTTATATAGAGTTGAATCCCTATAAAATATTTATAGAATGCATGTCATAAACAGAACATTTTGTAAATAATGGCGTCCTAGGTCCTGCAAGAAACTCACATGGGAGTGTATCTGCTTTGCCATCTGCAAGATCCAGGAATGTTCCTGGCCCCCACTACATTGAAGGAAACTTTGTTGCCGTGGTATCTTTCCCCTCTTTCTGTCTCATTGTCTCTCTTTACCTGAAAAAGTCAGCTTGGAGCACTGACACTCTGGCAAGAACACATGCACACACACACACACACACAAACTGAGAAGAGACACATCAACACTGTCCTGCCATCCATGAAACAGTAAAAATGGCCTTCTAATTAGACAACCAGGTAAAATATTTTTTCTGTTGCTAATTTGTCTTTGTGTGTGCGTGGGGGGGGTATTATTTATTTAGCTTTTCTGCCTCTTCAATTTTTAATCGTATTTATTGTTGTTGAGTTGCAAGAGCTCTTTGCAGGTTTTTTTTATTTTAACTTCTTTGATATGTGGTTTGCAAATATTTTCCCACTCTATAGATTACTTTTTTACTTTTTATTGTTGCTTCTTCTGTGAAAAAGGGTTTAGTTTTCTGTCACCCCATTTGCTGATGTTTTTTGCTATGTGTGATTTTCATGCCATAGCCAGAAGTGCCATGTCATTGCCTAGACAAATATAAATGAGTTTCATCCTTATGTTTTCTTTGCGGAGTTTTCCTTGTCAGAGGTAGTCACACAGTCAAATTTTAAATCCAGATTTTAAGTCTAGAATGATAGTTATGTCAATGTGACAGTAATAATGCTATATTTTGACTATCTTGTATATGCCAGATATTTTACTGAATACTTTAAAAACATACTTCACTTAATATGTATAAATCATAGTAATACTTTATATTTGCAACACTAGCTAGTCTTCTAAACAATTCACTAAATCCTCATAAAAACTAAGAAATTATGTAAGAAACTATTCATTGATAAAATTATTTTAAAATTATTTCTTTTTTATGTATCCTTAATAGTTACCAAGACTGACCTTCCTAGCAACTGTAATTAAGATACAATTTTTGTATTGTGAGCAAATGTGATTTGAACTACTTCCAGACTCAACTCATCCAAATCATTCATGTGTTGCAGAGAAATGATTTAGTGGATAAAGCCTTGTAGTTGCATGTCTGAGGCCCAGGTTTAATCTCCAACACTACATATACTGGAGTAATGCTCTGGTCTCTGCCTCTGTCATTATCTCTCTTTCTCTCTTCTATCAACAAATATAATAAACTTTAAAATAAAACAAGTCAGGGACTGGGTGGTGGTGCACTTGGTTGAGCATACACCTTACTATGAATGGAGACTTAGGTTCAAGCTTCTGGTTTACACCTGCAGGGTATAAGCTTCACAAATCGTGAAACAGTGCTTCAAGTGTCTCTCACTCTCGAACTCCCCTTCTCTCTCAATTCCCCTCTGTCCTTTCAAAATAGAAGTAAAGCAAAAAGTAAAATATAAAACAAATCACCAATGTGATCCTGCCTTTTTCTAGTTAGTTACATATACTAAAGCTTAAACCTCTGAATGACTATGTGAACTGTTCTCTTTTCTTTTCATTCCTTTTCTTTTCCTTTCCTTTCTTTTCTTTTCTTTTATTTCCTTTCCTTTTCTTCTTTCTTTCTTTCTTTCTTTCTATTATTTATAAAAAGGAAACACTGACAAAACCATAGGATAAGAGGGGCACAACTCCACACAATTCCCACCACCAGAATTCCATATCCCATCCCCTCCCTTGGAGTATGGACCCAAGGTCATTGTGGGGTACAGAAGGTGGAAGGTCTGGCTTCTGTAACTGCTTCCCCACTGAACATGGGCATTGACAGGTGATCCATAGTCCCAGCCTGCCTCTCTCTTTCCCTAGTGGGGCAGGGTTCTGGGGAATCAGAGCTCCAGAACACATTGGTGGGGTCTTCTGCCCAGGGATGTCTGGTTGGCATCAAGCTAGTATTTGGAACCTGGTGGCTGAAAAGAGAGTTAACATATAAAGCCAAACAAGTTGTTGATTAATCATGAACCTAAAGGCTGGAGTAGTGCAGATGAAGAATTGGGGGGGGTGTCCATTTTGTAGGTAGCTAGTAGGCATATTTTAGTTATATTCCAAAGGGCCTGTGGCTATACTAGTTATTATTTTTCCCCTGAGCCTGAAATCTGATATGCAGGTGGAGCCAAGTTATTGTCTGGGGAGATGATGTCATGGCTGAAAAATGACCAGAAATCTGCATCAGGGAAGAGAGTAGCTCCCAAATATGGGAAAGGGGTATAAATATTATTGACTGTAAACCCCACTGATTTGATGTGGTCTGGGGCCCATATTCAGCTTAGGAGCCTGTGTGACCTCTGCATCCCTGTAGATCTGATCTCACATTCTGTGGTCATGAGTAGGAACATTCCAAGCTGCCCCAATATCAGGACCCATCTTCCTCGGGTAGCATAGAGTATGTTGTCCAGCCTCCCTTTGGAGGATGGAACATTCTCTACTGTTGTTGATCCAGGTTGAGGGCAATTGTTCCCTTTTCAATTTCTCTCTGTCCTATCCAATAAATAAAAATGAAAAATGGTTGCCAGTAGCAGTGGATTTACAGCACTGGCACTAAGCCCCAATAATAACCCTGGAGGCAGAGAGCAAGAGACAGAGACAGAGACAGAGACAGAGACAGAGAGACACCTGCATCCCTGCTTTACTACTCACAAAGCTTTCTCCTTGCAGATGGGGACCAAGGGCTTGAACCCGAATCAACCACCACCCGACCCCCTGTACTAGGTTTTCAAATATGCTATACTGCCTCATAAATGAACAATGATTTTCACTTTATCTAATTTATCTTAAGTAATTCTGTCATTGTCTGAGTATTATGTTAATAACCCAGTCCATAAAATGAAAATTTTTATTAATAAAAAGAAACAGGATGATAATAAAGTTACTTTCTAACTGTTTTCCAGATAGTTTTAAATAAACATTGAACAATGGCATCTATGTCAGAAAATGTCACCACAGGAGCAGCAAACATTCCAGCTGAATAAATGTGATCCTGGGCATTCTTGATGAGTGAATTTGCTTTGAAATGTGCACTGATCACATGAACGGAGTGTATATTAGAGGAAATAATTTAAATTTAAAATCATTGATCCTTAAGTATATCAACTGTACCAGGGGGATAACAGTATCAAGAACTCATCGTTTTGTCTATCCTACAATTTATAAAGAATAAATCATATGTGGTCTATACACTTCTATGCCACTTCATTAATTTTCTGCCCTTTGCAGGCAGTCAATCTAGCACCAGCTATAATTGTTGTTTTTTGTGACAACTCTCTCAGTAAGCAAGGCAAATCCTGATGGAACTGAGATAAAGTCTATGCAATGCAGAGCATGTCAACTTTCCTTCAAGGTAATCAGGACATTCAGCCTCAATTCAAAGGATGCAAAAGTCAGGGCTTTTGCACTCAATAGAATCTCTCAAGTGTCATGCCATTTTGACAGATTTGAAAAATAAACATATTTATTTTAAACACTGAAGATTCGCAAAATTATTTTATTCTACTCCAGTGACAGTACTTGGGAATAATTTCATCATTTGTAATGAACCCTCAATATGAAATGAATTTCAACTGATTATATTCTAATGGAACTGTGCAGAGGTTGATATAAGCAGACTGAAGAGCTTATCAAGAATGTGGGTCAATTTAAATTATTTTGTTATTTTTCCGCTTGGGACTGGAATGCAATGTTAGCTAAAAATTCTCACCTAGGGAGTCGGGCGCTAGCGCAGTAGGTTAAGCGCAGGTGACGCAGAGCACAAGGACCAGTGGGGGAGTCGCTTCACAGGCGGTGAAGCAGGTCTGCAGGTGTCTCTCTCTCTCTCCCCCTCTCTGCCTTCCCCTCCTCTCTCCATTTCTCTCTGTCCTATCCAACAATGACAACATCAATAACAACAATAATAATAACTATAACAACGAAAAACAACAAGGGCAAGAAAAGGGAAAATAAATACATATAAAAAATTAGAAAATTAAAAAAAATTCTCACCTAAACATGCGTGCACTACCTTGCCAGGGCAGGGGTTCTCTGATCTGATTTTGCATGAGGCCAACAAGACTTCTAGGCAATAAATTCCCTAAATTAGAAAGTAGATATGTTATCATTTGTAGGAATAAATGGGCAGATACACTTGTTCTTAGCTTGATGACAATATGAATTCAATTTGAATATTGATGAGAAGTAGTTGTTGGAATCTCACTGAACTACTGCACTCAAGAGCATAAAGGCCTCATTACACTTCTCTATTCTTTGAGACATTTATAGTCTCACCATCTCACTAAATTATTTTGCCTTAAGGCATAGAGCTGAGCATTAAAATACACCCCCCCATTCTGCACTGTACTGAAGCCGTTGGTGGGTGGAGTTCAGTTCAGGTGCTATTTCTAGTATGCTCCTATCCTGACCCAACTATAAATCCCTACATATCAACCTCCTCTGAACCTTGACTCTCTATATCTTTATATAGGACAGGGATGTTACAGCTCAAAGAAGCTGAAGACATGAGGGAAGAAAAAGAGAATAAGAAGAACCAGAACAGGGAGCCTGGCGGTAGTGCAGCGGGTTAAGCGCAGGTGGCGCAAAGTGCAAGGACCTGCATAAGGATCCTGGTTTGAGCTCCCAGCTCCCCACCTGCAGAGGAGTCACTTCACAGGCCTTGAAGCAGGTCTGCAAGTGTCTATCTTTCTCTGCCCTTCTCTGTCTTCCCCTCCTCTCTCCATTTCTCTCTGTCCTATCTAACAATGACGACATCAATAACAAAAACAATAATAACTACAACAATAAAATAACAAGGGCAATAAAAGGGAAAATAAATAGATTTTTAAAAAAAGAAGAAGAATGACCAGAACTAGTCAAACCATTTATGAAATTGGAGCATGTCCCAATCTCGCTCTGGGGCCTTGTCCACTGAATATTCTATCATTACATGAATCCCTAGATTTTCTTGCAAAATGTTCATGAAAATGCTCAACCTGTAGCTTTTTCTGCGGAGGATGGTACCCAGTCTTCATTCCTTTGTTTGAGTAGAAATGAGCAATTTATTTTTAATTTCCCTCCCCCCCTTTTTTTTTTTAGAAAGACCATGTTATATTCACTGCCATATCTCTTTGCAGGTCAGGTTCCTGACTATCTACTCATTATGATACTTTCACTTATTCTGTTTCTCCTGATGATTAAATGGCTCCATGTCAGTTCCATTACTTTGAGTCCTATCATCTCCATTGCATTAGAGAATCTATTTTTGTCACGGTTTTTCATGGTGTCAGTCAGTCTACAGTGGACTCTCATCACTGGATTTCTCACTGATGTTAGTGGCTTCCTCACCTACATAATTGTTTTTTCTTTGACAAAAGAAATGGACTCAAACATACCCCTCTATAATATGGGGTGGATGATGGATCTTCCAACCCTGTAGTGACTCTAGTATCAACTCTTGTCTGAAACTTTGCATGTGTTTTTCTCCCATTGTACTATGAGGCCACCCACTGAATGCTATTACTTCCTCCAGATTCTCAAACGCAATTTTAGTAGTACTGTTAGAACATTTCTCGGGGGGCGTCGGGCAGTAGCACAGCAGTGCAGCGGGTTAAGCACACAGGACGTGAAGGTGTCAGGATCCCGGTTTGAGCCCACGGCTCCTCACCTGCAGGGTTGTCGCTTCACAAGTAGTGAAGCAGGTCTCCAGGTGTCTGTCTTTCTCTCCCTCTCTGTCTACCCTTCCTCTCTCCATTTCTCTCCATCCTATTCAACAACGACATCGATGACAGCAATAATAATAACCACAACAACAATAAAACAACAAGGGCAACAAAAGGTGAAAAAATAGCCTCCAAGAGCAGTGAATTTGTGGTGCAGGTGCTAAACACACACACACACACACACACACACACACACACACACACTACTCAGGGTTTTGCCCGAGTAATAAGTCCTATATTATATGAGTGTTTTGTATTGGTAAACTCCCTTGATCCAACTTCTTCTTCTAGCGTTTGCCCTTCTTCCATAGCCAGTCAACAGCGTCAGGTTGAGCCTGATGTCAAGTTTTGAGACCTCCTTTGAATCTGGAGAGGTGGCAGTCATTGACTATGTGGGTCATAGTCTGTCTGTAGCCGCAGGGGCAGTTCAGGTTGTCTCTGGCTCCCCAGCGATGGAACATAGCGGCGCACTGGCCATGGCCTGTTCGATAGCGATTGAGGAGGGCCCAATCATAACGTGCTAGGTCAAAGCCGGGTTGATGCTTGCAGGGGTCTGTGATGAGGTGTTTGTTCTTTACCTCAGCTGACTGCCAACTCTGTTTCCAAGAGTCTGGAACAGAGTTCAGTGTAGGCGTAGGGGACCAACTAAGAGCCTACAGCACTGTGAACTAGTGGGCTTACACATTACCACATGGGCAAGGACCCAGATTTAAGCCCCCTCAGTGCCAAACTACAGGGGGGGTGTCATGAGCATGGAAGTTGGGTTGCATCTATCTCTTTTTTCTCTTCTGTCTCCCCCCCTCCTTTTCAATTTTTTGCTGTCCTATCAAAAAAATGCTGCCAAGAATGGTGAATTCAGGGTATAGCCACCAAGCCCCAGTGATAACTCTATTGGCAAAATAAAATAATAATAATGTAAGAAGTTCGTTTTCTAATATGATGATCCTTTTTGTGGCTTGGGTGTTGAGAACACTATTTGACTCACCACCACTATGAAATGCTACCTTTATGACAATTCATAATTGTCTAAGAAATAACTTAGACAGCTCACAGTAGAAGATAAATCTATATACTCAATATAACACTGAGATATATAATTAAATACAATACATATAAATTGTCATTATCTAATTACACAATATACAAATGGTTAACATAGAATGTTCATTACCGTATGATGTGGAAGAGCAAACAATCAATTTCTAGAAATAGTCACGGTTACAATTTATATTTTTCCAAGTATTCAAATGTTCACCTTTGGGGAACAACAAACAAACACACATATGTACACAAAGACAGACATATCTGTGGGCTAAAATGTGTCAGGATGAGAACTGTCCTGCTTCCTTTGCCATTTACAATTTTGTGAGGGTATACTCTGATGATGGAAAAGCACGTCTTTCCTTTTCTTTAGAAATATAGCCAGCTTACCCAATGAAGGGGTTTTGATCATGAATTAAAAACTCTGAAAGGGTTGAGCAAAAGAAGGAATTCAGATGTTGTAGCTCTCACTGCTAGGATGGCTTGCATGCTAACCTACCCCTGGGGCAGATGATGAATCAGCATTCTCTAATTCCGATAAGCACCTTTGAACCTGGCCCACTGCCACAACCATCTATCCTAAAGGCTCCCATTTCACTTGATTAGGGCAAGCTCCAGTGCTGGCCCATGGTCTGAGGGAGGTCAATTTGTTGTGAAAAATCAATCAGGCACCATCTCTATAGGGTACTTGGGTTTCCAGGGAGCCTTAAAAGAGGCTTGTATGGAATTGTTCATGGGATGCCTTTAAAAGGATGTGTGCTTTGAGAAACTGTCAGTACTGGAACAGGTATTGATCTATGTTAAGCAACAATTCACTGAAATTGTATCAGGTACTTGTACAGCTGTGAGTGTGGTAAAGAAAAAGAAACACATGACTAGGACAGAGAGAAAACACTTCTTAAAGTGAGTGTCGTGTTTTGCTCTACCCAGAGAAAGAGTGTGAGCAAAATCCCAGAGTTCTAGAGCCAAAGACTGCATTGACTTCAGATGTTTTTATGTTATTTCTCATGAATACCCTTCCAAAGCCTGCACTCTCGACAGAAGAACAGGAAAAATGACCACATTTCTCCCTGTTCAAATTCACCTACTTTATTTCATTTGTTGAAATAAGTTAATTTTCATCTGTCCCAAAGAACGAAGATTTCCATTATCTTGGCTCTGTTGAGAAAGATAAAAAGCTCAGTGATTCCAAAATGTTTACTAAGTCAACATATATATATATATATATATATATATATATATATATATATATATATATAATAAAATGAGATATATATATGTGTGTATCTATATCACATTTTATTTTACTATTATTATTCTATATATTATTCTATTAGTCATTTAATAGTGAGTTACACAATTAAAAGATTTCAGTGGTGCAGATTCAGGAAGTACTCACGACCAAAGTTCTGTACCCAACCTCCCACCATCTGATAGCCATTACAATTTTCACAAATCTGAGACAGTTTGGTTACTTTTTTTTCCTGCCTCTGGGGTTATTGCTGGGACTTGGTACCTGCACTAAGAATCCACTCCTCCTACAGACTATTTTTCCCCTTTTGTTGCCCTTGTTGTTATCTTTGTTGTTGTTATTGCTGTCCTTGTTGTTGGATAAGACAGGGAGAAATCCAGAGAGGAGAGGAAGATAGAGTGGGGGAGAGAAGACAGACACCTGCAGACCTGCTTCATAGCCTGTGAAGCGACCCCCCTACAGGTGGGGAGCCGGGGGCTCAAACCTGAATCTTTGCTCCATTCCTTGCGCTTTGTACCACCTGCGCTTAACCCACTGTGCTATCACCCCACCCCCTAATTTATTATTTTTAATCTTGTGTTTTCATTCTTTATATGCAAAATATGGGAGAAGCCATTCAGTCAGATGTCTTTCAACTATTTATTTATTTCACTCTGCTAATCAAGGAAGATAGCATTTTAAAATCACAGCTGAAGTGACATCAAATCCAAACTGAGATAGGATGATATTTTCTAATATGAATTATTAAGACGCTTAGTGAAAATTCATGATCCAGGTCCACAGAGCCAAATTAATATGGATATTGATTAACTTCCACTACTGGGTCATGTATAATGAAGAAAAGTTAAGAAGCATAAACTAAGCACCTTGGTCCAAAGACACCGGGGGTGTGAAATAAAGGAAACAAAAGTCAGGATGAGCCTAGGTAGCCAATGTCCATGATCAGATACTTGCTAAATAGTAAGAATATCACATTAAGTCTTCCAGGAGCTCTCAGCTCTCCTTTCTACAGGGATGCTCTTCAAATCCAAATAAAGCATTTCACTATTTTATAGGCTCTTAATATTTTCATGTTTTAGTTCAAAGACACATAGCTCTGAAATATGGACAGTGAATCCGGGATTTTCAAATAAAGATGGTAAATTGAATGCACATATTATGGTCACTGTCTTCCAGATAGTACTGAAGAGACAGTAGAGAAATTAATTATAAACACAAAGGCAGAGGGAGACGAGTAGAGAGGCTATCGACAAGAAAAAACATACACTCTAAAAAGCATATGAATGAAAAACAACTAATATAGAAGGTCTGAGAATAATATGCTATAAGTTGTCAGGGTGAAAAGTAAGACCCTAAAGACTTAAGCACTGTAATGTCTCCGGAAAATGCAGGGATTGCATACATCAGTATTTTCAAAACTATTGACTATATTCGAAAGATTGGTTGAGGTCATATTCCTTACAGCACTCCACATAACTTTTCCCTGGCAAAAGACTGAAGGTTTATTTATTTATTTATTTATTTATTTATTTATTATTTATTTTGCCTCTAGGCTTAGCTCTGGGGCTTAAAGTGCCTGCACTATGAATCCACTGCTCCTGGAGGCCATTTTCTTCCGTTTTTATTGCCCTTCTTGTTATTATTAAAGGTTTATTTTCTAAAAATGTAATCAGGGGGTCAGGCTGTGGCATGCTCAGTTAAGTGCACATAGTACTAAGTACAAGGAACCCTGGCTAAGACCCGCGCAAGGATCTGGGTTCAAGCCACCAGCTCCCCACTTGCAGGGGGTACGTTTCACAAACAGTGAAGCAGGTCTGCAGGTGTCTATCTTTCTCTCTCCTTATCTCTCCTTCTCTCTCAATTTCTCTCTGTCCTATCCAATAAAATGGGGGGGGGGGGGAAATGGGCTCTGGGAGCAGTAGATTCATAGTGCCAGCACCAGCAATAACCCTAGAGGGAAAAAAATATGTAATCACAGACTTTCTGTAAACATCTACAGAAAAAAAAAAGTAATCACAGACTTTCTGTAAACATCTACCAAATAGAACTGAGATTGATATATTGCACTGAAAAGAGGAAATAGACATGAATTTTGGATTCTGAGACTCTGAGCTCATACAATTAAACCTGTTTTTTCCTGAAGACAGGAATCTGGTAGCAACGTTCCTAAGAATTCGCTCAGCCTTTGAGGAAAGACTTCGTCATATTGGTAAGGAACTATCATCAACTGAATGGTCATGTATGCCAGTTTAATGAAGCTCCAAGTCTATAACACCTAAGTATTTAAAGTCCCCAATGAAGACTTGAAATCACAGACATTAGATGCCTGATGGTCTTATGGTGAGCTCAGCTAGGCACTGCTCCACCAATTTTTAATTCTTAATGACTTGTGAAATGTGTTTGTGCTTGTATCTCTGTGTCACTGTATATGAGGAGTACTACTTCCCGATAAAAAATATTTTGTGTTGAGATTCATAGTCAACATTTGGCAAAGCTAATGTTCTAATTTGAGTAATAAAAACTAGCATAGCAACAACAGAAAAACAAATTGGAAGAGTCAGGGTATATGCAGATAGAAAAAGGCTGACAACAATATACATGAAAGACCTCTACTTAATTCAGAGGAACTACACTGAAACAAACAGAAAAAAATGTCCTCTGAAGTTACAAGCCAATTTACTACAATTTCTCTTTTTTTTTAATTTTTTATTTATTTTCCCTCTTGTTGCCCTTGTTATTTTTTATTGTTTTTGTTATAGTTTCTCTTTTATAGAGTAAAATTATATTATTCTTTCTGTATTAGTCCTAAATTTCCATTACATTAATATACTTATTAAGTATTTTATAGCCTTTGTAAATAATATATATAACCTATGTGAACATTAGATGCATTCAATAACAAACTACAGTTAGCTAAGCACCTTGTTAAACTCCAGAGATAAAAAGATCATTATGCCAGTTAAAGTGTTCACATTTCATCACTTACTGTATCTAATTCATTCTTTAAAGTTTTATTAAGATATGACTGACAAATAAAATTTTTTTAATTTAAAAATGTGCAGTCATAATGTTTTGGTATACACTATATTATAAAATGTGTATCAAATAAGGTAAATTTTGTAGATTTTCATTTCATCTAACTGTCATTTTTTGTTGTTAAAGGGAAAAGATGGAAACTGTACTTTTGCAGGAACTTGCAATTACACAATACAGTATCATTTAATTTAGATTCTCAGAACTTAGTCATCATATCTGCATAAATTTGTACACTCTGACCAACGTCTTCCCTCTCCCCCTCCCACCAGTGCCTGGCAACTGCCACTGTCTCTAAGTCTCCCGCTTTAGATTCCACTAACAGTGGCTTGCTGTGGTTCTTGACTTTCTCTCTCAGTTATCTCATTTAACATAAAGCTCCCAACACCAAACGAGATTCTTTGAATGGCAGGATGCCTTTTTTCATACGTTCTGAATAACCTTCTGTGGCCTGAGCGTATGTGCAGATATATACAGAGGGAACCATCGTATTTCCCTCTGTAAGGACAAAGTCATGTTTCGACTGTTGTGAATAATGCAGTAATGAATGTGACAGAAGAGATAACTCTTTGAGATAGTGACTCAGTTTGCTTTGGATACATAATAAATAAAGAAAGGTAGTGAGCAGGTATCTATCTTTCCTCCTCTCTGCCTTCCCCTCCTCTCTCCATTTCTCTCTGTCCTACCCAACAACAATGACAGTAATAACAACAACAATAATAACAGCAACAGTGAACAACAAGAGAAACAACAGGGGGGGGGGGGGGCGGGGAAATGACACTGCCAGGCTGGAGTAGAGGCTCTGCCTGTGGATTCTGAGACAGACAGAGCTTTCAGGTTCAAAACCTGTCCTTCCCAGAATCTGATGGTTCACTGCAAAAAAAAAAACACTTTGGAAGTCTGGCGGCAGCACAGCGGGTTAAGCGCACATGGCACAAAGCACAAGGACAGGCACAAGGATCCCAGTTTAAGCCCCAGGCTCCCCACCTGCAGGGGAGGGGAGTCACTTCACAAGCGGTGAAGCAGGTCTGCAGGTGTCTTTCTTTCCCTCTCTCTGTCTTCCCCTCCTCTCTCCATTTCTCTCTGTCCTATCCAACAACAATAATCACTACAACAATAAATAAATACATAAATTGTTAAAAATGGCCTCCAGGAGTAGTGGCTTCCTAGTGCAGGCACTGAGCCCCAGAGATAACCCTGGAGGCAAAACAGCAAGAGAGAAAGAAAATGCTATGTTTTAACCACCCAAAGCTTATCACACAACCTTTTGGAGAGGGCTAGGAAACATTCGAAAAAGTATCTCACTGGGATAAAGTGTAAGATTTTTTTTTAAATTGTTTTAAAAATTTTTTATTTACTTTCCCTTTTGTTGCCCTTGTTTTTTTATTATTGTCATTATTATTGATGTCGTCCTTGTTAGATGGGACAGAGAGAAATGGAGAGAGGAGGGGAAGACAGAGAGGGGGAGAGAAAGACAGACACCTGCAGACCTGCTACACTGCCTGTGAAGCGACTCCCCTGCAGGTGGGGAGCTGGGGGCTCGAACCAAAGTGTGAGATTTTAACTTAGGAAAATACCTTGGTTACAGGTCACTACTGCCACAACTAGCAAGAACACTCATCAAAGTACCCTATTTGTATTTATGTCCTCGCCACCATAATAGTGCTCTCTCAACCCATCTCCCATCTCTACTGCTATATGACTTCAGAAAGCACCATGGCAGAGCAGAAGAAGAAGAAGAGCAGTAAGACAAATACTGTTCCTTTAGTCCCAGCTCCCCAGCTGGATTTCAGTCCCTGTCTGGTTCTCTGCTGCATCTTCACACAGGAGAGTCCATTTCTTGGCTGACCTCCACAATTTCACTCATGCATCCCCTTGTCCCTAGCCAACTACCACTCCTACTGTATCAAATTTGGCCGTCAGCTAGTCAGCATCCTGAATGAAAAGCCGTATACATTTTCTTATGTGGCTGTCAGGCTTCTGGAACTCTGCCTGTAGATGAATAGTTGGAAAAACATTTTGATTTTTTTTTTTTTATTTTCATGGAACACTGGATGGATGCAAAAAAAAAAAGTGGTGAGTGGAGATTTGCTCAAAATATCATTTTTGCATGGGCCCTCCAACAAAAGCCTTGCAGAGAAAGTCCAGACAGTAATGCCACTCCACAACTCAGACTGAAAAATAAGCAACTTAATCTCATGATGGAAGTCAGTGTCATTTTTGTTAATGAAGTAGTTGAATAAGACTATGATTCAAAGTGGCCGTCTATAAAGCCTTGGGGTTTCACCAGGATATCTCAGAGAGAAACTGAAGTAGAAGGCTAGGAGAGAGACTGAGAAGGTATGACTCAAGGTCTTATACTGCTGATTCAGAGAAATTCTGCTTTTAAACAAATGACTTATTTTATACAGTTTCATTTTCCGGAGGAAAATTCTGCTTTGGAAGGGAAAAAGTCATATTCCCTAATCACTAAAAATCTCACAGGCCCCTTTCATTCTCTCGTATGTGTTTATTTTGTTAAGATTTCTTTTTTCTTTATTGGGGAAGATTTATTTTTTATTACCTATGAGAGAGAGAAATTTACATAATAGGGAGGGAGAGAGAGAGAGAGAGAGAGAGGAACCAGAGCATTACTTTGGTACATGTGACACCTTGTCTATATCTTTAATTTTGCAAACAAGGAAACTGGAGGTCAGGGAAGTAAACAAGATACCCTTCATGGGTGGTGGAATGCCACTAGGTTTCAGATACTAAAATGATGCAAACCAGACTTCCCTAGGCAGATGACCCCACCAATGTGTCCTGGAGCCCCACTTCCCCAGAGCCCTGCCCCACTAGGGAAAGAGAGAGGCAGGCTGGGAGTGTTGATTGACCTGTCAATATTCATGTTCATCAAGGAAGCAATTACAGAAGCCAGACCTACCACCTTCTGCACCCCATAATGACCCTATGTCTATACTCCCAGAGGGATAAAGAATAGGAAAGCTATCAGGGGAGGGGATGGGATATGGAGTTCTGGTGGTGGGAATTGTGTGGAGTTGTCCCCCTCTTATCCTATGGTTTTTGTCAGTGTTACCATTTTATAAATAAAAATTAAAATTAAAAAAGGAATATTAGTCTTAATCAACAGGACATCTGCCTAGCACACAGATACACGAATAACAAAAGACATAGAAACTGTGATATGATCTCTAGGGAGAAAAGTGTCCCTGGAATGTGAATGTTCCACAAAGCAGGAGGTATTCCCTACCTGTGCTATTCTTACTTGGTGATTTTTGTATTAATCATCAAAACCTTGGTGACTTTTGTATTAGTGACCAAAGCCTTGGTGATTTTTGTTTTAATAATCTATACCATGGTGGTTTTTGTTTTAATGATCTAAGCCTTATAAGACTATAAAATAAAGTTCTGCCTGAGCATGGTGCCTCTCTCCTGCTCCTGAAGCAGTTGACGTGTCTCTCATCTCATTCGCACTGACGTCCCTCATCTTTTAGGATATCCTAATAACCTGTGGGGGCTGGCCCCTGGCAGTGTATGTATGTTGTCAGAAGTGATAAGATTTGTTTTTTAAATCCCTGAATAGTTTTTTGTTGTGTATATAGTCTACATCTCTAAGGGCTCTTCTCTCAATGTACATTTGGGTTGTTACTGTCTGTTGACCATCACAAATAATGCTGCAAGGATCATAAGTGTACATATATCTTTTCAAATTAAGGTCTTCAAAATCTTCAGGTAAATGCTAAGAATTGGGATTTCTGAATCATACGGTAGTTCTATTTTCAATTTTTGAAATACCTTTAAACTGTGTTCCCACAGTGACTCTAATAAAGGACATTCTATCTAGGGCATATTTTTAATCTTAGCAATTGTTTCACACATGGCCGGAAAATGTGTCTAGATATTAAACTGGACCCTGGAGATGAAATTAAGTACATTCAGAAGAAGACATCCAGGATGTGTGGGTTCTGAAAACCGTGACACAGGAGGAGCTAATTAGTATGGAAATGAGAAGGCTTTGGGTGTCACTTAAGTTAGCCATATCATGTGAGCATCATTGGCCCACTCCAGGCTGCTTTTTTAGGTTGTACTGTTGACTCAGTCTTGGACTCACTGCACTGCCTTTTGCCTTCCTCATTCTCTGTCTGCACCTCCTCATTCCCCATCTTCACCTCCTCCCAATAACAGCATTCTATTGCATTTGAAATATGACTTGTTTATGTGTATGCATGTCCTCACAGAAATATAGATTTACGTTCTGTGCACACAGATTTTAAATTTACATGAAAAGCATTTTATTAAGTAATTTGCTGATTTCACTTGACAGTATTTACCACAGAGATCTATTCATATTCTCTGTGTACTGATCTACTGTTTATTTTTTTAATTTTATTTATCTGTTCATTTATTGTATGGAGACAGAAACTAGGATGGAGGAAGAGATAGAGAGAATAAGAAAGAGAGACACCCATAGCACTGCTTCAGCCTTGTGAAGCAACACACACACACACACAAACACACACACACACACATACACACATGGGGACTGGGGGTTTGAACCTGGGTTCTTGTACATAATAGTATGTGTGCTCAACTAGGTATGCCACCAGACTCCTTAGTCTACTGTATTTTTTTTATTAGTGATTCTATAATAATCAACAAGATTGTGGGAATTCCATACATTTCCCACCATGGGAAGGGTCCCTAGTCTTTATCCCTCTGGAAATATGGACCAAAAGATTATTTTATGCTGCAGAAGGTGGGAGATCTGGCTTCTGTAATTGCTGCTCTGCTGGACATGGGCATTTGCAGGTTGATTCATATTCCCAGCCTGTTTCTATTTTTCCCAACTGGGTTAAGAAGGCTGGGTCAAGATAGTCTGCCACTCAAGGAAGACTGGTCCTGAAATGAGTGCAACCTAGAATGTTCCTAGCCGTGACTATGGAATTCGACCTCAGACCAACAGGGATGCAGAGGTTACACAGGCTCTCGTGCTAATCTACTATTTTTAATTGTGGTGTAGTTCACCTCAGATATTTTAAATGAGGTTAATGGGATTTGTTGTTGGAATTTAAATGGGTCCTAAGAGAAAGAACCGAATAAAGGGGCAACCTGAATGTGTGAACCCAAGAACTTGGGTGAATAGACGTATTTAGTGATAGTGATGGGGACGAAACATTAAGCAGGAGGCCTGAGGAGATGTTACATCAGAGGTTCAATTCTCAGTGAGTGAAGTCATATGATATGTAGCATAAATGTATGGGTAGGAGGAGGAAAGTCTTGTTTGGGAGGTATTTCTCTGAGAGCTACTAGCATATGGATACTTGTTAGTATCTGATACAGGATAAGGTTACCTATTGTGAGTATATACAGAAGTCATTAATATATGCTAGAGCACTCTGAGCTTTACACCTTATAAAGACAGAGGATTCAGGTATGGAGGAAAAAAAATGACCAACCAACAAAATAGAAAGGAGTTTAAGAGAGTATACTATCCAGTAAGTCAAGTCAGAGAAGTTAAACAAGTTTTTCTAAAAAAAAGTAAAAAAAAAAAAAAACATAAGATTTGTAGGGGAAAAAAAGATGTTATCAGATGAAATTACTCCCCATGACTCATATTCTGGAATCCTAACCAGGACCTCAGAATACGATGACTAAGACAGGGCCTTTTAAGGGGCGATTACTCTAAAGTGCAATTATGTAGCTAGATCATAGTCCAATCTGATTTGGTGTCCTTATGAAGAATGGGAAGACACAGAGAAGAAAGTCAAAAGAAGTCAAGGAGAGAAGCTTCAGGGGTCAGGAGGGAGGACTGCCCCTAGTTAAGTGCACACATTACAGTGCACAAGGACTTGGGTTCATGTTGGGCAGTACGCCAGCTTCCCCCCTGCTTAACTCTGCCGTCTATTTACATAACCAGAGAACCGCTCTGCAGGCAGGGGGAAGCTAACTTACTGCCCAACATCATGTGACAATTCATCATCTCCAAAATTAAAATACAAATTCTCTATACAGGACATTTTTGGAGGGCCCCCAAAAATGCCCTGTAAGCTAATCTTGTGGAAATTAATCCACAACAAATTTGGCATCAATCTGACATTGTAAATGTTTAAATAATAATAATAATAACATTGTCACTAACACATGAGTTTGTTTAAAAGTCCAATGTAAAAAATAGTTAAAAATCAATATATATTTTACCTAAATTTGGTCTGAAAATACTGCTGTACAAAGACTGCTACATGAAGTCACATAAGATGACCTTTAAATGAAATTATAAAGATACCTAAACCAGTTATAATCATCGAGTTATCAATTATAGTAAACTTCTATTTTGTTACAAGTTTTTTCTTCACAAGTAATTGACTACAGCTATGTCAAGCCTTCACATGAAGAAGCATCTACTCACACGGAATCCCCAGAAATCCATTTTGGACCCCTGTCCTCTGACATCGCCCACAACTACAGCTACCCCCTGAAACCTATGATGTGACCTGACACGATCTGGAGAACCTGATTCACAGACTCCAAGGGACAAGACTTTCCTACCGTCTTTCTCTCACCCATCACTGCTCTTCCTGCTTCTGCTTCGCCTGTCATGTTTTGGTGGTTCCAGCTCACTCTCTACAGAGAAGAAAAGTTCCAGTGGCTGTCCTCCCCCATCGAAATAGACGTGCGACATTTTTCCCTGGTTGTTGACATTGGACTGATGCCTCTATCGGACTTGCTGAAACACCTTTGGACACTCCCTTTACACTGCTGGATTTGTCGAAGACTGACTGTAGCAGTCCATGGACCTTTCAGCTAGCTGACTCAGGACTTTGCTACGCCAGATCACCCCTCTCACCCCTCGGCTTATCAGGCCCCCACTCCTCCACCCATCAGGCAGCCCTCCTCTCTGCCTACCAGACCTCTCTTCAGTCTCACTCTGTCCCTTGCTACTCTTATTTATCCTTCCCTGTCTTGTGCTAGTTCTTTTTGAAGATGCTTACACGCTATCATTCTGGTTTCTTCTCAACAGGTTTCTGTTCACCCCTACACTGCTATTCCCCTGACAGAGATGGAGCCTTTTACAGACATTGACCCATTTATATATGGCCATTAAGTAAGAGGGAGATGTTGGGGAATTGTAAGGATGTGGTCAAGCTTGGAATGGTTTGAGCCTGAGGGGTGTGTCAATCCTGTTAGTCTCTCTCTACTGAGAGCTTGAGCAAGAAGGGATAGTAGAACCCCAAAGGTGTGCCTCGTCCTATCAGTCTCCCTGCCTCACAAAGTGCCCCACACTCCTGATACTATGGCCATTAGTTAAAAAGAAAGGGGGAGATGTTGGGCAGTATGCCAGCTTCCCCCTGCTTAACTCTGCAGTCTATTTACATAAGCAGAGAACCGCCCTGCCTTCAGGGCATTGGTTTAATCCCCACTGGTTCACGATGTCTTTTTGCTCTGCCCCCTCTCCCAGTCACACCCTGATTTCCACCAGTCTTTTTTTGCTCTACCCTGTCTATGTCACATCCTGTTTCCACCCTACTTTGTGAGTATAAATACAGCTGCTCTTCTGAAATAAACACACTGGGGATTGCCTTCTGGCTCTGAGAGTCCTAGAGTCTCTCTCCTGCAATGCTAGCTCAGCACAAGTTCCTGATCCCTCTCCCATGCAGCAGCCTAGGTTGGCTCCAGTTGAGTTCTCTCCAACCCAGAGAGCTCTTGCTCTCGAAGAAGCACCCTCAGGCTATCCCGGCAGGTTCATGTCTGTGGTCCCCACTTGCAAGGGGAAAGCTTCAGAAACGGTGAAACAGGTTTGAAGGTCTCTCTCTTCCTCTCTTTCTCTCTCTCTCTCTTTCTCTCCCCCTCCCTATCTCTTTCTTCCCTCTAAATTTATCTCTACCCTATCAACTAAAATAAATACAGTTAAAAATAAAATGCATTATTAAGAGAGAGATAAAAACCAATAATACCAAACTCTCCCTCTCAAATGTTTAGATTTAATAGCTGAAAGAAGGCAAATTGATGTCATTTAACTGCATAGCCTCTGACAATGTGTTGCAAAGCCAGTAGCAAATTAACCACTGGCCAGTGTACTTGGTGATATGGAGATCACTGGTGACCCTAAAACAAGCAGTTCCAGGAAAGAAATGGATTCTAAAACCTGACCAGAATTTTAAAGTTTTAGGTTCACTAGAAAGAACTATTTAAGGGGATATAGACTTTATTTCAGTACCTGATTACATTTCTAATATCCCATTGGGTAGGCTGCCTAGAGAAAGAAAAACAGCAGAAAATTTTGTACTCAATAATTCATTTTTAAATTTTGAAATATTTATTGTTAATTAGCTATGGACAGTGCACAGCAACTCACTTGGAGAGTATGAAGCTTATCTTTACACGACCCAGGTTCAAGGCCAGGCTCCATGGCATTGAAACTTCAGTGCTGTGGCCTCTCTCACTTTCCCTGAGACAGAATTACAGAAGGATATGTCAAAATAACTAGTCAGTATTCTTGTATTTCTCTCTCTATTGAATAAGCATTTTAGTCTACAGCCATATCACCCTGAACATGCCCAATCTCGTCTGAATAAGCATTTTGATTAGCTGGACCAGGTGGTGGCACAGCTGGTTAAGCACACACATTACAGTGGGCAAGGACCCAGGTTTAAGGCCCTGGTCACCATCTCTTTATCTCTTTTCCTCTCTCAATTTCTCTCTGTCTTTATCCAATAATAAATTAATATAAAAATGTTATGATTAGCTTGATTCTGATTAATTCTACTTTCATGGAAAACAGTGAAGGGCCAGGTGGTGTTGTACCCAGTTAAGCATGCATATTATAGTGTACAAAGACCAAGGTTCAAACCTCCAGTCCCCACCTGCAAGGGGGTGGCCTTATGAGCAATGAGCAGTGTGTGTCTCTCCCCCTTTAGCCCCATCTCATCTCAATCCTCTCTGTCTCTATCCAAGACACACACACACACACACACACACACACACACACACACACACATATATATATATATCAGGTATTCCAAAGCCTCGTATGAACCATACAATAACTTTGCATTCAGGTTTGATACACTTTCTAGATGCCAAGGGTCCACTCTGTCAAAAGAGACACTTTATTTTATTTTTAAAAAACAGTATTTGCTTCTATATTCAAGAAATGATTCAGAGTCAGAACTACTTCCACAGGGCCTGTTCATCTCATCCTAACAAACTACATGTGCTAGCACCAAGTTCTACAAAAGCAGGAGTCATTCCTCTGGCTGTGTTCTGCAGTGTTCATTAAGGTGATGCCAGGGATGTCTCTGGAGGTCATGGAATAACGACATACTTCACTATCACAGTTAACATCTCTCAGAGGGCCTTTAAGATCATAGAGCAGAGCTTTCTTCCTCTCAGCGGAATCCAACTCGAATTCCACAGCACTCTTCTCCTGGCCAAAGATATCAAAATGAAAACAATAACAACTCCAAAATTTTAAATCACACTTCACATTTACAGAGTACTTTCAAAAATCGTATACAGGGAGTGCTTAAAATAAAACAGAGTTAAGAGTGGACTGTACGCATACCCAGAATACAAAGCTGAGGTCTAAAATAATGAGATATTTCAAACTTTCATAACTCTGAATTGTCTTCCTTTGAAATTTGAGAGAATACTTCTATAGCTTTCTAATACACTGTTTCTATACCTATAGTGTCACTGTCATCTCATTTTTTTTTACCTGAGAATATTCTGTAGTCTTTTCATGAATTGGTTATTGCTCTAGTCTGAATGTATCTTCCTCAGATTTATACTTTGATGACTCACCCCTGGGGTGATGGTATTAAGACTTAGCAATGTCACCTGAAAAGAACCTGTATCTCAAGTGGTTAAAGCAAGCTGAATAATCAAACACATTCTTCCATTTTGCTATTAAATCCTGACCCCTTACTGGCCTAATGTTTCTTTCTAGAACATGGATCACTACAGTATAGGAAAAGACTGAACAAAGCAATCAGGAGGGTCCCAGAGGAGCTGTAACTTATGTCAGTGTGACCATAGCTTATTCAGCAAGGCGGAATTTAAGATCCTCCACCACCTATTTGAATGATTGGTGGTTTTTATAAAGTAGCCTCTTGGGTATCAGAGCTTGAATGGCTGCTAGTATCCCATGCAGGTTATAGGTCACAGTTCTAAGAAGGATGAAGGCAAGAAATGTTCGTAAATCATTAAAAGTATATAGTTGGGTGGAAGAAGTTATTACTTAGAGCAAGAACTGTTGATTCTGTCTTTGAAAATTCTAGGACTTAACTGTTTCATTTCCCTCACAGAAGAGCAGGGTAACATAAACAAGGTGGTGAAATAATAACATGCTTTGTCATTTCTTTCTTTACAGTAGGGGGATATTGAATTTTTTATGATACCGAATGTTCAATGTAGTCTTGGATTCAGAAATCTGATTTCAAAAAAAAAAAAAAAGAAAGAAAGAAATCAGATTTCCAAACCAACTATATTAATTGTTCCTCAATAATATATAAATTTACAAAGTATTTGCTTATACCAACTCTCAGTTTCTCTTGCTACAACATGGGTTAAAGTATTTGTAGAATAACGCAGTTGTCATTCTATAACTAACCCACAATTCTTTCCTTTCATATTTTATATATTTATGTAACACTTTATAGAAAAAAGAGCTGAAGATTCCAGGTGAAGTGATAAAGGGAAATAGATTTTGGTTATAATGTAGTTTCATAATTAGAAAGACTTTATGACGAAGAACCATTATTCACATAAGTTTATATTACGAAATTTTGTAAAAAAAAAAAAAAAGAAAAAAAAACCACAGGTGCTTTTTCCCTGTCATTTGTCCTAGAACCTAGTCATTGTTTCTCTTATTACATTGCTATAAAAATTATCTAAGCGATCTAACCACAATTAGGGATCCTATTTTTTCTCAAGTCTATCCATGTGAAATTGTTGGGTAGTTGCCATCTCCCCCTGGCTTCTTCTTATCCATATGGCTATATAGGGATTTACTGATCCAAAGGTTTGGTCTATTTACATAAATCACTTTTACATAAAGCACTCCAGGGCATTGGTGGTTCAGTTATAGGATTCTCGCCTGTTCCGCCCCCTCCTTGTCACACTCTGATTTTCACCAGTCACTTTTCTCTCCACCCTCTCTATGTCACATCCTGTTTCCACCCTACTTGGAGAGGATAAAAACAGCTGCTCTTCTGATTAAAGACACTTGGAAATTGCTTTCCGGCTCCGAGAGTTCCAGAGTGTATCTCCTGCGGAAGTTGGTGCAGCACGCGTTCCTGATCCCTCTCCCACACAGCAGCCTAGATCAGCTCCAGTTGAGTTCTCTCCAACCCAGAGAGCACTAGCTCGGGAAGAAGTACCCTCAGGCTATCCCGGCATGAAATTAAGTTCCAAAACATAGTCAAACCCCAAAGGAAAGAGAAGTGAACAAATGCAAATAGTGAACATTTTGATATTGAGTATATTCTAGAACAAGTCTGCTCTAAGCTTTTTTTAATGGTTTTTTCTTTTTTAAAAACTTTATTTTTTTATTAGATAGAGACAGAGAGAAATTGAGGGGAAGAGGCCATAGAAATGGAGAGAGACAGAGAGACATTTGCAGCCCTGCTTCAGCACTTGTGAAGCTTTTCCCCTTGCAGGTGGGGACCAGGGGCTTGAACCCGGTTCCTTGAGCACTATATATAGTGTGTGTGCGCTTAACCAGATGTGCCACCACCTGGTCCCTGCTCTAAGCTTTTGATCATTGCCTATCTACCTACTATGTGTTTAACTGGTATGCATAAACAGTAGCAAAACAGTGCCGTCAAGATAGCTCAGCAGTAGAGTACAGGCAGTGCATGCCTGAAGACCCAAGTTTGATCCTTGGCAACACATATGACGCAGCTGAACAGTTATTCTGCTCTCGTTCATTCTCTCCCCCACACATGGATGATTGATCGATAGATAATTGGAAAGGAATTGACTTTTATATGCTCGATAATATCTTACAAAGTTATTTTTGCTTGTGTTTTTAATCACTCTATGTTCTTAAGAACCCTCTGAAGTAATTGAGACAAATACTACTGTGAGGTCCATTTTAGATAAGCATCGCTAGTTTTGCAGAATCAATGTATCTATTCAAATTAAAATGTTGGTCCAGGACCCAAGTTGAGGCCTAGCTGATATGAAAGCTCAACCTTTTTAAAAATTTTTTAAATGTATTTATTTTATTTTACCTTGTGATGCCCTTATTTTATTGTTGTTGTAGTTATTATTGTTGTTGTTATTGATGTTGTCATCATTGTTAGATAGGACAGAGAGAAATGGAGAGAGGAGGGGAAGACAGAGAGGGGGAGAGAAAGACAGACACCTGCAGACCTGCTTCACTGTCTATGAAGCGACTCCCCTGCAGGTGGGGAGACGGGGTATCGAACTGGGATCCTCCAGCGGTCCTTGAGCTTTGTGCCATGTGCACTTAACCCAATGCACTACCGCCAGACCCCCAACCTTTTTTTTTTCCTGAGTTGCTTAGTATCAATAAAATTCTGAGGCTTTTTCTTTTCTCAAATTTCTGCTAAGTTAGACTGCCCTCATTCAAAATTTGTGTAAAATATTGAACCCATGCATAAAATCCAGTGTGTATCCCTTCTAAATTTCATGTTAATAACTTTAAACATCAATGCCATAAAGAAATCCCTTCAGGGGTAGATTAGCATAATGGTTATGCAAAGAGACTGACTCTCAAGCCTGAGGCTCCAAAGTCCCAGGTTCAATCCCTCACGCCACCATAACTGATCAGAAAAAAAGAAACCCCTTCATTTCTTGTGTCCAAAGTACTTTTTATCCTTGCCAGCTTTCTAATTTCTTATCATCTCTCTTGTACCTACACTCCCACAGGAGCCTTCCAATCCATCTCCTCCTCTTACATGCTTCACACAAAATTAGACTTGCCTTGTCACAGGTCAACTTATGTTATTTTCTAATAAAAAAATAATTCAACAACTCCAAAATGCCTCTTGATTAAAGTGTAAACTCTGAATATGACTCTTCAGGACATGATCTTAACCCCATTTCCACTGTTGTATTCTATTGTGTCCTTCAAAACTCCAAATATACCCCAGCAAGATCCATTTCTCACATTTTCAATTTTATGTTGTATTTTAAGTTGAGAATATTAATATCTGCTTTCTGTTCCATCAAATTTCCAGAAACATTGCAAATGTCATTTTCTTGATAAAGGGTTCCAAATGAACCAGGATGAGAATGAATTGCCCCTCTACTCTGTGCTTGCTCTACCTAGTGACTGCACTTCAGCTCTAGTATCTAAATTTGCATCAGATTACATATATGTTTGATTACTTGAAGGCACACCAAGAAGGGACAACTCTGAGATAATCATGTTTTTAAGTCTATATTATTTTTTTCCTTTGGGTTATCTCTGGATCTTGGTGTCAATATCTCTACTGCTCCTAGAATCCTTCAGAGAGAAAGAGAGAGAAGTAGAGGGAGAAGGAGAGAGAGATAGAAAGAGAGAGAGAGAGAAGAGGAGAGAGAGAGAGATAGTGAGAGAGAGAGAGAGAAGAGAGATAGAGATAGTGAGAGAGAGAGAGAGAGAGAGAAAGGACACCTGCAGCACTGTTCCACTAATCATGAAGTCCCTTGGTTCCTGGCACTGCAAGTGAGGACTGAGGACTTGAACTTGGGCCCTTCTTCTTCTTCTAGTGTTTGCCCTTCTTCCGTAGCCAGTCAACAGCGTCAGGTTGAGCCTGATGTAAAGTTTCAAGACCTCCTTTGAATCTGGAGAGGTGGCAGTCGTTGACTATGTGGGTCATAGTCTGTCTGTAGCCGCAGGGGCAGTTCGGCCCTCATGCATGGAAATAAGTGATGTCTGTGGGCTGTACCACCATCTGTATTCTTACCAGAATGGTTTGCTCATAATATATGTCCACAAGGAAGTTAATCCAATTAGTACTAAAATTATTTTAGGAATAGATCTGTCTACCCATTTGGAATAAAATGTTATAAAAGCTCATAGTTCACTCACTTCATACCTAAGTTTGAGCTCCACATCATCTTACTAATCATAAGGCTCACTCTTCTATTCCTCCCATCCTAGTGGCTAAGGAAGGACAAATGGAAAGAAGAAACACCTATACTGGGAGATGAGAAACTGTATCCATGTGTCAATAACTGTACTGTAAATCTTGAAGCCCTTCTCCCCACAAATTGACTGAAAAACAAAAACTTAAAGGGGGGCAGTAAGATAGCTCACCTGTGAGGGTATGTGCTTTGTTACATGTATGACTCACGTTACATTCAGGTCCCCACTACACTAATGGAAGTCTGGTCTCAGTTTCTCTCTCTCTCTCTCTCTCTCTCCTCTATTTCCCTCTCCACTTCTCTCTCTCTCTCTTTCCCTCTCTATTTCTCTCTCTCTCTCTCTCTCTCTCTCTCTCCCTCCCTCCCTGAAAAAAAAAAACAGCCTAGAGTAGTGAATCCCCAGTGATGACAGGAAAAAAATCACAGGAAAGAATGAGTATTATTTATGCAATTCCTTTTCAGCATGATGACACAGAGATACATTTAATGTGACATAGATCTAGATACAAATATCTGTATCAAGTTTTTGGACTTTATGTCCTATGGCCTTCATTTCTTCAAGTGGAAAGATAGAAGCAGTCAGAATAGCAGTAATGCAAGCTTGTGCAGGTGAATGAAATAACCTGGTTAAGAGTTTGCAGAATGATGGGTGCTTTTTCACTTCCTACTTCCTGCACACTCATGAGACTTTATTTCATTTTCTATGCTTGAGTTCTTGTTCAGTAATTCCAGAGGAGTTTAAGAAATAGGCATGAAATAAACGAGAAGGAAAGATTCTATGAGGGAAGTAGCATAGGAGAGGAAGCAAGGTCAGAGAAAAAGAGAAAAGACATGGAATAAAAAAGGATGCATTTATATCTAAGGTTGTTTATTCCTCTGATTTTCTCCAGCATGGCATGCATCCTCTTGAGTAGTAAGACAACCACCCCAGAAATAAATATATGCAACTGTGTTGACAAAAAGAATCAGAATAAAACTTTTGTCATCAGCTGAAGTTTCTCAAAATCCTTTGTCACTGTCGAAGAATAATCAGAATAGTGGGTTTAATCTGTCAGTTAATTCCCTTGATCTCAGGAAGACTTGACATCAATGCATCTCAGACCGTGTTACACGTTTTCTCCTAGTTTGCATGTGTGGAGCCAGGGTCTTGTGTATGCACGATTTCACTGATTTGGGGCTAAGTTGTCACTTAGACTGGAATAGAAACAGAGAGGGAGAGAGAGAGAAGGCAACAGGCACCCCACCCCCAGTGCCCCATATGATATCTGGGTCCAGACACAGACTATGTATGTGCCTGGCAAGGCAAGTGTTCTATCTGTAGAGATGCAATATTTCTCCTGTCTATCATACTGCATTTTTTACTAGAATTTTCAAAAAATTAACCAATATTTTACATTTACATAACTCCTAGAGTAATACCATAAACCAGTCACCCCCCCCCCACACACACACACATACAAACACATACAAAGACTCACTGAGCTCAGCAGCCTGGTGTCACATGATTCTAATGAAAACGAAATGACAGTATTCAGGTCTCACTTTGAGGCATCCGAGGCAAGAGCTAAACTAATAAAAAGCCTGTGGTCCTCCAAAGCATCGGGTTATGTACTCTCCAGTGTGCAGTGTATGTCATTTTCCAGCATTGAGATACTACTACTCTTCTCACGGTAACATCAGTTTTTCTCACCATCAAATAGACTTCTGTCTAAATGCCCCTTCTCTAAAAAAAAAAAAAAAAAAAAGGAAGCCTAGAGAAATATGGTATTCGAATAATCATAAAATTGACATTTTTTTCAGAATTCATTTTTCCTTAAACAATCACACAATCTTCAAGACGCTCTCAAGGAAAAAAAAAAAAGAAAAAAAAAAACCTCTATCCCATAAACAAAATAGGATAGGCCACTTTTTATGGATGATGAGATTAAATAAAGCATAAGCCAGAAACATATCTTTTATGGAGAACTTCAGAAAGGTGCTATAACTTCAGATGCTAAACCCATTCCATTCCATTAAGCAATACCACGATTTGTTGCAGTTTTATCTTTAAAGAATCAAGAGCCATCAAGCACTATCTCCAATATCTGGATTCCACTGACACCTCTGCCTTAGAAGCTGTGCCTTTTTCATGGTCTTATCAGAACATTTTAATCTGTCACACTGAAAAAAGCTAGGGAGGAGGAGTAGTATCTTCAATTTTACATTTGGGATTAATTTTAAATTGTAATTTTGGGGATAACTAGATTAAATTGATAATTGTGTGTCCAGGCAGCGGCACACAGGTGAACTATTCACATTACGGACATAGGTTCAAGTCCCTGATCCCCACCTCCAGGGGGAAAGCTTCACAGTGGTGATGCAGGGCTGCAGGTGTCTGTCTTTCTCCTTCTTTTTTTTTTTTTTTTTTTTTTTTTATTTAAGAAAGGATTAGTGAACAAAAGCATAAGGTAGGAGGGGTACAACTCCACACAATTCCCAACACCCAATCCCCATAACCCACCCCCTCCCCTGATAGCTTTCCCATTCTCTATCCCTCTGGGAGCATGGACTCAGGGTCGTTGAGGGATGCAGAAGGTAGAAGGTCTGGCTTCTGTAATTGCTTCCCCGCTGAACATGGGCGTTGACTGGTCGGTCCATACCCCCAGTCTGCCTCTCTCTTTCCCTAGTAGGGTGTGACTCTGGGGAAGCTGAGCTCCAGGACACATTGGTGGGGTCTTCAATCCAGGGAAGCCTAGCCAGCATCCTGGTGGCATCTGGAACCTGGTGATTGAAAAGAGAGTTAACATATGAAGCCAAACAATTTGTTGAGCAATCATGGATCCCAAGCTTGGAATAGTGGAGAGGAAGTGTTAGGGAGGTACTCACTGCAAACTCTAGTGTAGTCCTGCTTTCAGGTATATATTTTGCAGTAGTTTATGGATACGTGTGCACATAAGCTCTCTCTCACAGAAACTGGTGTATATCTAGGTTATGGGACTTTGTTGGAAAGTGAACTACCTGAGATGAAATTAGAGTGTACTATTAAAGGAAAGGTCTCACCCGAGTAATGAAGCTGAAGGGTTGTCATTCCACACGTGAAGTCTCTGGATACATTCTGGGGTGAAGCATGTTGAGGTAGCAATCGTTGCTTTGGTTAGTTTGTGATCGGCAGATGCAATGTTGTTTGGTTTGGATTGGGAGATGCATACGGGAAAGTGGGCCCTATCCAAGGGTTCCAGGACTGGGGGAAGTAGGGGCTCTATAGTGGAGATGTGAGGTTCCTGCTGTCTTAGGGTTCAAAAAGACAATCGATAGTTAATATTATCATCACATTATTTGTTAATTGGGTTAACTTTGAAAAGTCCCTTTGTTATGGTTTCCTGGACAGTACCCAGTATCTTGTATATAGCTGTGCTATTGGAAGCTTCTAATCTACTTGGTCTAGGCTTTTGAGAGAGTCCGCATATCAAATACATAGCCTATATATTAAAAAGATTCAGTTTGTCTTTTGAGAATCTTTGAGACATACAATTGATTTCCCCCTCTCATATTAATTAACTACTGATTTATATGTCTACATTTTGCTAGGAGTGTACATAAACACCATTCCCACCACCAAAGGACTGTGACCCATCCCTCCCGCCCACTTCCACCCCCCACTGGCCCAGGAAGCTACATGCCTACCCCTCACCACTGGGTTTTTACTTTGGTGCCCTACTTACAATTTGATCAGGTCCTGCTTTTAGTTTCCCTTTCAGATCTTCTTAGTCAGCTTCTGTTGATGAGTGGGATCATCCCATACTCATCTTTATCTTTCTGACTTAATTCACTTAACATAATTATTTCTAGCTCTGTCCAAGATGGGTCAGAGAAGGTGGGTTCATTGTTCTTGATAGCTGCATAGTATTCCATTGTGTATATATACCACAGCTTTCTCAGCCACTCATCTGTTGTTGGGCACCTGGGTTGCTTCCAGGTTTTAGCTATTATGAATTGTGCTGCTATGAACATAGGAGTACACACCTCTTTTTGGTTGGGTGTTATGGAGTCCTTGGGGTATAACCCCAGGAGAGGAATTATTGGGTCATATGGAAGGTCCATGTCTAGCCTTCTGAGAGTTTTCCAGACTGCTCTCCACAGAGGCTGTACCAATTTACATTCCCACCAGCAATGTAAAAGGGTTCCTCTGTCCCCACATCCTCTCCAGCATTTGTTGCTGCTGTCCTTTTTGATGTATGCCATTCTTACAGGAGTGAGGTGGTATCTTAGTGTTGTCTTGATTTGCATTTCTCTGATAATCAGTGACCTAGAGCAGTTTTTCATATGTTTGTTAGCCTTTTGGATCTCCTCTGTGGTGAATGTTTTGTTCATTTCCTCTGCCCATTTTTGGATGGGGTCATTTGCTTTTTTGCGGCTGAGTTTGCTGAGCTCTTTATATATTTTGGTGATTAGTTTCTTGTCTGATGTCTGGCATGTGAAGATCTTCTCCCATTCTGTGAGGGGTCTCTCTGTTTGTTTAATAGTTTCTTTGGATGTGCAGAAGCTTTTCAATTTGATGTAGTCCCATTGGTTTGTTTCTGCTTTGGTCTTCCTTGCAATTGGGTTTGATTCATCAAAGATGTCCTTGAGGTGTATGTGGGAAAGTGTTTTACCAATGTTTTCCTCTAAGTATTTGATTGTTTCTGGTCTGACATCTAGGTCTTTGATCCATTTGGAGTTGATTTTTGTTTCTGGTGAGATAAAGTGGTTCAATTTCATTCTTCTGCATGTTTCAACCCAGTTTTCCCAGCACCATTTATTGAAGAGAGCCTCCTTTTTCCATTTAATCCTTTGGGCCCCCTTATCAAAGATTAGATGCCCATAGGTGTTGGGATTTACTTCTGGGCTTTCAATTCTGTTCCACTGGTCTGTATGCCTATTTTTGTTCCAGTACCATGCTGTTTTGATGATGATGGCTTTATAATATAGTTTAAGGTCTGGGAGTGTGATGCCTCCATTTCTGTTTCTTTTCCTTAAGATGGTTTTGGCAATTCTAGGTGTTTTCAGGTTCCAGATAAATGATTGTAGCGTTTGTTCTATTCTCTTAAAGAAGCCTGGTGGAACTTTGATGGGTATTGCATTAAATTTGTATATGGCTCTGGGGAGAATATTCATTTTGATGATATTTATTCTTCCAATCCATGAGCATGGGATATCTTTCCATTTCTTGGTATCAGTTTCTATCTCCTTGAGTAGCGACTCATAGTTTTCAGTATACAAGTCTTTCACTTCTTTGGTCAACTTTATTCCTAGGTATTTGATTGATTTTGCTGAAACAGTAAATGGGAGTGATTTCTGGATGTCTTCTTCTTCAGATTTAGTGTTTGCATAAAGAAATGCCACTGATTTTTGTACATTGATTTTGTAGCCTGATACCTTGCTATATTGCCTAACAACTTCCAGTAATTTTCTACTGGATTCTTTAGGTCTTTCTATGTATACTATCATATCATCTGCAAATAGTGAGAGCTTGACTTCTTCCCTTCCAATCTGTATCCCTTTGATTTCTTTCTCTTGCCTGATTGCTATGGCAAGAACTTCCAATACTATGTTGAAGAGTAACGGTGACAGTGGACAGCCCTGTCTAGTCCCCGATCTGAGGGGGAATGCTTTCAGCTTCTCTCCATTGAGTATGATGTTGGCTGTAGGTTTGCTATATATAGACTCCACTATCTTGAGGAATTTCCCATCTATTCCCATTTTCTGTAGAGTTTTGAGCATGAATGGGTGTTGGATTTTGTCAAAGGCTTTCTCTGCATCTATTGAGATAATCATGTGGTTTTTGGCTTTGCTTTTATTGATGTGATGAATGACATTGATTGATTTACGGATGTTGAACCAGCCTTGCATTCCTGGGATGAATCCCACTTGGTCATGATGAACAATCTTTTTGATGTGTTGCTGTATCTGGTTGGCCAAGATCTTGTTTAATATTTTGGCATCTATGTTCATCAGAGATATTGGTCTGTAGTTTTCCTTTTTTGTTCTGTCCCTATCGGCTTTTGGTATCAGGGTGATGTTGGCTTCATAAAAGGTGGAAGGGAGTATTCCTGTTTCTTCAATCTTATGGAATAGCTTAAGAAGTATGGGTATTAACTGTTTCCTGAAAGTTTTGTAGAATTCATTTGTGAAGCCATCTGGTCCAGGACTTTTGTTGTTGGGGAGATTCTTAATAACGGTTTCAATTTCTTTGTCTGTGATTGGTGCATTTAGATTTTGTAGTTCTTCTTGGTTCAGTTTTGGAAGTGCATAGGTTTCTAGGAATTGTTCCATTTCTTCCAGATTCTCTAGCTTGGTGGCATATAGTTCTTTATAGAAGTTTCGCAGAATTCTCTGGATTTCTGTGGTGTCAGTTGTGATATCTCCTGCATCGTTTACAATTCTATTAATTTGAGTCTTCTCTCTTTTTTGTTTGGTGAGTCTGGCTAGGGGTTTGTCAATTTTGTTTAATCTTTCAAAGAACCAACATTTGGCTTCATTGATCTTTTGTATGGTTCTTTTATTTTCGATGTTGTTTATTTCTGCTCTAACTTTAGTGATTTCTGTCCTTCTGGTTGCTTTAGGGTTCCTTTGTTCCTCTTCCTCTAAGTCCTTGAGGTGTCTAGTAAGGTCATTCATTTGGGCTTCTTCTTGGTGTTTAATATGTGATTGTATGGCTATAAGTTTCCCTCTCAGTACTGCTTTCGCTGTGTCCCAAATATTTTGATAGGTTGTGTCTTCATTTTCATTAGTTTCCAGGAACATTTGAATTTCCTGTTTGAGTGAGTCTCTGACCCAGTGGTTCTTAAGGAGCATGTTGTTTAGTTTCCAAATTCTATGTCTTTTAATAATTTTCCGTTTGTTGTTAAAAGTTAGTTTTACTCCACTGTGGTCTGAGAAGATACTTGGGATGATTTCAATGCTCTTGAATTTATTGATGCTGTCTTTGTGGCCTAACATGTGGTCTATCCTTGAGTATGTGTTATGTGGATTTGAAAAGAAGGTGTATTCCAGTTTTTTGGGGTGCAGGACTCTGAAGATGTCCAAGAGGTCTACTCTGTCAATCTCTTCATTCAATTCTCTTGTATCTTTATTGGTTCTCTGCTTTGTTGATCTGTCTAAGTGTGAGAGTGGGGTATTGAAGTCTCCCACTATTATTGTATTACTATTGATGTATTTTTGAAATTCTTTCAGTAGGTGTTTAATGTATTTAGATGGTCCCTCGTTGGGTGCATAGATGTTAATAATTGTTAAGTCTTCTTGGCTGATTGATCCTCTAATCATTATGTAATGTCCTTGCCTATCTTTTATTACTTTATTTAATTTAAAATCTATCGTGTCTGAGATGAGAATGGCTGTTCCTGCCCTTTTTTGTGGACCGTTAGCCTGTATGATAGTTTTCCATCCTTTCACTTTAAGTCTGTGTTTATCTTGTTGTGACAGATGGGATTCTTGCAAGCAGCATATGGTTGGGTTATGTTTTCTGATCCATCCCCCCACCCTGTGCCTTTTGATGGGTGAGTTTAAGCCATTGACATTTATTGATATTATGGATTTAATGTATTGTAGTGCCATTGTTCTAAAAAACGATTTGTTTACTCTGATATATTACAAGTATTATAGTGATGTTCTTGTTTATAAGAGGTCTTTTAGTACCTCTTTCAGGGCCGGCTTGGTGATAGTTGCCTCCTTTAACTGTTGTTTGTCTAAGAAGGTTTTGATCCCTCCGTCTAGCTTGAATGAAAGTCTAGCAGGATATATTATCCTTGGTTGAAACCCTTTTTCATTCAGGGCTCGATAGATATCTTGCCACTCCCTTCTGGCTTTTAGAGTTTGAGTGGAGAAATCTGCAGAAAGTCTTATGGGTTTTCCCCTGTATGTGACTTTTTGTTTCTCTCTTGCAGCCTTTAGGATCCTTTCTTTATCCTTACTTCTTCTCATTGTGACTATGATGTGTCTTGGTGTTTTCAGGTCTGGGTTGATTCTGTTTGGTACTCTCTGGGCCTCTTGCACCTTGATATCCTTTCTGTTATTCAGGTCTGGGAAATTTTCTTGTATTATTTCCTCTAGAATGTTTGCTTCCCCTTCCTCTCTTTCTTCCTCTGGCAGGCCAATTATACGAATGTTACTTCTTTTGAGATCATCCCATATGTCTCTGTTGTTGTTTTCAGTGTCTCTCAATCTCTTTTTAAGCTCTTTCACCTCTTTCTTAGTTTTCTCTAACTCATCCTCTGTCTGACTAATTCTGTTTTCTGCTTCTGTTAGTCTGCTTTCCCTTGCCTCAGCTTCTTTCTTCATTACAGCTATTTCAGCTTTCAGTTCTCTAATTGTCTCAAGATAATCAGTATTTTCCTTGGGGGTCTCAACTGTTGTTTCCCTAATACTGCCATTCCTTTCCTCCAATGTTGTTTTCATTTCTGTGATTAATAAGTTTATTATTGCTTGCATACTTTTCTTATCTATGGTTACTTCTGACTGATTTATGGTTTCTTCTGGGCTCTTGTCTTCATTCATTGGGGTAGCAGTTTTATTTGTTTTTAATCTACCCATTTTTTTTATTTATGTGTTTCTCTCTTTTTTTTTTTTTTTAATGCTCTGTTGTTCCTCAGTTGTTGTGTTTTGAGCACAAGTAACACTGTACTAAATACCTTTATGACAATTGCACTCACCAACCTCCGGAATTACAGTAGCAACTGAAGTAAGTATTGAAGGAGTTTAATCATTACCAGTTAGCCAAACAATTTCTCCAGTCCGTGAAAAAATAGTAACCAAATCCCAGTGAAGAAAGAGAAAAGAAAGAGAGGATAGCAAGAATAGACAGTTATGAAAATCTACTATCCAGTGTATATTCTAGGGTAACAAGAGTGTAAAGGGAACTAGAGCAGAGATACACACATAGAGAGTCCACTCTGGGTCAGATTTCTTCCCCAAAGTAATTCACAAATTCAGAAAGGCAAAGAAGAAAGAAGTGTATGACAAGATAAAAAAATAATAATAATAATAAAAAATAAAAAAAAGAGATAGAGAGAGATAAGAGAGAGAAAAGGGAGAATATAAGAAGAAGGGTTGTAATTAAAGAGCAGTGCGAGGAACTTCCCAAATGTGTTATCAGTGAGTTTAAAAAAAAAAAAAAAAAAAAAAACCCTGTTTGGTGGTATGGGGTATCCTGCTAGTAGCTGGTCCCAGGCACTGCTTATGGTGGGGGGTGGGGGGGAGCGGCGGGAAGGATGTATGCTTGAAAATTAAAAGGAAGAAAAAAGAATTTTTTTCCCCTACTCTAATTCTTAACCCAAATTAAGTTATAGACAGCTCTTTGGTATGACTGCTGTGGCCCCTTATTGGCTGGCCTGCTAAAGGCAGAAAATCCTATTGTTTACACGAGATGTGTCCGGAGCTCAAAGGCTAGCCACTTCTCCTTTGTCCGCCATCTTCCGGGAAACCCCCCCCTCCAGACTTTTTTAAAGGATTTCTCAAAAATGAAAACTAGCTCCAAATCCTTTGATCCAATGAGAGCTATACTCAAGAAGTCTTTGGATCTGCTCTCAGGGTCACGGTGGACCCTGGATTCTCCCAAGAGGAAGCCCCCGAGCTAAAGTGCTCTCTCCGGGTCCTCTGCCCGCCGCGCTCTGCAACCGGCGGAGGAGCCGCCTTCCTGGGCGGGCGGAGGACAATGCCCGGCGCACTCTCCTTGCCCGGCGCCCTGGGAATTCTGGAGCCCCGCTAGTCCGTGTCACCTTTACTCTAATTCTTAACCCAAATTAAATTGTACCCACTCTTTGGTGTCACCCCTTATTAACTGGCCTGCTAAAGGCAGAAAATCCTACCGTTGCCGACGATGCCGTCAGAGCGCTCGCTGCCAGCAACTTCTCAGGCCGCCATCTTCCTCTCCCTCCCCTGTCTTTCTCCTTCTATACCACTTCCTTCCCCATCAATTGTTCTCTGTCTTTATCCAATAATAAATAAAAAGTTTAAAAAGAGTAAAAAAATGATAACTGTATTAAACTTCATGTTTCTAATATTTTTAAAAGATTGTTTAAAGATTTATTTATTTCCTTTTTGCTGCCCTTGTTGTTTTTATTGTTGTTGTAGTTATTATTGTTGTTGTTATTGATGTTGTCATTGTTGTATAGGACAGAGAGAAATGGAGAGAGGAGGGGAAGGCAGAGAGGGGGACAGAAAGACAGACACCTGAAGACCTGCTTCACTGCCTGTGAAGCGACTCCCCTGCAGGTGGGGAGCTGTGGGGGGCTCGAACCAGGATCTATACACCAGTCCTTAAGCTTTGTGCCACGTGTGCTTAACCTCTAATTTAATTTTTAAGTGATTCAAGCACTATCAAGTATGATATATCAGATTTTCCTCACATGAGAAGGTAGATAGTATGAGGTTTACTCACAATGGAGAAAAAAAGGATTCAGAAAGACAAAAGAAACTTCCTTAATATTACTCAAATAGGAGGTAGAACTGGATTTGTGCCTCTCATCTATTTATGGACTTCTCCCCTTCACTTATATGAGCCCCAGACAGTAATCCTAAGCAAGGGCTGGCATCCAGGTCCCTGCACACGGTCACATGTGCACTCAGCCAGGTGTACCACACCCAGTCCCCATACCACAATTTCCGTACATACTCCTCTGTTTCTAGGCATCTGGATTTGCTTCCAAGTTTGGGTCATTCATTACACATTGCGCTGCTGGAGACATAGGTGTACACAGAGATTTCTTTGAATAGGTGTATTTTCTTCCTTTGGATCTTTCCGCAGAAGATAAATTTTTATGGCAAAGTTTATGCCCAATTTTATGTTCTTAGGAACCATCACACTTTTCCACAGTTCAAGTTCCACAGATCAAGTTCCATTCCCACCAGTAGTGGAGGATTCCACTTTCCCCTCATCTTCTGTCATTTCTGTCCTTCCTCACATATGATGTTCTCACAGGTACAAATGGTATCTCCTTGTTTTCTTTATTTGCATTTCTCTGGTAATAAGGGACCGAGTATTTTTTCTTATGTCTATTGTCCCTCTGAATATTTTCTTTGGTGAAGATTCCATCCATTTCCTATCCCAATTTTTTCTCATTTTTTACATTTATTTATATTATTGGATAGAGACAGAGAGAAATTAAGAGAGGGGGGGAGAGAGAGAGAGACCTGCAGCACTGTTTCACCACTTGTGAAGCTTTCCTCCTTGAAGCTGGGTCCTTGAGCACCATAATATATGTGATTTACCACCACCTGGCCCTTATCCCCATTTTTTATGAATTTCTTTTGTTCCTGTGGCTGTATTTAGTGAGCTCCTTATCTTTGTTGGTCATTCAGCCTTTATCTGCTATATCTGCTCCCATACTGTGTCTTTTGTCTTTCGGTGATGGCTCCTTCTCTGTGCAGAATCTTTACAATTTGATGTATTCTCGTTAGTATATTTCTGTTTTCATTTTTATTGTTGTGGACATCAGTCTTCAAAGATATTCCCCAAGCACAGGCCATGAAGAATTCTGACAAAATTCTCTTCTATGCATTTAATGGCTTGTGGTCTAATTCCTAAGCCTTTGATCCATTTGGAGTTGACTTTTGTGTATAGTGATATGCCATGGTCCAATTTTATTTTTTCCTAACACCATTATTTGAAGAAACTTTTGTCCACTCAATTTTCTGGACCAGCTTGTCAAAAAACAGTTGTTCAAGAGTAGGAGGGCTTATTTCTGGGCTAATCAGCTTTGCCTTTACTGGTCTGTATAGCTCATTTGGTTTCAATACCAGGCAGTTTTGTTTCTTTTATAAGGCGCTACTGCCCGACTCCCTAAACTATTTCTTAAAGGCAAAACATGTTTGAGATAGAAACTATGTGCCAAGCTCTTTACTGTGTAACTATTATGGTCCTTCACTTGACCATAGTATAATTACCTGATAAACTGATATTGGGCTCAGTCCAGCATATCTGCCAAATGGATCCGAGTAGAAGTCATGCTGTTATAATTACTTAATAAACTATTTTTTACTATCTTTATTTATTTATTGGATAGAGATAGCCAGAAATCAAGAGGGAAGGGGGTCATAGAAATGGAGAGTGAAAGACACCTGCAACACTGTTTCACCACTCACAAAGCTTTCCCCTACAGATGGGGTATGGGTTTTCGAACCCTGGTCCTTGAACATTGTGACATAAGTACTCAACCAGGTGTCCGGTCCACCTGCCCAGCCCCTGTTAGAATTTATTAGCATTTGGGGTTCTCATGTTTTTCTACTTCATCTGTTGGCACTATAGATGAGTTTTAAGAGAATGTTCAGCGGGGAAGAAATTACAGAAGCCAAACCTTCCACCTTCTGCACCCCACAATGACCTTGGGTCCATACTCCTAGAGGGATAAAGAATAGGAAAGCTATCAGGGGAGTTGATGGGATACAGGTGGGAATTGTGTAGAGTTGTACCCCTCTTATCCTATGGTTTTGTCCATGTTTCCTTTTTATAAATAAAAATTTTTAAAAAGGAGAGAAGCATATCCCAATTTTTACTTTTCATCTTTATCTGACCCCTTGATCTGTGATGAGAACTGACTTTGAAGCTCTGAAGGAAAGTCAGATTAATTGCTTTAAACTACATCTGTGCTTTGGAATAACTTGGAAAGTTTTACTTAAAAAAATACAGACTGTGGGAATGGTGTAGAAGTATGTCCCTGTTATCTTATAATCTTGTAAATATCTATTAAATCACTAATAAACAAAAAAGAATCAATGAAGGCCAAAAAAAAAAATACAGACTGTTGGGGGACCAGAAGATAGTCCACTCAGTAGGGCTGACACCGCTTGAGGGCTCCAAGAATGACACTGGAGGGGGCTCAGAAACACCACATGCTCTCTGTCCCTTTCTTTATCCTTTCTCTATATCTCTGTGTCTGAAATAAAGAATGAAAAAATTGACCTGGGAGTGATAGTGTGCCAAAAAAAAAAAAAAATCGATTTCACTCTTGTGGGTAGGGTTGGGATAAATATTTATTAGGATCCATCACCTCTGGAGATTTTAATATGCATTGAGGACTGAAAAATACGGCTTCCCTGGGATCCTGTTGTGTCTCACAGACGCCAGTGAAGGGGAAATAAGAGTCTGTGCCCATGTGTTGAAGACTACACTGTCAACCATTAACCCCCCCACCCCCAGAAAATAAAATAAGAAATAAAGGAAAGAACAAGAAAGGAGAGAAGAGGAGCCAAGAGGAGAGGAGAGGGGAGATCAGGGGGAGGAGGGGAAGAGAGGGGATGGAAGGAAGGAGAGAGAAAAGAAAAGGAGTTAGCTCCATCAGAAGCATAATGGTTATGCAGAAAGTCTTTTATGCCTGGGGCTTCAGTGCTTGTTTGTTTTTTATTTTATAATTCTTATTTGGTAGCACAGAAAAAAAAAATCAAGAGGGAAAAGAAGAGGTAGAGAGGGAGAGAGAGAGAGAAAGAGAGAGGGAGAGAGAGAAACGCACCAGCAAACCTGCTTCACTGCTTATAAAGCATCTAACCACCACCACCACCACCACCCCCCTGCTGGTGGGAAGATGGGCATGAACCTGAGTTCCTGAACTTGGTAATATGTATGCTTAACAGGATGCACCACCACCCAGTTCTCTGTTATGTCTTCAATTAGCATCTGCTTTGAAATAAACTATTAACTGAGAGATGATCACATTTCTCTCATTCCCCTAGGAAAGGGCTGATTTTGAGATCTGTAAAGTCTAGATTCCATATATATATTATTCTCAATCATTGACTCAAGATATAAAATTTTTTTAATTAATTACTTTGTTATTGGATAAAGAAATTTAGAGGGAAGGGGGAGATAGAGAGGGATAGAGACACCTGCAGTCCTGCTTCCCCATTTTTCCCCCTGCAGGTAGGAACCAGGGGCTTGAACCTGGGTCCCTGCTCACTGCAGTGTGTGTGTGCTTATCCAGGTGCAACACTTCCTGGCCCGCACAAAGTGGATTTTTAAAAAATTTCTTACTTTTATCCTTTTATGGGGGGGGGGTAATGGTTTCCAGTACTATTATGGGCACATGAGCAGAATTTCTCATCTTCCTATGATAGGTGTGTTGAGTGGGGGGCGGGGGTTGACTGGACCATGGAAACTCCAGGGCCAGCACTACTTCACTATGTGAATGTTCGTCATGGCTACTATGACCAGTATACAAAGGCCAACTTCTTTTATTATAGTTGTGAGGTAGAAATTATGTGGAAGTGAAGATGAAGATCTGGAAAAGACTGGTGGTGGATGGCAGGGGGAAGCAGAGCAAAGGGCCCGAAGGAAGAGCTAGAAGCCTTCCTGTGTGTCCATTTCCTGTAAGTAAACCCTATCTAGTCACACCTGTGCCACATCACCAGGTGTACTTACTTCATTAAGGACTCCTCCCACAATATACAAAGTATTTTCTTTGTGCTTTTGAAAACCTGTCCCACTCCCATTTCCTGTGCATCATTTATTTCTGTCCCCACTGGCATAGGAACCAAGTGTGCATATATGGTTCCAGATGCTCCCGTTTTCCAGTTCTGGCCTCTCCCTGTGTCTGCCCTTGCATCAACTCAAATAGGTGTCTGCAGAACACTCTCACCCACCATCATCTATGAGTGAACTTGAAGAGTTTTCATACTTGAACCCCTGTTGTTAGTGAAATACACAACACCCTGGGACTTTAAAGGTTATTTGGCCATAGGTCTATTTCTGAATTTGGAGAATATGACCAGATCATTGTCTTTTATGGTTAAAATATTTATGGTCTGTTAGAAGTTCATACTCAAGTATTTCTAATGATGGCAAAAAAAAAAAAAACTTCGAAACAAACATAATTACAGCACATGATCAGAATGTAGGGGAATCTCATTAAATGAGACCCACTATATAATCTAAGCACTTAGCACTTGTCATCAATTCCTCAAGACCTTAAAAGAAGGGAAATGCATATAATGCTACACATTTGCTGATTATAATTTGAAAGACTTAGTGCTGGATAAGCTGCTAAGTAGAATGAAAAATTAACTGCTGAACCTACTTCACAAATTATTCTGGTTCACATAGTTCTCTTCCTGTCTCATTCCCTATACTCAATATTATAAACTAACAGAAATTGGAAGGAGTCTGTCAAATCTGTCATATATAGCTTTATATCTCCACCTCATGGCCTTTCTGCAACTAAAAACACTGAGTGTTCCATCATCTCCATCAGCATTCTGACTCATTTTCCACATTGCTTCCAGGGCTCATTAAAAAAAAAAAAACTAGGGAGTCGGGCTGTAGCGCAGCAGGTTAAGCACAGGTGGCGCAAAGTGCAAGGGCCAGTGTAAGGATCCCGGTTCAAGCCCCCAGCTCCCTACCTGCAGGGGAGTCGCATCACAAGCGGTGAAGCAGGTCTGCAGGTGTCTATCTTTCTCTCCCCCTCTCTGTCTTCCCCTCCTCTCTCCATTTCTCTCTGTCTTATCCAACAACAATGACATCAATGGTGACTACAACAATAAAACAGCAAGGGCAACAAAAAGGAATAAATAAATAATAAAAAAAAATTTTAACTAAGTATGATGTATAAAAAAAACTTTTGTTCTCGGGTAAATAAGATAGCTCACTTGGATAGCTGTCATGCACACAGCCTGGTTTGAGTTTGGCCGCCATCCCATTGGAAGATGCTTCAGTGCTGTTTGTTGTGTCTTTTCTTTATCTCTGTCTCTGTCTTTCCCTAAAACTGAAAAAAAGTTGGTCCAGATCACTGAAGCCCTGGATGTGACCAAAAATGAAAACATGTTGATTCCCGTGGTCCATTCCAAAATTCATATGGTCATTTATAACCTTGGCACAACCAATGTGAAACATGATCTCTCAATTCCTTGCACCTGATGGTTAGAACACCACAGTGGTTTGGGGTTGTTCAACTTGTGCAGTAGCGGGGGTTACAGTCCTGAAGAGGGTCCCTTGCTTGTTTAAGAAAGCTGTTTTTTGTGGTTGTTTGTGTTTGTTTGTTTTGAAATCTTTATTGATTTTTCCTTTGAAGTTAGATTTTGTAAATGAAGTCTGGTGGAAGAACAGAGCCTTTGTCTGAGCAGAGGAGAAAAACAAATTACTTGTGTCTTAAGTTCTTCTGTGCTGTATCACTTGTCAGGCTCCATGAGCAGAGAATTGCTGTGAACTCAGAGTATGTGAGATTTTAATGTGACTCAAAGCCAAGTACAAGTTATATCTGTTCTATCTAAAACTAAAGAAGCAAATTGATGTGTCATCTTGAAAGTCTCCACTTTTTGTTGGAGCAAGAGCTGACTTTGAATGCAGAAAAGAAGGGGATGGGGGGTGGCTGTCTTAAAGAGACCACACGTGAATCGACCACATGGTTTTCCTAATCATTCATCTGTCCTTAGATATTGAAGTCATTCCCACATTGCAGCCAATTCTACCATCCACATAGGTACACAGAGATCTCTTCAGTGACATGTTGTTGTTGTGTTTTTAAATAGATCTGCAGAAGATGGGTCGCTAGATCATGTGGTAGGTACATCTCCAGAGCCCTGAGGAATCCCCATACTGTTTTTCACATGAGCTGGAGCAATTTACATCACCACCAATCATGTAGAAGGATTTCTTTTCCCTTCACATACTTACTTTGTCTGTAAATATTTGCTCAAAACCTCTAGGACAAAGATGGGCACTGTTTCCTCACTATAAATTGTGAGGGATTTTTTTAAACGGTCTGAGAACCAGAATAATATCTATCATATGTGTAGGCACTCAATAATATATATGTATATATATATATATATAATATATGTATACACATATATTGAATATATACATTGAATGACAGGGTGACCAAGGAAGCTAAGCAGAATAGGGATTTATGTTCTCAGTATTTCCTAAGAATCCCACATTCCTCTAGAAATGATTCCACTTTTGTCATTTGGGCTCAAATAGGTTGTCTGATTAAAGTGCTAGTAATTTCTAACTGTTTTTCTGCTTACTGAGTCAAGACCTTTTTATCTTTTCTGTTAAGATGAAACTATGGCTGGGTCAGTCAAAGGTGATCTTATTTCCAGTCATTAAACAATGTTAATTTCATGGACTATAGAGAGAAGAAGCTTATGCAAATGAATATGATTTTGTCAGAACTAGCTGATTAATACGAACAGGTTCATACTTCACGATCCATAGCCTTCGCCAATGGGTATGATTCAGAAGTCAAGGTTATTTTGTCCTGAAAAGAGACCTGCATTTATATGCATATGACTTTCCAGAGGTAAGCTCGGCGCCGCTCACACCCGAAGCAGCCCCTTCTATTATATAAAAAGGCCATGAGGTAGAGACCAGATATGAAAAGGAAATCTGGAAATCTCTGTGTAACCCCACAGAATTCACACACGGGATTCTGCCTGCTCAATTTGATCCAACACTCTCACCCATTCAAACATGTGCCTGGCATATCTAATGGACCACATGTCTGAGGGGAGGTGGAGATGCCATTTTCCACAGTGAATGATGCTGTTGGTATTTCTTGTGCTCATAAGAAACCTTAATAGTTTCCATGTATCAGTGGTACACATAGGCTGTGACTTTTTCATGTTACTATCTGGACAGTGTATAATATGAAATATATTCAAGACAACAAAATGAAAAACCAGTTAGTTAAAATAACCATTCGTCATGTCTACACCGAACAGATTCTCCTTTGCCTAAAGTCATTTTTTCCAGAGAATACTGTTGATTGATTTTATGTTACTTCTGTATCAGTGGAGTGAGGAAGATAGCCTTTGCCGTTCTCTAGTGTTCCCTGAAATTAAATGATAAAATGTATGAAGTTCTTACTCTGGTAAAATGCATTTCTGGAGAAAAAGAGATATGCCTGAGGTCCTATAGAAAGAGTTCTCTATCAAACATGGGTATCTAGCTTGGATATGCTGAACTAACACTTCAGCTGAGCCTAGCAAGGTGATAGTCTTATGAGTCAAGATTATTAGCCCAAATGCTGAATATGAAAATAGGAATTCTGTGGCACAATGGATAAAATGCTGGACTCTCAAGCATGAGGTCCTGAGTTCGATCCCTGGCAGCACATGTACCAGAGTGATGTCTGGTTCTTTTTCTATCTCCTTTTTTTCTTTCTCATTAATAAATAAATAAACTATTTAAAAAAAGAAAATAGGAATTATTAAAATAGAAGCAAAAATGTATATAATATGTAGTTCATCTACTCAACCATGTTGGACTGCTAGCCAGCATATAGAAAAAATTAAATGTGATTGAACAAAGGGCAAGCAAGGAATACACATAGAATTAAGAGTAGATTTCTGCCAACCTCCTTTCAAGAGGTTTTCTTCAGGGAACGGGAGATAGCTCACCAGGTAGAGCACATACCTTAGCAGGCAGAAGAACCTAGTTCTCAGCACCCAGCCATTACACTGGAGTAGCTGAATGAAAGAAACTTAATGAGCAGTGGAGTGGTGTTGTGATGATTCCCTTTCTGTCTTTTTCACTTGGGAGGGGGAGAGGGAGAGGGAGAGGGAGAGGGAGAGGGAGAGGGAGAGGGAGAGGGAGAGGGAGAGGGAGAGGGAGAGGGAGAGGGAGAGGGAGAGGGAGAGGGAGAGGGGGAGAGGGAGAGGGAGAGGGGGAGAGGGAGAGGGGGAGGGGGAGGGGGAGAGGGAGAGGGAGGGGGAGAGGGAGAGGGAGAGGGAGGGGGAGAGGGAGAGGGAGAGGGAAATGTCTGAGAGCCTTAGCAATAACCTTTTAAACTCTAGTTTAAAACAAGAATCTTCAGACACAGAGCCTTGTAATTGTTGTCGTGATTGAGAAATAATTCACCCCTTAGAGGAGAAACTTTGGCATTTGGAGGAACTCAAGTTGGGGTCTCTAGTCACCACAAGAGAGCAGAAGGCATAGAAGATGTTTCATGAACACTGTTATGATATCTCTCCTCTCTTGATCTCTGTCTCTCGCCCTTTATATAAAATAACAGATAAATTAAAAATTTCACTGAAATTATAAAATTGTACAGATCTCTAGTCTCAGTGAAAATTTTTGCGGGAAATATAATATGTATGACTTTAAAAAATGTTTATTAGGCTGGAGGACAGTATAATGGTTCTGCAAAAGACTTTCATGCCTGAGGCTCCAAAGTCCCAAGTTCAATCCCCAGCACCACCATCAGCCAGAGCTGAGCAGGGTTCTGATAGTTCTTTTAGTGTCTCTCTCTCTGTGTCTCTCTAACACTAAAAACAAATGAATAAAATATTTTTAAGAGTGTTCATGTGCACTAATCTCCACTTCCATAAATAAAATGAAGGTTCACAATGAATAATATCTGATTCTCTTATGCATTTACCTAATAACCATACCTTCTAAGTTTGACCTTCTTATCTTCCATACTAAAACCAAAGTATCATTTAAATGCAATTTTGATCAACTATCAATACCTACAAAACTGAAGCCTCAACAGTGATTTCTTTTTCCTCCCAAGCTCCTGACTCCTATATTTTCTTTATTTCACCTTTATTAAATAAAGGGTTATTATTCTGATCTCTAGCAGAATAATATCATAGTCTGGAAAATTCCTATATGAACATTAAAAATGTTGATGCTATGGAATACTACCCAGCTAAGAACTGGCAGCCATGGAACCGGGGTGGAACGGATGGTTCCAGAAATTATTCTCATGGAGGAATATAATTTGGAATCGACCAAGTGGACATGGGGGCTACGGAACCATACTGGGGCACAGTATTCTGCAGTGGAATAGCATAATGCCAGAGATGATGATCATAATGTGGAAGCGCTCGCGCCCCATGAGGAGCTGGCCAGTCTTACAATGATGTGATTCCTCGCGCCCACCTTTGCTGCAGTTTTTATGAGATGTTTGTGAAATGACAGAGTGCGATCTAGAGTAACACCAAGATAGACTGGGTGGGCTTCATGCCGGATTCTTGTATCGCCAAGCTGCACATTAAGCTCACGCGAGGCCGAGGCATGGTGTAGATGGAAAACAGATGATACCGTTTTTGCAGTGCTAGGGATTAGTCGCCATTTTTTACAGTAATCAGATATCAGAGACATGTCTTTCGTGAGTGTTTCCTCGAGGATGTTCTTAGCAACATCGCCCCGCCAGATATTCGTCGGGATGCGGCATCATCTAAGTTCATTTCCCACGTCTACGCTCGACCGGACCTGCCAAAATACGCAGATATCTTCGCCCACCCTGTCCAACGCTTGACGTCTCGTCAACCAATCTGGTCCCCTACGCCTACACTGAACTTCTCTGTTCCAGTCTCTTGGAAACAGAGTTGGCAGTCAGCTGAGGTCAAGAACAAACACCTCATCACAGACCCCTGCAAGCGTCAACCCGGCTTTGACCTAGCACGTTATGATTGGGCCCTCCTCAATCGCTATCGAACAGGCCATGGCCAGTGCGCCGCTATGTTCCATCGCTGGGGAGCCAGAGACGACCCGAACTGCCCCTGCCGCTCCAGACAGACTATGACCCACATAGTCAACGACTGCCACCTCTCCAGATTCAAAGGAGGTCTTGAAACTTGACATCAGGCTCAACCTGACGCTGTTGACTGGCTACGGAAGAAGGGCAAACGCTAGAAGAAGAAGAACTACCCAGCTGTGTAAAATGATGAAGGTGTTTCCTTTGCATCTTCTTGGATTGGGACCAGAAGACATCCTGTTTAGTGAGATAAACAAAAGAAAAAGAAAAAGAGAGAGAGAGAGAGAGAGAGAAGAACAAATGCCAGATGATCTCATTTGTAAGAGGGACATAGTCAACAGGGGCAGGGAGGAAGAACAGGAAGTGAAACTTGGGCTGGGCTTCATGGTGTATTGCATCAAAGCAAAGGACTCTGGGAAAGGTGGGGATGGGAAGGGTGGGAGAGAGTTGTAGAGTACTGATGCATAATGAAATTGTTCTCATGTATCAGTGACTACACTGTAAAGCATTAACCCCCTCAGTTTGAAAAAAAAAATGATGATGTTACAGAGAACTTCCTGCCCTTCAACTTAGATTCTGAGAACACTTTTGTCCTACATCATGGACCCTCTTGTGGGTCTCTACAGGACCTTGCCCTCAATGTGGAATAACAGTGGTGGGGACTGTCCCACTCTCCAAAGGGACACTAGGTCAACATATGCTGCCACTCGAGGAAGACGGTCCTGAAATGAGTGCAGCCTAGAATGCTCCTAGCTAAGAACACAGAATGCGAGCTCAGACCTCCAGGGATGCAGAGGTTACACAGGCTCTTGTGCTGCATATGGGCCCCAGATCAGATCAATGGGGTTTACAGTTAACAGTATTTATATTCTCTTCCCATATTTGGGGGCTACTCTCTTCCCTGATCCACCTTTCTAGCCCCAATCCCAACTCTTAATACCATCTCCCCAGATAATACCTTTAGCCCATATGCATGTTACCTGTCAGTCTCAGGCAAAAATTAGTAAAGTTATGGGCCAGCCCCCTTGGAAAATACCAAAATCAGATTTCTTAGCTTTTTCCAAAAGGGAGATCCCAAACATATATATATATATATATATCCACACATATCTTTATTTATTCGATAGAGACAACCAGAAATCAGGAGGGAAGAGGGAGATAGGGAGAGAGACAGAGAGACACCTGCAGCACTGCTTCACCATTCCTGAAGATTTCCCCCTGTGGGTGGGCACCAGGGACTGGGACCCCAATGCTTTTGCACTGTAATGTGTGCGATCAACCAGGTGAACCACCACCCAGCCCGAGACCCCAAATCTTATCTGCTATATTCTTACCTTTAGGTTACTGATATTAAACAATTTGTTCTGCTTTATATCTTAATGCTTTTTTTTTATATCTTAATGCTTTTCCGCCACCAAGTTGCAGATGCTACCATGACATCAACCTGACTTCTGTGGGCAGACGACCTCACCAATGTGTCCTGGAGCCTCTCCCCTCCAGACTTCTGCCCCACTAGGGAAAGATAGAAACAGGCTGGGGATATGGATCCACCTGCCAATATCCATGTCCAGTGGAGAAGCAATGGCAGAAGCCAGACCATCCACCTTCTGCACCCCATCATTATAGGTCCATGCTCCCAGAGGGATAAAGAATAGGGAGGGGATGGGATACCTAACTTTGATGGTGGGAATTGTGAGGAATTGTACCCCTCTTATCCTATGGCCTTGTCAATCATTATTAAATCAATAAAAAAGGAATACTTTTGTTCTATCACTTTACATTTTTTCCTTTTATTATGCTTATCACAGGATTATTTGTTCAATGTCTATATTTTGTATCTTTTTTAAAAAAAGATTTGTGAAGGCAGGGTATAATTGGTTCATAGAACACTATACCAATATCAAGCAATATTTTGCAAATAAGAGGTGTCTAATTTTTATTAATGATATGAAACAAAGTTACACATGTCAATTGCAGTTTTACTAGAGTACCATGCATGTTGAGATAGAGATTTTAACTTTAATTCTGTAAGGATTTGAAGCAAGTGAATGTGTTTCTTCCAAGAAATGACAGAATAGAAACCACTGTTTAAAATATTTATCTAACAGCTTTCTGGAAAATGGTCACAGATAAAGGCCACTACAGTAATCCCATTATCACTAACTAGCTTATAACCTAAACATATCCAGTAGAGTGATGCTGAAAAAACAAAGGAAGAAATACTATCAGTGTGTTTTGGTAATCACTAATGGTCATATTTCATATGATCTTGTGATCATATGATCTTTCATGATCTTGTGATCAATCACTCCATTTCTCTATGATAGACCTTTTAAAATGATAAAATTTATATGGAAATCATGGCACTGACCATCTGAGATTAACTATCAGAGTAGAAATAGATGATCAAAGCTACAGGTTTTAATGTGAGAACCCCAGAAATATGCAGGGTAAGGATTTGATTAATTTCCACTTTTCCCCTGTCATGTCTACACATAGGCAAATATATCGAAGCTATTCTTACATTTTTAATAATTGTTTTTTAAAGATTTGATTTATTTATTAGAAAGAATAGGAGAGGGAGAAAAAGAACCAGACATCACTCTGGTATATGTGCTCCCGGGGATTGAACTCAGGACCTCATGCTTAAGAGTCCAAAGCTTTATCCACTGCACCACCTCTCAGGCACCTTATAATTCTATACTTCCCTATGCTCTATTGTCTCAGTCAGTAATCAAGTCAGCCATCAATAGGCATAGCTTTCATTTCTTTCCATAAACAAGGGGTTCTCAAATTTCTCCTCTATTTTCCTGACTCATACCTAAATATTCAGTTGCTTACTAAGTACATACCTCTGATTCACAAATACCCTAGCTTATTGTTCTTTGAATCACAATTATCTTTATAGTGTGAAAATAGAAGTGGTGAAGTACTGATATTTGTGGGTAACAATTTGTATATGATTTCTAAAAATAGCTCTTTTGTATTTAGAATTAAGAATCCCTTGACTTCATCCTGGTGAAGAAATAAGAAGGCAAAAGAGCAAGCAACACTGGGACACAGACTCCACCTTGACTACTGACAAGTCATTTGTCCTACAGGGAATATTTTAGCAAAACCAGAAGCAGCATTTGCTCTAACATACTAATTGGGGAAAAAAATTCCTTCTGAGATGAATCTAGAAAAAAAAACTATAACTAAAAAGCTTAAAAGCAATCCCTAAAATGAACCTGTTTAATGTAATTTTAAAAGTCTATGCTATGCTAAATAAGGTACCAACGGAAACTTCACTTTTCTTTATTAATGAATTCAAAATACTCAAAGTGACTTTTTGATGCTATTGAAATGGGCTAAATTGTGAATACTGGTTCACAATTCATTAAAAAGGAGAGTGAAAGGAAGGGAAGTGTTAACTTTTGCAAAGAGGTTATGGGTCTGTGAGAAAGCAGCATTTCTGTCCAAGTCTTTAGTATCTTCTCAAATATCGGTGGCACTCTGCATCATTTAATCAAGTGGTTGGTTTATCTGTATGTGTGTGGCTATGTTTGTCCATCCCAATTCCCTATTTTACAAAAGTCCAATCTTAAACACAAATCATCTCTAAGGCTATACTGTATCACTGGGCACATAAAATGTAATTAAAACACAAGCCAGTTTGATCTGGCATAATTTAGTCACTGATACAAACTTCTCAAATGAGTTTACACTAACTGATCAGATGGACCTCATATATTGATCCACGGATCTAATTCAGCTCTTAGTACTCGTTTTACTTATATCTACATATAGGTATATCTGAACAGAGACCTCATACTTCATGCACAATTATGTTTGTAGACGTGATTTCTGATAGAAAGTCCACTGAAGCACGCCCCTGTCATGCTTGTCCAAAGTCCATCTAACTAAGAATCTCCGTGCTCGCTCTGTTGTTGATACTTAAAAAAAAGACATTTGATTTATTTATTCACTTTTTGAATAGAGACAGAGAGAGACTGAGCTGGAAGGGAGACACAGAGAGGGAGTAAAAAGATGGACACCTGCAGCCCTGCTTCACTGCTCCTCAAGATTCCCCCTGCAGGTGGGAACAAGGGATTCAACTGAGGTCCCAGTGCCCTGTAACGTGTGTGCTCAACCAGGCGCAACACCACCTACCTCAAGATTTGTAGTATCTTTCCTATGGTATTTTTTTTTCTCCTTGAATATTCTATTTTATATGCTTTCCAGAATGTAAACTCCTTAGAGACAGGCTCCATTTCTGATTTACTTTTTTCTTCACAAGCACATTATGTAGTGCTGTTATACACATAGGGTTTTTTTTTTCCTTAAATATTTTTAGGGGTCAGGTGGTGGTGTAAGCTAATACAGAGTACACACACATTATCAATTTCAAGGACCTGGGTTCCACCACCAGTCCCCATGTGCAGAGGGAAAGGCTTCAGTAATCCTGGAGCAATGCTGTAGGAGTCTTCTCCTTCTCTCTCTCTCTCTCTCTCTCTCTCTCTCTCTCTCCCTTTATCAAAAGAAAATAGGAAAACAATGGCCCCAGGGAGTGGTGGAGTCATCCTGCATGTGTCAAATCCCACTGATAAGCCTGGTGAAATTTCTATCTAGAAAAAGGGACTCCTACATTGTCTCTTGGGTTTTTGACTTCTAAGAAGCTAGATATGAAAGAACAAGTCAGAAAGCGTAAAAAGCAAGTCTTCCTAAACTGTAGCTCAATGATGACATTGACATGGGAACAAATAATTCCTGTGTAGCTGGGGATGTTAATATGAAGCTATTCAAAGGAATAACTGATTCGCATAAAATGTACCCTAACTCCTTACTTACTGCTTTAAAGTGTAATTTCTCATTTATTAAAAAACCTAATTCATTATGCACTTATAGTGGTTTAATACATTTACGCAGAAAGTTAATGTTTAACATATTATTAACAACTACCAGTAATAATGCATTATTCATTATTCAATTATACTAATTGAACAATTTTCTGATATACTTAACATTTACTTGCATTTTTACTTCTATTATAACAGCCCTCTCATAAAGACTAAGAGACAGACAGATGTTGCAATGACCGTATTTTATAGGTAAGACTCTCTATGGTTACACATCAGAAAAGTGGAACAGTCAGGGTCCCAAACTGAAGTGAAGTAAACTGGCTTAACCCCGACTGAGAAAATGCTAGAAAACCTGTGCATAGAAATAAAGTAACAAGTAGTGATTTTTTATGAAGAAGAATAGTGAGCAGAGAGCAGAGGCTTTAGAGACGAAGTAATCGAGGAAGATACCATGGAAAGATTGTTTATAAGCTAGGACCTGAATTGGGAAAAACAGACATAAATAAAAAAACAGGGAGAAAACATTCTGCAATAGTTTATGCAGAAGACTTTAAAATAATAATAATAATAAAAAGGCTTCAGGGGCGGGGGGGGGGGGGGCAGGAATAGCGCGGTGGGTTAAGCGCACGTGGCACAAAGTGCAAGGACCAGCATAAGGATCCCGGTCTGCAGGTGTCTATCTTTCTCTCCCCCTCTGTCTTCCCCTCCTCTCTCTATTTCTCTCTGTCCTATCCAACATTGAAGGACATAAACAATAACAACAATAACCACAACAAGGCTACAACAACAAGGGAAACAAAAGGAAAAAATGGCCTTGAGGAGCAGTGGATTTACGGGGCAGGCACTGAGCCCCAGCAATAACTCTGGAGGCAAAAAAAAAAAAAAGGCTTCTTACCATGACATAAAACACCATTTATGGGAGTCGGGCGGTGGCGCAGCGGGTTACGCGCATGTGGCGCGAAGCCCAAGGACCGGCAGAAGGATCCCGGTTCTAGCCCCCGGCTCCCCACCTGCAGGGGAGTCGTTTCACAGGCGGTGAAGCGGGTCTGCAGGTGTCTGTCTTTCTCTCCCCCTCTCTGTCTTCCCCTCCTCTCTCCATTTCTCTCTGTCCTATCCAACAACGAACGACATCAACAACCAATAACTACAACAGTAGAAAACAAGGACAACAAAAGGGATAAATATTAAAAAAAAAAAAAAAACACCATTTATGAAGTAACTCCCACGTAGTATTCACATGTCAACTGTTCTCCATTCTTGCCACCCATCTCTCTCTCTCTCTCTCTCTGTCACACACACACACACACACACACACACACACAGAGAGAGAGGGAGAAATCCTGAACTGTATGCCCCTTTATATGTTTGCATCCATTATTTCTTGGCCTGAAAATTCTTTCCTGTCATTTCTATATAGATGAAAAATTACATTTATTCTGCAAATCTTTTCTCAGGTAACACTAATCCCTTCATAGTTTCTTTATTCCCCTTGTTCTGGTCTAGGTAAATGAGTATGCTAGAAACTTCTTTAAAAAATCACTATCATTTGGGAGTCGGGCGGTAGCGCAGCAGGTTAAGCACATGTAGTGCAAAGTGCAAGGACCGGCACAAGGACCAGTGGAAGGATCCCTATCCAACAGCAATGACATCAACTAACTAAAACAACAATGAAAAACTAGGGAAACAAAAGGGAAAATAAATAAATGAATAAGTTTAAAAAATCACTATCATTTTTATTAATATCTCTAATGAGGACCTGATTCCTTAACATTGACTATTTTAAGTATATCACATGATGAATTTTTGTATATTTAAGTTTTGCATGCATCAACATAATCTAATTTCAAAATATTTGTCACTCAAGGAAGATACATCACACCCATTTACAGTCCTACCCCCTCACACACACAAACACACAACCCCAGTCCTGAAAAACCACTGATCTATCTTCCCAGACAGTACCATTAGCCCATCTGCATGTTAGTTGACAGGCTCAGGCAAAAATTAGTAAAGTCATGGGCCCCTTAGAATAGACCTAAAGGGGTCGGGGGTGGCGCTGTGGGTTAAGCACACGTGGCGCAAAGCGCAAGGACAGGCGTAAGGATCCCTGTTCGAGCCCCCAGCTCCACACCTGCAGGGGAGTCACTTCACAGGCAGTGAAGCAGGTCTGCAGGTGTCTATCTTTCTCTCCCCCTCTCTGTCTTCCCCTCCTCTCTCCATTTCTCTCTGTCCTATCCAACAATGAACAACATCAACAATGGCAATAATAATAATAACCAAAACGAGGCTACAACAACAAGGGCAACAAAAGGGGGAAAAAAATGGCCTCTAGGAGCGGTGGATTCACGGTGTAGGCACCGAGCCTAGCAATAACCCTGGAGGAAAAAAAAAAAAAAGAATAGACCTAAAATAGACTTCCTAGCTTCTTCCAACATGAAGACCCCAAATCTCATCTGCTATACTCGTACTTTTAGGTTCCTGATTATTAAACTATTTCTTCTGCTTTATATCATAATGCTTTTCAGCCACCAAGTTGGAGATGCTACCATGATGCTACCATGATGCCAACCTGACTTCCCTGGGCAGATGACTTCACCATTGTGTCCTGGAACCCCACCTCCCTAGAGCCCTGCCCCACTAGGGGAAAATAGAAACAGGCTGTGGGTATATATCCACCTGTCAACACCCATGTCCAGTGGAGAAGAAATTACAGAAGCCAGACCTCCCATCTTCTGCACCCCATAAAGATCTTTGTTCCTTACTCCCAGAGGGATAAAGAATAGGGAAGCTTCCCATGGAGGGGAGGGGATACAGAACTCTGGTGGTGGGACTTGTATGGAATTGTACCCCTCTTATCCAAGGAACTTATCAATCAATATGAAATCATTAATAAATTTTAAAATGGACAATCATATACATATATAGACAGACAGTTGTAGAAATAATTGTTAACCCCTATCTACAACCTTAGGAGAACTGCTGTAGTTTCCAGTAGAGGGATTGGGGATTCAGAACTCTGGTGGTGGGAACGGTGTGCAATTATAGCCCTGTTGATATGTAATTTGTAAATAAAAATTAAGTCACTAATAAAAAAAGTTTTCAAAAAATAAAATAAAAGGTCAAATATATGCAAATCTAGACAGATAGTTACCGGCTGGCTTGGCGAGAGGAGACAGGGACTCATGGTTGAGCTGTAGGCAGTATCTCTTTATTTATGCAGGACGCAGCACAATCTAAGCCGAGCTAGACTAAACTAAAATAAAACTAACAATGCTGTCTTTATATATACTTGCCAAGTAGGGTGTAAACAGGACGTGATGTAGAGAGGTTGGAGAGAAAAGTGACCGGTGAAAATCAGGGTGTGACAAGGAGAGGGGGCGGAGCAGGCAAGAATTCTACCACTGAACCACCAATGCCCTGGAGGGAGGGTGATGCTTGTTAACAGTGGTTATGTAAATAGAATACAGTGGTTATGTAAATAAAATGCAGTGTTAAGCAGGGGGGATTAAACCAAATGAAACAGAAGGGGTTTTTAGAAGCAGAATTAGAAGCATACCAACAGATAGTTATAGAAATAATAATTGACTCATATATATCTGCAGCCTTGGGAGAAATACTGCAGCTTCCAATGAAGAGATTGGAGATCCGGAACTCTGACAATGGGAACAGTACGGAGTTATACCCCTGTGATCACTAGTAAAAAAAAAAAAAAAAGGAAAACAAGAAAGGAAGGGAAGGCAGGACCATAAGAAAAATGGGTATATATATATTTACAGAAATAATATTCAACCCATATCATCTGTGACCTTGGGAGAACTACTACAATTTCCAATGGAGGGAACACTGAGCCCATAATTTTGTAAATTAATATTATCAGTAATACAAGTAATATACATATATATATATATATATATATATATATATATATATTTAAAGATTGGCATTTTCTCAGCCCAGTTATCACGTTGAAGGCTTCAGTGTCATGGTATTCTCTCTCTGCCTCTGTCATCATCTGAAAAAGTTCATCTAGAGTGCTGAAGATCTTGAAATCAATCTCTCTCTCTCTCTCTCTCTCTCACACACACACACACACACACACACCTGTGTTTTCTGAACACTGTATATGTTCTTTTGTGTCTGACTTCTTGCAGTGAACCCAATATTCTTTTCTGAGCCTCATGTGAATTGCAGCATGACCCACTTACTACAATATTCTCTCTATTGATGAATAGTTTTTTTTTTGGGGGGGCATGGATACACCAAATCTGGTTTTCCATTTCCCAGGAGCTAAGCTTTTAGCCCAGTGCAATATTTGTCTGCTGAGAGAGATGCTGGGTTAACATGCTTTGCACAAGGATTTTCTCGGCCATGTTCCATTTCCCCTGTGCAGACAGAAGTGGTGTTATAACCCCCATGACACCTTGATTTCCTTTCCCTTCCATGCCTTTCACATAGCCTTCTGTTAGCACATGCATCTTTTTTATGCTGTGATTATATTTTGCTTGTTTTTGCTTTTGTTTTTATATATTTATCTCCCCCTATTGGACTATGAGTATCATTACAACAGGAAGCATGGCTTCACAGTTTGCTTAGTCTTAGTAAGGAACCTAGTAGTTACTGATACAGAGCACAACTGCTGCATTTGTTCAGTGTTGGCACTACAAATCCACTGCTCCTGGCGGCCATTTCTTTCAATTTTATTGGATAGGACAGAGAGGAATTGAGAGAAGAGAGGGGGACAGAGAGGGAGAGAGAAAGATACCTTTGCCACCTATGAAGCATCGTCCCTGCAGTTGGGGAACAGGGACTCCTACAAGGATCCTTGCACGGGTCCTTGTGCTTAGTACTTTGTGCACTTGACTAGGTGCACCACTTCTCAGCACCGCTAACCTCTTTCCCAACAAGTCTTATTTCCAAAGGCTTAAAGTCAGACCCATGGACTTCACAGGTCATCAGTGTCTCATACGTGTGCGTGCCTCCTTCACAACTTTTAGCTCAAATACAGTTTGCAAATCAAAACAAGGTTTTAGCAACTGCCAGCTCATCTGGGCATCTGAAAAATCAAGCTGTGTCCTGATATTTGCTTTGTCAATTAGAGCCAACAATAAAGATTCCGGGATCAAGGCTTAAGTGGCAATTTTGCTGATGATGCATGACACAGAACAGAATGCATTTTGTTCGGCCACATAGTGCTATCTTTGCAAAGCCGGCAGCAATAGGATATTTTCTGTGTAGGATGTTAGTTACGGTTTGCAAAAGGACAATGATAATATATGGTCTGAGCTGAGGAGTTTTTCCATAGCTATTTATACACTTTTATCTTCAACGGCCTGAATTCCAGGGGCACCAAGGACAAAGTGATCTTAAACAACAGCAGTAGTCTGTCCCCCTTGCCCTTGCAAATCACACAGATAATGTGTATGGAACCAAATCAAAGGCAATTCTCCCATTAAGTTTTGCTGTAAAGAGTCAAATTATCATTTGCATCTGATCAGTCTGAATCAGAGAGACACCCAATGAATTATGCCAGGTCATGCAGGTAAATGGAAAACTGAGACTAGAACGTGTTCAACTGATTCATTTCTTCTTTTCCAGATACACCTGCCATGACTACTAATGCAATCATTCATTGCTTACTTTAAAGGCCTTAGGCTACTTTGCTGCTTGATAAGACCCCTTTTTGCTCTTTTATACTGCCAAACTTCCCCCCAAGATAAGCGGGTGATAAACCTATTTCTTCATTCCATTGAATTTTGTAATCTTACTTCCATAATTTCACACACTTACTAAAATCATCCTTCTAAGTCCTCCGAAATGTTTCTTTTTGGTAACTCAATGAACATGTGTCACATCTGTATTTTAGAACTAGGAGGGCCTCCAAGAAGTGGTTTTCTCCCACTCAAACTGTGCCTGATTTCCTAGAGATGTAGACCTGCCAATTATTAATTTGTGACTACTACCTATATCTTCCCTTCCTGCCCCACACGCACACTACACACACACACTCACAAACATTAGTAGAAAACGCAGGCAAACCATAACTGAGGACTTCTAAAGACTATTCATAGAAGAAGCAGATGATTTACCTAAGTGCCATAGTTTGGATGATGTGAATACCACCAGGAATAAATGTACAATTTCTCAATGTAAAGGATCAGAAAAAATAATTCACTTGGGCAGTGTACTCCTTTGCCGTGTGATCAACCCAGATTAAAGCTGCTGCCTGCCATATTTGGTCCTGTTCTCTTTCTCTGCCTCTCTGTAATTTATTTCCTATATTTTAAAAGCAACAGAACAACCCTTAGCCGCCACCTGAATTTGATTCAGAATTGAGCTTACTAACAGTTAGCTTATCGCATGTGAGCCATATTAATTCTAGCAACATACCACCAGCTCAAACTATCACTGGAACTTGAACTATAACTGATCCTTTTTTTATGGTGACATAGAAGAAACGAAGAAGAAGAAGGGGGAAGAGGAGAAGGAGGAGGAGAAGGAGGAGGAGAGGAGGAGGAGGAGGAGGAAGAAGGAGGAAAAGAAGAAGAAGAAGAAGAAAAAGAAGAAGAAGGGGAAGAAGACGAAGGAGAAGAAGAAGGAGGAGGAGGAGGAAGAGGAGAAGGAGAAGAAGAATGAGGAGGAGAAGGAAAAGAAGAAGGAGGAGGAAAAAAGGAGGAAGAGAAAGAGGAGGAGGAGAGGAGTAGAAGGGAGAAACCATAGCACCAAGGCTTCTTTCAAAGCACAGCTTGAATCTGGATCGTATGAAAGGCAAAGCAACACACTTTAACCCAAGTGATCTATTTTGCCCCTGCTGGCATAGATTTTTACAGTGAAATTGATTTCTCACCCATAAAACTTCTGAGAACACCACCATCCATGGATATGTGAAGAAACATTGAAAGGACTGAGGCAAATAGACAGAGGTCCCCCTGATAACTGGAATTATTAAACTCTCCTGCCAAAAAAAAAAAAAAAGCCAGTTTTATGACAGATAACTCACCCAGTCAAATGCACAAAGCACCATGCATGAGCAATATGTACTCAAACCCCCCAACACCACATGGGAGCACCATGCAAGCCTCCAAGGGGGAATCCCATGGTGGGGCTGTATTGTGTGATCTTCCCTTCTCTGTGTGTCTCTCTCCACTTCTCTGTTTCTTTCTGAAATTAAAAATGGTAAAAAGAATCTACTGAGACCTTGACTACAGATCTGAGGTCTCAGCACCAATAAATACACAGATGACATTGCCATAGTAACAGCTGTCTGACGACATCCTGTGAGGGGTTCTGCAGTGTTAACAGCATATGCCTTAAATGGCGCTCCTGCTTTCACAGCCAAGGTATATAAATCTGAGAGTTTATCACTTTCAAATGTTGTCTCCTATCCCAATAAGGAAACTCTGCTCGCCTGAAAACTTAACTCCCAGGAGAATGATGTATTCAATTTTGTGTACAATGATTCTTAGATTCAAGTGAAGATGACACTATCATGTGGACCTTTCTAGCATCTCAGGCCACTGATGGAACCACAGGGAGAGGGGCCCAGTATTGGTCAAGTTGTTGACACTGTGTCTAATGAAATATTTGGCTTCTACTGTATTGTGTACCTGCAAAGAATCTTGGTAAACTCCTGGAACTTGGAGCCTTTCTGAGAAACTCTGTTTTTATCAGTGTAGCCAATAGAGCAGGTTAGTGGACCATGACCTCAATTTCTTCCTGACAAAATACTCAAGGACTTGGGCCCCAGGGGAATAAAGGTGATTCCTCCTGAAGAGAAATCCCTGTCCAGATGAGATGTTGTCTGTGGATGAAAGATACCTGTCCCTTCCCTAGCTGTGCCTATTTTGTTTTGTTTTTATGAAAATATGTAAGGCTGTCACTGTTAGCTTAATTTTCCCCCTTTTCCAATATTATATATTAAGGCTAAGACTAGTGTCTACAGATACATTTGGTTCACAAGTTGCAAAACAGTCAGGGACAGTAGTCACCAAGGAATATGGCAGTCTACAGGAAGAATTAGTATCACCTGGAATTTGTGGACAATGAGGGCAGAAGTCCTTAGAGAATGTCATAATCACACAACCATTGAATGGAAGTGGCACTCTCTGAATTTACATTTCTTCTTCTGGACAAGGAGAGTCACGAAAGCTGAATGTGTGATTGTTGGTTCATGTAGAGTGAGATGTGCTTCTCTATACCTATTAGGAAGGCTGTTCCAAGGCATTTTAGTTACCTTTATTTACACTCAATTTATTTTAATTATCTCCAGACAACCTAGATGTTCCTACCAAATTAGGCAACTTTTTGTTCCTTCTTTTTATTATTGTTATTTTTTTATTGAGGGGGTAGTGCCTGGGGGACTAATATATAATGAAATTGTATGTATATGTCACTATAAAGCATCTTTTTTAAAGACACTAAAACACATATATTGGGTATAAGAGAAAAAAATTAAGGGGCTGGGCAGTAGTGCAGCAGGTTAAGAACACATGGCATGAAGTGCAAGGACCAGTGTAAGGATCCAGGTTCAAGGCCCCGGCTCCCCATCTTCAGGGGAGTCGCTTCACAGGCGGTGAAGCAGGCCTGCAGGTGTCTGTCTTTCTCTCCCCCTCTCTGTCTTGCCCTCCTTTCTCCATTTCTCTTGTTCTATCCAACAACAATGACATCAATAACAAGAACAATAATAAAAATGATACGAAAAAGAGAAAAAATTAAAAGCTTTTCTAGGTGCCAGGTCCACTTTCATTAATCCAATGACACCTGACACCGGTTAAGCATCTTCTATACATTGTATGTTTAAAAATAAAATACTGGGGGAGTCGGGCTGTAGCGCAGCGGGTTAAGCGGAGTTGGCGCAAAGCACAAGGACCGGCATAAGGATCCCGGTTTGAACCCCGACTCCCCACCTGCAGGGGAGTCGCTTCACGAGCGGTGAAGCAGGTCTGCAGGTGTCTATCTTTCTCTCCCCCTCTCTGTCTTCCCCTCCTCTCTCCGTTTCTCTCTGTCCTATCCAACAACGACAACAACAACAATAATAACTACAATAATAAAACAACAAGGGCAACAAAAGGGAATAAATAAGTAAAATAAAAAATATTTTAAAAATAAATAAATAAATAAATAAAATACTGGGAGTTGGGCGGTGGCACAGCGAGTTAAGCACATGTGGCACAAAGCGCAAGGACCAGCGTATGGATCCCTACCTGCAGGGGAGTCGCTTCACAGGCGGTGAAGCAGGTCTGCAGGTGTCTATCTTTCTCTCCCCCTCTCTGTCTTTCCCTCCTCTCTCCATTTCTCTCTGTCCTATCCAACAACAATGACATCAATAACCACAACAATGTTAAACAACAAGGGCAACAAAAGGGGAAATAAATAAATAAATACATATTAAAATAAAAATATAAAAACAAAATATTAGCACAGCTTACGCTTCTCTTCAAGAAGGTAAAAGTGAAAAACATGACACCACTCCTCAAAAAGGCACACAAATGACAGGCCAGTGACCATAGTTATCAATTCTTCCTCTGACCAAAGTTAAATAACTACAAACAAATGTTATAAAATAGGAGAACAGGAGGAGGGAAGTCAGAGGCTCCGGGATTTTGAACAAGCTCTTTAAGTGGGCTACCATGTCCAGCTTAGCTCTTCTGCCTATAATTGTACTCACTACCCATGGTCCCTACACTGGGAAGCAGATATGGCCTCTGGTAACCAGATGTAGTCGCAGAGCAAAGGGCAGGTCACCACACACTACCTCAAGGACTATGTCGTAGTTCGTTCCCACAGGTGAGATGAATCGTCTCAGTATCTCCCACGGGAAATGGAACTGAAAGCTTTGTTTGGGATCACAGAGAGGTCAACAGATGCTTGAAACATTGACTCCTAGAATAGCTGAACACAAAGATTCTCCAACTTCTGCACATGTTCCATGAATTTCTTTTCAATATGTTTATTATCTTTATTTATCAGACAGAGACAGCCAGAAGTCAAGCAGGAAGGGGGAGATGTAAAGGGAGAGAGAAAGAGACCCCTGGAGCCCGGCTTCACCACTCACAAAGCTTTCCCCCTGCAGTTGGGGACCAGTAATATATTTCACTAAGGCTCCATGGCTTCAGGCTGACTTTTTCAGATAGAAAGAGGGAGAGAGAGAGACAGAGAAAGGCAGAGAGAGAGAGAGAGAGAGAGAGAGAGAAAGAAAAAGAGAGAGATAAAGGAGAAAGAGTGAGAAAGAAAGAGAGAGAGAGGAGGAGGAGAGTGAGAGAATTCCTGAGCCTTGAAGTTTGCTCCAATGTGGTGGGATTCATGCTCAAACCTGAGTCACAGGCATGGTAAAGCAAGAGTATTATCCATGGGAGCCATTTTCCTGGTCCCAAACTTACGATTCATACACAAATAAACCCCTGATTTAGATGCAAAGCAGCACCAAGTTCTTCCCCCATGCAAATTCCAAATCTTGACTTTCCAGATTTCTCATATTCTTCACCTGAGTTAATGTTTTTGAGAAATCTTAAGTTGAATATAGCCTTTGTTGTAAATAAGTATTTCAATTAAAATGGCAAACAATAAATTAATATCTTAAAAAATCATTTCAAAAAATAGAAATTCACTTCAGCTGAACAACATTTACTAAGAACCTCCTTGATTGCAAGCTGGGTCTTAGATACTAGCAATGCAATGATGGATTGTTCAGTGAAAGCTTCTGAGTTTATTTCTTGCTGTGCACTAAAAAAAAGAAATTTCAGCCTTATAGTATCTGTTCTGTACTAGGCCTCGTCCATAAATTAATTTTATAGTTGTATAAATTTCAAAACACAAGTTTTATTTACACCAAACACACTGGGAATCAAAGTTCCAAGGGTTACTTAACTCGCCAGATATCACATAATTGGTAACCAGCAAAGAAAAAAATATTTCCCTAGTTGCTTTCATTCTGAATTCAAGCCAGTCAGACTACTCTTTGCAGTGTCCCTCAGAATAGCAAAGATATGTCTTCTGTTTGCTAGATATTTCACATGAGTCCTCTCATTTTATCCTTACAGATAAATATTTCAAAGTTAGTGTTGCATTCTTATTCCTGTCTAACAGATAGGAAAATCAAATCTTACTCCAGAAGTAGTAATATCAAAGATAAAGTGATATGATTTGGGAGGTGGAAAAGTTAAGTACCACCTTGTAAGTAAAAGATAAAGTGAGAGCATACTTGTGTGGATGAGGCTCTAAGTTCTAGCTGGACACCACATTAAAATGAAAAAAAAAACAACAACAAAGAGAATCATAAAAGACAGACTGAAACTATGGTCTGTCCCTCTGTCTGTATTAACTGTAATAAAACTCAAGAAATTAATTCAAATCAAAATGTAGTTTAGTTGAATTATGGTCCAAACTGAAGAGAATTTGGAGATGGGGTCAAGGGAGAAGGGCAGTTAGGCTCAGTATTTTTAAAGTTCTTTGGTAGCCTATACCCTGAGCAAGTCATCATTATCTGAAATTACAATCCAGTGTACACAAAACCTTATTACAGTAAAGACATTGTAGGATCCTTATTCTAGACAGATGACTACTACCTTAGTACAGCACTATAAATTCTACATTCTAAATATAAATGACTAAGGAGAAAGGGAATGACTGGAGAAATGCCTTAGGAGCTGGAGTCTTGCACTCACATGCCTGAGATTCTTGGTTCAATCCCCAGCACTGTATGTACCTGAGTGTGCTCTGGTTTCTCTATCGTCTCTCTCTAACCCACATGAAACTGTACTGATAAAAGTCTTCAAAAAAAGTACTTAAACAGTGAGAAAGACAGCAATTCAGAAATTTTTGCTATGTTAACATCTATCTCTCATTTCATGTTATCTGAAAGAAGAAATGAAATCGGAATTTAAAATCTAATGGAGCGACAAAGGAATTAAGGGAATCCCCAAGCCATATTGTCTACAACCTAGATATCTACTTAATAATGAGTCATGTGACCGAGCACTGTTTATAAGCCAGGCAAATTAATGAATGTTCTCTCAACATATGGTAGCACACTGGTAACTTCATATAATTATACCTTCTTCCATTCAGACCACAATTACGATAACTTTATCTACCTAATTTCATTAAAAACTTTATTTTCTACATTAGCAGAAACCGATATCACATTCCATTCTCTAATGGTACTTCTGATTGTCCTCCTGTACGCAAAGAAGTCAAGTTAGGTGATGATATACATGAAATCAAAAGGGAAGGATGTTGACATTTTAGTCATCCTCAACGGTACCTAAGTGGAAGACGTGGTGATTAACTTTTTATAAGTTTCTTAGGCAGGCAATTTATAGATCTCAGCTTCCATCTCACTTGCTGGGCCTTAGTTTTGCTCTATAATTCAGTTCTGGTACAAGCTCCTTTGAGAAAGGCAGTCCCATTTTCTCCTCAGATCTGAGGTAAAGTTCACTCCTACACAGTTTCATTGTCAGAAGTTAACAAAACGAAGACAGAACGTACTGCACAGTCACTGTGAACACTTTCTCCCTATCTTTTATTAGGCTGTGAACTTAACAAAGTTAAAAATCTTTGATCTATTGATCTAAACTGGGAAAATTCCTGGAGCACTGTCAGCGGTTATGGAATACAAAGTAAATTAGACAGGATAAGTGACTTGTCCAAGTCAAGAGTTAAATATGAAACCATGTTACATGTGACTTTTCTTAAAATTTTTTATCTTTATTTATTTACTGGATAGACACAGCCAGAAATTGAGAGGGAAGGGGGTGACAGAGAGGGAGAGAGACAGAGAGACACCTGCAGCCCTGCTTCACCACTGGTGAAACTTTCCCCCAGCAGGTGGGAACTGGGGGCTTGAACCTGGGTCCTTGCACACTGTAATGTGTGCGCTCAAGCAGGTACTCAAGCACCACCTGGCTCCACATGTGACTTTTTCTAGGAAGAAGTCATTTCCTATGTAATTTCCAGATTAGATATGCTTGTCATAATACAGAGCCCATCCGGTAGGCACATCTCAAGGTATTGTTTATGTTTTCTTTTTAAGAAAAAAAGTCATGAAAAACATTGATATTAAGAAGTTGACTGGGAATCTAATCTTAGTAAGAAGCTGCCAATCTAATCTTAGTAAAAAGTCACTTTTAAATGTGAGAGAATGATAAATTCTAGCATCGAACACTCCACTGAGTGGAAATATACACACATGAGCATATCAGTTCTTTATTCCAATCCTGTGGTCCTTATAGGTAGCATCAAAGTTGAACCAGAAGCCAAAATTTCATACTTTCAGTTTAACTAAGAGTCACAAGTTCAGCTGAAAAATCTCTAAGCTGATATAGTGGGGGAAAAAATGGTTTCTGGTGACACTCTGCTACCTAGAAGCATTGAGCCTGGGACTTAACCCTCTCTGAGACTCAGAAGTCTTTTTACCTACATGGGAGACACTGAACTGAAGACCTCTATGTCAAGATTTACAGACACAACTGCACATTTCCAAGAATAGCAGCCACATACGTTACAATAAAAATGATGTCTCTACAGGCTGGCTTGAATAAGTCACAACTCCACAAGAGGCTGGGTTTAGGTAGGTTCAAAATGGGCAGTATTCTAAATAGACAGTAAGAGATGATTTCAGTCACTTGTTTCTTAAAGTGTCAGCCATTCTCACGATTCTCTCAGTGTCTGTCATAATCAGCTTGATCACTCAGATACCATATCAAGGAAACCTAGTTCTGATCTGACACTGATGCTTTTGATATGAACTACCCTGACACTTCGTTTATACTTCGTCATTTCTACTGTCCCATTCCATCCCTCTCCTACCAAAAAAAAAAAAAAAACACACATTTTTCAGAAGCAACCTGACACAGAATAAGTTTTCCTAAGGATAATAAGGACTTTAAGACTTTTTTTTTTTTGGGGGGGGGGAAGAGGACACCATGGTTATGACTGGGGCTCAGTGTCAATGCACCTCCACTGTTCCCAGCATTCTTTTTTTCCTTTTCTTTCCTCCAGAGAGATGGAGAGTTAGAGAGAGGGAAAGAGCAGAGACTCCACAGTGTTGCTCACAGGCTCCCCCCTGCAAGACCTCCCATGTGGTTGCCTGGGAATCCAACAGATCATCACACATGGCAACCTGTGCACTCTACCGGATCAGCTACCCAGTGATTCCTACAATCAGACCTGCTTAAAAGACAGTTAAAGGGGACCAGGCAGTAGCACAGCAGGTTAAGAACACATGACACAAAGCAAAAGGACTGGCATAAGGATCCCAGTTCGAGCCCCCCATCCCCACCCCTACTCCCTAGCTGCAAGGGGGTCGCTTCACACAAGCGGTGAAGTAGGTCTGCAGGTGTCTGTCTTTCTCTCCACCTCTCAGACTCCCCCTCCTCTCTCAATTTCTTTCTGTCCTATCCAACAACAACAACAAAAGCAGCAATAACAACAAGGGCAATAAAAATAGGGAAAATGGACTCCAGGAGCAATGGATTCTTAGTGCAGACACCGAGCACCAGCAAATACCCTGGAGGCACACAAAAAAAAATCTTTGAGGACTTTGTCAACAGCAAAAGAAAATACACACTTGTTTCTGAATCACTTGTGGCCCTTTCGTCAGTGCCGTAAGCAATGACCGTGAAGATCAGAGGTGATAATGGCACATCGGTTCACTTTGCCCATTCCTCTGGCACGGTCCCCGGAAAATGATGATCCCACAAGAAACTCCTCCTGCCCTCCTATCTTCTTTGGGATCTCATTATCAAGGTTTGAAATGTGCCTCTCGTTTCCCTTTAAAAAAAATGCTGAAACCCAAGTTCCAAATTCTCATAAATGGCACACTTGGAAGACAATAGTACAAGAAGAAAGGGAGGGAGGAAAGGATGTAGAAGGGAAAAACAAGGGAAGAGAGAGGAAATGTAACATTTCAGTTATTGCGGTCAGCAATTTGGACTATCTTGCAATTTGTGTCTTACTATTTTTTCCTTGAAGAATTACGATAATATTGAAAACGGTTATGTGTATAAGTTCACAGCGTTGTAATCATGCACTTTATATGGTATGTATAATTTAGTCCCTAAAATAAAATCTAGTATAAACAAAGTAGCAAACACACTTAAAGAAATCTTCATAGACTTTTAACACATGACTACTTACTTCACTGATTTTTTTTAATCACATCCTGCCACTGCATGTTGGGTAGTTGCCATCTCCCCCTGGCTTCTTCTTATCCATATGGCTATATAGGGATTTACTGATCCAAAGGTTTGGTCTATTTACATAAATCACTTTTACATAAAGCACTCCAGGGCATTGGTGGTTCAGTTATAGGATTCTCGCCTGTTCCGCCCCCTCCTTGTCACACTCTGATTTTCACCAGTCACTTTTCTCTCCACCCTCTCTATGTCACATCCTGTTTCCACCCTACTTGGAGAGGATAAAAACAGCTGCTCTTCTGATTAAAGACACTTGGAAATTGCTTTCCGGCTCCGAGAGTTCCAGAGTGTATCTCCTGCGGAAGTTGGTGCAGCACGCGTTCCTGATCCCTCTCCCACGCAGCAGCCTAGATCAGCTCCAGTTGAGTTCTCTCCAACCCAGAGAGCACCGGCTCGGGAAGAAGTACCCTCAGGCTATCCCGGCAACTGCACATAAGTTTCATGCATGCACTGTTTCACTGGGCTACTTTTATTTTATTCAGAGAGCAAAACAAAGATAGAGACATCGAGGAAAGGGATGACATTGTAGCACTAAAGTTTTCTCTACTGGTACCTGTGAGGATGAGGTCCTAACCAGAGGACAGCACATAGCAATGCCGACACTATCTGATGAGCTATCCTGCGGTCCTAAAACCTAGGATACTTTAGGCAAATATCCAAGATCACACAGCCATTGATTGTCAGGGGCATAGCAAGCACTCAGACTCTTGAAATACCAATAATGTGACCTGTGGTTTATTTTTCCCAGAGTATGAACAGCCTCCGGAGTAAGAATATCTCGAACTCAAATTCTAGTTTAAAATTTACCAATTGTACAGCTTTGAGCAAGTGTCCTAGATCTTCTCTGTGAGTTCTTGTAAACCAGGAATAATAAGTGAAGTCACAATAATGATTACTGAATTTGGAATTTATAAAAACTTTCTTTCTAAAATGATAGCTTCTCTTCTGTAACTATCCTAGATTCCATGTTGGTTTAGCAACTAAACCGTGGCTAGCACATGAAAATACAACTGTGTGACTGTATAGACACGATTGACCCTTTTTCAGTATTGATTACCACACTTTCAAAAAAGTGGCCCAGTGAAATAATTTATACCTGCACACCTGCTACACAGAATATGTGTCAGTGGGAATATTTTTGTTACCAGAAACAGAAATTGACTTACACTTGTGGTTTGTAAAGAAGTCACTGACATTCTCATGAACGGCAGAAGATGGAGAACGAATCGAATAAACTCATAGATATTAGGACAGCAGAAACAGCGAGCAAATCTCTTCTCTCATGTCTGTTCCTGTCTTTGAATACTCCCCATTCTCTATTTTTCTGCTAATAGATTCCTCTTCTAGTGAACCACAGTCTTCAGGACCAGTGTAACAGTAAACTGCCATGCTGCTCACACTTCATTATATAGAATCTAAAGGACAACGACCTGAGAGCATACTCCTTGGTAGACAGATTGGCAGTCTTCATCAAAGTTCTATTCTCTGTCCAACTAAAGGTAGCTCTTTAGGCAACTAATAGAGTCAGTAAGCACTAAAAGCTGGAAAACTAGTGGTTGTGGTCAGGCCAGCCTCAAGTTGAATCTAAAGTCCATCTTCACTGTGTGGCCTTGAACTAAGAGCTTATCTTTTTTTTTTTTTTCAATATTTATTTTCTTTTTTGCTGCCCTTGTGTTTGTTGTTGTTGTTGTAGTTATTATTGATGTCATTGTTTTTGGATAGGACAGAGAGAAATGGAGAGAGGAGGGGAAGACAAAGAGGGGGAGAGAAAGATATAGACACCCACAGACCTGCTTCACCACCTGAGAAGCGACTCCCCTGCAGGTGGGGAGCCGGGGGCTCGAACCAGGATCCTTCCACTGGTCCTTGCGCTTTGCGCCACGTGCACTTAACCCACTGTGCTACCTACCGCTGACTCCCAAGAGCTTATCTTTATGACAGCATGCTCTATACTTAAAATGCAAAACTAGAAGAATCCTTTCTTCACAAGGGTATTACAGGAGATAAAGGAGACATATGCAAATCATTGAACACTTTTGATGCATTCAAAACTCTCGACAAGTAAAACTTCTACCAGGGCTGTGAGAGGTAACGTTCTTTTGCTTTCTTTCTTTCTTTCTTTCTTCCTTCTTTCTCTCTTTTTTCTTAATTTTCTTTCTTTTATCTTAATTTCTTCATGCTTCTGACACTTTGTCTTTTAGATCTTAACTCAGCTCTCCTCTGGAATGCCCCACCTAATACGTAGTAGGTAAGTTTAAGTGTTGTACCTCTCAAGTTTCTTCCTCCCTTTCTTTGTTTTTTTTCTTTCTTTCTCCCCCCTCCCCCCCCTTTATTTTAATTTGCTAGTATTGTCACTAGGGTTAGAGCTGATACTTGGTGCCTGTATTATGGGAAATAGATGAACACAGAGTGCATACTCTCCTGATTTACCCTCTGTGGATATTTTAATCTATGTGCCCAGTGGGGAAGTGCCTTTCCTCTCAGAGACATAAAGCCCAAGACTGCACTTCCTTTGTGTTTGCTCTTTAGGCAATTAAAACAGTGGTGGCTGTAGTTGCTACCCCTCCTCCCCTCCACATTCCTAAACTCATGGGCCTGAGACAAAAGTGCTTAGTTAATATAACTAGGGAGTAAATTCAGATGTCTCAAGACTGGTGCATACCAGGCACAAGTTCTCCCCTTTTTCTACCCACACCACAGATAAAATGTATAGCAGTGACATGAAAGATTGCCTTTGTCTGTTCCTGCCTACTTTTAATAGAGATACAAACCTGCTCCCTCCACCCCTTTGGGGAGGGGGACCTCAATAAAACTGTGGGCTTTTTGAAGGTGCAGGGAGAACTTCCCAGAGAGATCTGGAGGCTCCTAGACACTGGTGTAATAAACTCCTCTCGTTCACCAAGAACCAGCTCAAGTCTTCTGCTTTGGGGATCATTTCTGATCTGTATGGCCAATCCTTTCTTTCCTGTGCTCCCTTCCCTTCCCTCCCCTCCCCTTCCATTCCCTCCCCTTCCCTTCCCTCCCCTTCCCTCCCCTTCCCTTCCCTTCCCTTCCCTTCCCCTTCCTTCCTTCCTTACTATCTTTTAGTCTTTTAATATGTAGGTCATTGTTGGTCTGCTTCTAATTCTGCTTCTAAGACCCCTTCTGTTTTGATCATCATGTTAGGTTCGCTTGCATTGCTTAACGCTGTGGTCTATTTACATAATCATTGTTTTGTTTGAGACCCGCACTGGTTTAATCCCCACTGGTTGGTGCTCTTTTTCCACTCCGCCCCTTCTCCTAGTCACATCCTGTTTTCCACCATTTAATCCCCACAGGTTCAATGGCTTTTTCCTTCTCCCCACCCTCTATCCTACCTACTTCTTCTTCCAACCTGACACTTCCGCCTCAGGAGATATAAAGTACAGGATTTTCTAATGAATAGAGATTAGATAGATTGCACTGCATCCCCACTCATCAATAAAGATTGAATTGCATTCCCACTCAGCCCTGAGTTCCTGGTCATCTCTCTCCCGCCCTCGAAGCTAGTCCAGCATCTGGTGCCCAAACAGGGACCTGCAGGTCATTAATATGCCTTAAGAAAGTCTCTATTCAGATATTTTTTTCCAATTTTTTTCTATGTAATTTGTTTTGTTGTTGTTACTAGACTATACTGTTTATGTAATTTCTACATTATCCCTGGTCAGACTGCAATGTGCAAATACCTTCTACCAATTGCTTGATTTATTGCCCCTTTATCTTTGGGAAGGTTTCTTCAATATTTACAAGGCTTTTGATTTTAAATTTTAAACTCACCAGATTATTCTTATATTAGTTTCCCTTACCAGTGAGGTTGAATCTTCAAATATGTATCTGATGTTAAGGTCAAAACTGTTCCACCTACATTTTCTTTCTTTTAAAAAAATGTCTTATTCCTTTTGGACAGAGACAGGGAGAACTTGAGAGCAAATGGGGAGATAAAGAGGGAAAGAGAGACACCTGTAGCAGTGCTTTACCACTTAGGAATCTTCCCCCCACTACAGCTGGAAGCCTGGGTCTTGAACCTGGGTCTTGTGTCCTTATGCACTGCACTGTAATGTATATGTGCAACCAGGCCTTACTCCTCACCTTCATTTTCCTATGAATATTTAAGTTTCAAATCTAAAGGATAACTCCATATTCCATTTTGAGTGGTTTGATATATAATGGTAAGTGATGGTCCAGGTTCATTTTTTTCTTTCTTTTTTTCTTAAATCTTTTTTAAAAAATCTTTATTTATTTTTTATTATTTATTTATTTATTTCCTTTTGTTGTCCTTGTTGTTTTGTTGTTGTAGTTATTATTGTTGTTGTTGTTGGATAGGACAGAGAGAAATGGAGAGAGGACAGGAAGACAGAGAAGGGAAGAGAAAGATAGACACCTGCAGACCTGCTTCACCGCCTGTGAAGCGACTCCCCTGCAGGTGGGGAGCCAGGGGCTCGAACCAGGATCCTTACCCCAGTCCTTGCGCTTTGCGCCATGTGCACTTAACCCGCTTCCCAACTCACTTTTTTATTTATTTTAATGAGATAATGATACAGAGGGAAAGGCCAGAGCACTGTTAGCTCTGGCTTATGGTGGTTCTGGGGATTAAGCCTGGGACCTGGAAGCCTCAGGCATGAGAATCTTTTGCAGAACCATTATGCTGTCTTCCTAGCCAGGTTCATTTTTCTAGACATATCTGTCAGGTTTTCCCAATTACCATCACTTGAAGAGACTTTCTTTCTCCATTGTGTGGCTCTAGTTCCTTTGTCATACAGTAATGCCCATAAAAGGTCACACCTTAGATTAGTGGAGAACAATAGCTCTGTTACAATGTTTAACCTGAATAAAAATAAATAAATAGAATGAAAAGTGTGAACTTTACTGTGAACTCTTCAACTTGCATTTTTATCTTTTCTCCAAAAAAAAAAAATAGATTGATTATGCAACTACCTAGCTACTAGATACAAGTACATGAAAAGTCCTTTGCAGACTTTTATAATAAACATTTATGACCAGTATTTTAGAATTTCTTGCCTCTGCAGAATTAGGTCATACTGCCAATATGACATAATTCAACTTGCCAACACTTGTGAAGTTATCAAGTAAATGTCATTTCTTTCTGTCTTACCACCTATAGGGAAACTGTCACTGTAGCACCATACTTTGTTTGGAATAGACCTGAGTTGATAAATCAACAAAAATAAAGTCAGAAACCCTGGCCCTAAGACCCTAGCCAGAAGGCTCAACTAGAAAGTTTCAAGTAGAGAGTTAGGCAGTAGCGCAGCCAGTTAAGCGCATGTGGCACAAAGCACAAGGACCAGCATAAGGATCCCGGTTCAAACCCCTGGCTCCCCACCTGCAGGGGATTCACTTCACAGACAGTGAAGCAGGTCTGCAGGTGTCTGTCTTTCTCTCCCCCTCTCTGTCCTCCCCTCCTCTCTCCATTTCTCTCTGTCCTATCCAACAATGACGACAACAATAATAATTACAACAATAAAACAACAAGGGCAACAAAAGGGAATAAATAAATAAATATTTTTTAAAACGAAAGGTTCAAGTAAAATGGTGACCAGTCTCCCAACTATTGTAATGTTACTACACAGAGACCCAACTATTGTAATGTTACTACACAGTTACTACACTGATGTCTGCCCTTATCCGTGCAGTATGTATGTCTATAAAAGAAACAGGAAAGCTTTGTGAAGCTCCTCCAAATAAGTTGAGCATCAGCTCTATGGCTAAGGCAGTGCCTTAAGCAACAACACTGCAGCAGTGGTGTGATGCATTTTATTCGGAAGGAAAGAAAGAAGGTGAAAGAAGGGAAAGAGAAAGAGGTATTCCATGCCATGAATAAAAGGGCCAAATAGAGGATTCACTGCATGTCCATTGCACCTCTTATTGGAAACTCACATTAGCATACGAAGGACTTTGAGGGATATTGCAGTTAAAAAGATACTTAATGAGAGTTGGGGAGACAGCATAATGACTATGCAAAAATATTTTCATGCCTGAGGCTTTCAGGTCCCAGTACCAGAGATGAACAGTACTCTGGTTAAAACAAACAAAACAAACAAAAAACCAAAGAAGGATTCAGAGGACCTAGTGGGGGTTGTATTGTTATATGGAAAACTGGGGAATGTTATGCATGTACAAACTATTGTACTTACTGTTGAATGTAAAACATTAATTCCCCAATTTAAAAAAAAAGAAAAAAAGAAAAAATAATCTACAAAAAAAAAAAACATTGAATCTAAACTGTGACCAAAAAAATAACAAATTTGTTGAAACTATAATGGTGAGAAAGATTAGAGATTAGTATACTCTCAGGGAATAAAGGAATCTTGTAGAAAGACAGAGATCACTCAAAACAAACTCAGGTTTTTCACAAGAATTGATGGAGTTTCTTTAGGCCACGTCTGTCAGGCACCTAGGATTCAATTTTCTTCCCACTTCCAAGTCTGTGTTTATCTTCACTTCACATGAATAGAGTCTGGCTAGCTTAGTTGAAAGTCAGAAACAAAAGCTCTGCTCAGAACTTAGCACTGAATTAAATTATGACCTTGAGAAAAATCACTAAATGAAGTGATTACTATGCATGAATGATGAAATCACTTCAGGCATGAGTTGTTGCTCTGAAATTATCATCCAAACAAAATGTTAGACCATTTCTATTTTGTGACAGTCAGAAGAGTCCTTCTGAATGCTTCTTTGGTTATTTTCCGAGGATTCTTTCTAAACCAGTGCCGTACTGTGAGATCCAAAGTAGTTTCATTCTGTTTTCCTCTGGAATGCTTTTCTTGTGAAACCAAAAGTGAGGTCCACATAGAGAGAAACTTGACCTTTAAATTAAGGACCTTGCTGGAATGTTCCTTTAACTCCCAGTAAAAATACAAGATAAATATGAGGTAGAATCTCATTTTAAGTTTAGACTTCATGCCCCAAAGTGTAGGCTTCCATCGGTTGACCAGGTCTTAGTAGGTCTTTTTTGTCATGCACAGAGAAAAGGTTATTGGTGGATACCAGGCAGTGGTGCACAGTACAAGGCACAGGATCTCAGCAGGATGCCAGACACCTGGCTCCCCACCTGCAGAATGGGTGTTTCACAAGCAGTGAAGGGAGCAGGTCTGCAGGTGTCTTTCTCTCCTCCTTCTCTATCTTCTCCTCTCTCAGTCCTATCCCATTAAAAAAAAAAATGGAAAAAATGGCCTCCAGGAGCAATGAATCGGTGCACAGGTCATAGCGACAACCCAAAGTAAAAGAAAAGAGAAAAGTTATTTGTTCTTTGGGTGAGTTCAGCCTTAATCTTCCCTACAAAAGTCTAATGGAAAGGACCTGGAGGTGGCACACCTAGCTGAGTGCACATGCTGCAATGTGCAAAGACCCAGGGTTCAAGCCCCACCTCCCCAATCCCCCTCCCACAACCTGCAGGGGGAAAGCTTCACATATGTTAAAGCAGTTCTGTAGGTGTTTCTCTTTCATTTTTTTATTTTTATTATTTATTTATTAGAGAAAGAGAGAAACTGAAATGGGAAGGAGGAGATAGAGAGAGAGACAGGGAGATACCTACAGCCCTGTTTCAGCACTCCTGAAGCTTCCTCCCCGCCAGGGGCCTTGAACCTGGGTCCTTACACATTGTAGTGTGTGCAATTAACTGGTTGCACCACCACCTGGCCCCTAAGTGATTCTCTTTCACTATCCCTCTCTATCTCCCCCTTCCCTCTTGATTTCTGGCTTTCTCTATCCAATAAATAAATAAAGATAATTTTATAAATGGTTTAATGAAATAAATAAAGATATTTTTTAATGGTTTAATGAAAAAAGAAAAGCAAGCCGAAAGAAAGGAAAACTCTCTCGTTAATCATAACATCTCCCCTACGCTCTGCAGAAGACCATTACTCTTTCCCTTTTTGTCCACACAATCATTATAACAAAATTATCCCTGCCATGTTCTCTTCTGAAAATGGATCAGCCATGATTCTGATGCTGTTCTCTCATATTAGACAGTGAAAAATGTTTTAAAATAAAGGTTGACTCTGACTATCAAGAAGAGGCAAAACTCTAGGTATCTATGTTCCACACATGAACAAAACACCTAGTAGTGGTCTTTCACCTCTTTACTTACTTCTCTTAGCATAGTCACCTTCAGTTCCAATCAACATCATCATCTTCAATTGCAGCTTTGTATTCCACTCAGCTTACCAAAAAAAAAAAAAAAAAAAAAAAAAGGTAACCAAACTATCTCTTAGAATTCTTCTTCTAGCATTTGCCCTTCTTCCGTAGCCAGTCAACAGCATCAGGTTGAGCCTGGTGTAAAGTTTCGAGACCTCCTTTGAGAAGTTCAGTGTCGGCATAGGGGACCAGATTGGGTGACGAGACGTCAAGCGTTGAACAGGGTGGGCGAAGATATCCGCGTATATTGGCAGGTCCGGTCGAGCGGATGATGGTGGTTATCAAATGAGGAGTTGGGGTGGGGGGGGGGATGCAGAACGTTGATGGTAAGTGTGATACTTACACACACATTTACAAGTGTGAAACTATACCCCTGAAAAAGCGTGATTTTGTAAAGTACCACTAAATCATTAATAATAAAAATATTTTAAAGAAATAGACAAAACCTTAAGGGTAAGAATTTATCCATAGTCATATTTGAGAAAAGCAAGAAGAAACAATTCAGTAGAGCAGATAATTTAAAAGCAGGAGAGAAAACAAGAGAGCAAGCTCACAGTTAGGATGCAGGGCCCTAGGAGAGTACCCTGGCCCTGCCTCTTCCTGAGACAAAACTACAGGGAAGTAGGAACAGAACACAGTCTCACCTTGCTTGGTGCAATGTAGGGAGAACACAAGTCTCCTAGGAGAAGTCTAGTCTTGGTATCACAGTTCTGCAGTAGCTGTGTTTGAGTGAGACATGCTAAGTAGACACACTTGAGGACAGGTTCAGAGTCCTGCAGATCGCTGGGTTTTAAAGAAAAGTAACTGAGTTTGAGTCCCCAGGCCCTACATGTAGGAAGGGTCGCTTCACAGGCGATGAAGCAGATTGCAGGTGTCTATCTTTCTCTCCCCCTCTCTGTCTTCCCTTCCTCTCCCGATTTCTCTCTGTGCTATCCAACAACAATGACAGCAATAAGAACAACAATAACAACAATAATGATCAACAACAAGGGCAGCAAAAGGGAAAAAAATTGCCACCAGGAGCAGTGGATTTGTAGTGCAGGCACCGAGCCCCAGCAATAACCCTGGAGGGAAAAAAAGAAGGAGGAGGAGGAGGAGGAGGAGGAGGAGGAGGAGGAGGAGAAGGAGAAGAAGGGAAGAAGAGGAAAGATATCTCGTTCCTTCAAGACTCTTGTCCTCTGGAGAGAAAGGGAAGGAGAGCAGCCAGGCAGTGACACACAGTTAAGCAGGTTCAAGCCCCTGGTTGCCATGCCATCTGAAGAGGGGAACCTTCACGAGTGGTGAAGCAGAGCTGCAGGTGTCTCTTTCCCTCTTTATCTTCTCCTCCCCTCTCAATTTCTCTGTCTCTATCCAATAATAAGTTAATAAATTAATTAATTAAGTTCCTAACTATGACCATGGAATGTGAGCTCAGACCAACAGGGAGGCAGAGGTCACACAGGCTGCTGTGCTAAATATGAATAGACATGGGCTCCTGGGCCAGATCGACGGCATTTACAATGAATGGTATTTCTGTACTTTTCCCATATTTGGGAGCTATTCTCTGCCCTGATCCAGCAGCTTTCTAGTCCTATTCTCATCTCTGACAATATCTTTCCAGATGATACTTTTAGCCCAAAGGCACGTTAGCTGTCAGGTTCAGGCAAAAATTAGTTAAGCCATGGGTCCCCTGGAATACACTTAAATTAGAACTTCTTGCCCTCTCACAACAGGAAGACCCCAAATTCCATCTGCTACATCCTTACCTTTAGGTTCCTAATTATTAAGCTATTTGTTCTGCTTTATATCTTAATGCATTTCAGCCACCAAGTTGCAGATGTTACCATGACATCAGTGTGACTTCCCTGGGGAGACAAGCTTACCAATGAGTCCTGGAACCCCATCTCCCCAGATCCCTACCCCACTAGGAAAAGATAGAAACAGGTTGGGAGTATAGATTGACCTGCCAACACCCATATCCAGAGAAAAAGCAATTACAGAAGCCACCTTCTTCTCTCTCTCTTTTTTTTTTTCTCCAGGGTTATTGCTGGGGTTTGGTACCTGCAGTACCAATCCACTGCTTCTGGAGGCCATTTTTCCCATTTTGTTGCCCTTATTGTTGTCATTATTATTATTGTTGTAATTACTGTTATTTCTTGATAGAACAGAGAGAAATGGAGAGAGGAGGAGAAGACAGAGAGGGGGAGAGAAAGATAGACACCTGCAGACCTGCTTCACCTCCTGTGAAGGGACCCTCCTGCAGGTAGGGAGCTGGGATCTCGAACTGGGATCCTTATGCTGGTCCTGTGCTTTGCACCACGTGCACTTAGCCCACTGCACTACTGCCTGAGCCCCTTGAAGCCATCATCTGCACCACATAAAGATCTTAGGTTCGTACTCCCATAGGAACAAAGAATATGGAAGCTTCCAATGGAGAGAATGGGATACTGAACGCTGGTGGTGGGAATTGTGTGGAATTGTACCCCTCTTACCCCGAAAAATTGTCAATCATTAAATAACTAATTAAATAAAATTTAAAAAATTAAAAATAACCATAAAGGAGATGAGAAGGCTTAAGCCAAAAGAATGGAATCTAGTCTCAAACTGAAGGATATCAGAAAAATCTAGAAGTAATTTGTGACAAGATTTAGTTACACAATAGCTGGAAATGGAATCCCAGGAGTTAAATCCTGCTGAACAAAAATGAAGGAAATGGGAGTTGGTAGGTAGCGCAGCGGGTTAAGCACACATGGTGCAAAGCACAAGAACCAGTGTAAAGATCCCAGTTCCAGGCCCCAGTTCCCTACCTGCAGGGGAGTCACTTCATAGGCTGTGAAGCAGGTCTGCAGGTGTCTATCTTTCTCTCCCCTTCTCTGTCTTCCCCTCCTCTGTCCATTTCTCTCTGTCCTATCTAACAATGACATCAACAACAACAACAATAACAAGACAAGAAGGGCAACATAAGGGAAAATAAATAAATAAAATTAAAAAAAAATTTTAATGAAGGAAATGGAATCCCAGGAGTTAAATCCTGTTGAACAGAAATGAAGGAAACTACATTTTTGTACACATTATACTCTGTCACTCCAAAAGCTCCTAAGAGCATCATTTATATTTATAATCTATAAAAGGTGTTATAAATAAAAAGAACAGGGGACCATGCAAGTATGCAATATATCTACTATGCAGTCTAAAAAAAAAGAAGAAGAAGAAGAAGAAGGTTTCCCTGTAGAACTGACATTTTGGATGAAGTTTGAAGACTCTGAAAGCATGAAACAGGTAAGCAGCAAAAGAAGAGCAGACCAGACACAGGGAAAGAGCAGCTGCAAAGCTTCCAGGACAATGTAGCCAGGAAGGAACAAGGCAGTGAAGGGAGCTGCAGGAGAAAGAGGGGGGAGAGAGGTGCAGAAGAGACTAAAGTGCAGGTTTGGGTCCGAGCAGGATGAGGGAATTGGATGATTTTTTTTTTTTAACAGAGCACTGATCAGCTCTGGCTTATGGTGGTGCAGGGGACAGAACCTGGGTCTTCAGAGCTTCAGGCATGAGAGTCTCTGCATAACCATTATTATCCCATCTACCTCTATTCAGAAAGTGAAATTCTTTGTCTTGATTGCGGGGATTCATGGTTCACAGTCAACAGTAAATACAGTAGTTGGTACTTGTGTTAACATTTCTCTGTTTTCCACATAACAATTCATCTGACCTCTAGGTCCTCCTCTGCCATCATGTTCCAGGACTTGAACCCTCCCCCTCACTCCAGAGTCTTTTACTTTGGTGCAATACACCAAACCCAGGTCAAGTTCTACTTTGTTTTCTTATTTTTCAATTTCTCTATTATTAGTGAGTTAATAATGATCAACAAGTCTGTGGGCTAATTGTAATTCATACAATTCCCACCACCAGAGTTACATATCCCATCCCCTCCATTGGAAGCTTCCCTATTCTTTATCCTTCTGGGAGTATGGGTAAAAAATCTTTATGGGGCGCAGAAAGTGGAAGGTCTGGCTTCCGTCACTGCTTCTCTGCTGCACATGGATGTTGGCAGGTCAATCCATACCTGCAACCTGTCTCTACCTTTCCGAATGGGGCAGAGTTCTGGAGAGGTGGGGTTCCAGGACACATAGGTGAGGTCGTCTGCCCAAGGAAGGTGGTTGGTCTCATGGCAGTATTTTTCAGCTTCTATCTCTGAGTGAGATTATCCCACATTTGTCCTCATAGCAGACCCACAGGGCTGCAGAGGTCACATAGGCTCCTAAGTTGAATATGGGCTCCAGATCAGATCAAATAGATGGGGTTTACAGTCAACAATATTTATACACCTTTCCCATATTTGGGAGCTACTCTCTTCCCTGATCCAGCTTTCTGGTCCTTTTTCTAGCCATGATATCATCTTACCAGAGAACAACTTGGGTCCACCTGCATATCAGAGGTCAGGCTCAGGAAAAAACTAGTATAGGCATGGACCCTTTGGAATTCAACTAAAATAGGCCTAGTAGCTCTCTTCAAAACAGAGACCCCAAATCTTCATCTGCACTATTCCAGCCTTTAGGTTCATGATTAGTCAACAGTTTGTTTGACTTTATATGTTAACTTTGTTTTCAACCACCAGGTTCCAGATGCTACCATGATACCAGCCTGACTTCCCTAGGCTGACCCCACTATGTGTCCTGGAGCCCCACCTTTCCAGACCCCTGCCTCACTAGGGAAAGAGAGAGACAGGCTGGGAGTACGGATCGACCTGCCAACACCCATGTTCATCAGGGAAACAATTACATAAGCCAGACTTTTCACATTCTGCACCCCATAATGTGCCTGGGTCCATATTCCCAGAGAGTTAAAGAATGGGAAAGCTAACAGGGAGGGGATGGAATGCGGAGTTCTGGTGGTGGGAGTTGTATGGAGTTGTGCCCCTCTTATCCTATGGTTTTGTCAGTGTTTCCTTTCTTATAAATAAAAAAAAAAATTTTAAGTGGATCTTATAGTACTTGTAAGTCACAAAATACAACCTACTTTTCATGCTAAAGGTAACAAGAATTCCTTGACATACTCTAAGTAGAGGGGTTCAGAATACAATTCATCTTATAAATACTTTTCTACCAAAAATGCTGACAATTGATTAGAGATGGATAAAGGCATGGTGACAACATAGTGGGTTATTACTTCGGTGTATTAGATGGTAAAAAGGAGAGATATGCAAGTAGAATATAGAGATAAATCTGAGGGGCCATTAAATATTAAATGTCAAAAGGATTCATAGGAAAGGCTGCTAATGGAAGTGGGAGGAAGTCAGAAGGACTCAATAAGGAGAAATGGTTGATTATCATGTTTGAGCATTCATTTAAAATGTAATATCAATACTACCAAAATAACTTTATGCTTTTCATATATATATATATATACATACATATACATATATATAAATATATATATACATATATATGTATATATAAATATATATATATATATATATGTCATTAGGCCTGAGGAGACAAAAACAAGTATGGAGGGCTGAGCAGTGACACATCCAGTTGAGAGCACATGTTACAATGCACAAGTACTGGATTCAAAGCCCCAGTCCCTACCTGCAGGGAGAAAGTTTCATGAGTGGTGAAGCAGGGCTGCAAGTATCTCTATTCCTCTCTATCCCCTTCTCTCTAGACTTCTCACTCTATATAGCCAATAAATAATAAACAAGTAAGATACTTTAAGAGAACAAATGTGGACTGTGTATCACAAGACTTCCTAAATATACAGTTCGAAATTCAAAAAGAATGTATCTAAAATATTTAGATTAATTATTTAGATTAATTAATGTAGCTAAAGTGAATTGTCTTGTAGCTAAGCAAGCCATTTAAAAAGCTGTTTTGCAACTATATACCACCAAGTTAGAGAACCTTAAAGAAATGGAAGAGTTCCTCAAAAGATAGACATTCAAAACTGAACCAGGAAGAAATACAAAACCAAAATGGGCTAATCATAGACAAAGAGATTGAAACACTTATTAAGAACATTCCCAGTAACAAAAGCCCAGGACCAGATGTCTTTACAAATAAATTCTACACCTTTAGGAGACAATACCTCTACCTTTAAAGCTCTTCCAAAAGATTGAAGATACAGGAACACTCTCTTCAAACTTCTATGAAGCCAACATCATCTTACTACCAAAAGAAGATGAGGACACAACACAATGAAAAAAGAAAACTACAGACCAATATCTCTGATGAACATAGATGCTAAAGTAGTGAACAAAATCCTAGTCAACCAGATATAGCAGTATATTAAAGGCAAACTCTAGAAGAAGAAGTATATTAAAAAGATTGTTCATCACGACCAAATGGGATTTATTCCCAGGAATGCAAGGCTGGTTCAATAAACATAAGACAATCAATGTGATTCACTACAACAATAATAGCAAAACCAAAAACCACATGATTATTTCAATAGGTGCAGAGACAGAACACAGGTGCACATGTATCCATATGTTAGAGGAAAAGATAAGCCTTAATGAAAAAGTGCACAATAGTTTGCAGTGACTCAATCAGCACAGCAAGCAAGTAGAAAGACCTAAAAAAGGCATGTATTTTTCTATTAAGTTGCATAAAGTATGTAATCAAATTGTTTCTATTTATAACTAGACATCCTCCTCACCTACTTCCTATTTCACTTCCCTCAATCACTCCAAAAGTAAGGACTACAAAAGAGACTGGCTTACTTTAATGATGGCTCTTTTGGCCACTACCAGGTCACCACATTGTCCAGGGTCCTAGTCAGGGGATTTTGGGATTCCCACATATACATGTTGGGCCCAGACCTCTAACAAATCGTTCTCTCCACTGTCACTGGTTATCTCCATCAGGAAAAACATAATGGACCCCATTTACGGGCCTCTACAGGACCTTGCCCTCAATGTGGGTCAACAATGGTGGGGACTGTCCCATTCTCCAAAGGGAGGTTGGATCAACATACTCTGCCACTCAAGGAAGATGGGTCCTGAAATGAATGCAACCTAGCTTTTTTCAAAATGGAGATCCCAAATATCATCTGCTATAGTTTTAACTTTAGATTTCTGATGATTAAACAATTTGTTCTGCTTTATATATTAATGCTTTTCAGCCACCAAGTTGCAAATGCTACCATGAAGCCAACCTGACTTCCCTGGACAGATGACCCCACCAATGTGTCCTGGAATCCCCACTAGGGGATCTTTGCCCACTAGGGAAAGATAGAAACAGGCTGGGGGGTTGGATCCACCTGCCAATGCCCATGTCCAGAGAAGAAGCAGTTACATAAGCCAGACCTCCCACCTTCTGCACGCCGTAATGATCCTAGGTCCATGCTCCCAGATGGATAAATAGGGAAGCTTCCAATGGAGGGGATAGGATACAGAACTCTGGTGGTGGGAATTGTTTGAAATTGTACCCCTCTTATCCTACAGTCTTGTTGATCATTATTCAATGAAAAAGATAGTTTTGTTTTTTTCAAGTTATACTTGAATGATGTAAAATAGCAGTTTCCATTTTTTTCATTTTTCTTTGCTACATAAACCCTGAGTGCCATATATGTATGTAGACACACACACACACACACACACACACACACACACACACACTTATCTAAGGTTCCTCATATAGAGAAGTAATTTTTTTGGCATTCTTTCTAGTTCCATTTAACCTTATTCATTTACCCAAACTTTAAGAATACAAATATGCCTCAAAAGGATACAATATTCTGCTCCTCATCAATATTCAGGAAATGACTGGATGCTTTCAGAATTTTTTCTTTTCAATGTGGGGAAAAACAGACACATCTGCTGGGTAACAAAGACACACACATTAAAAATTCTATGCTTGTCTAGACATAATTAAACCTATTTCATAGTAACAGTTAAACACTTCTAATTAAAGTAATTTAAGAATTTTTTTAAAATTCAAAAATGGTAGCAAAATGTTAGCATAACATTCAAAAATCAACATTTTTATTTTCCCTAGGTTCCACTTTTGTCTCCATAGTAACCAGAATACTTATTGGCCTGACTCTAGGTCTATTAACTGAATATATAAAATTTTCTAATGTATAATATATAAAATATATATAAATACATTTAATTATATATCATATACCACACAGTATTTTATATAAATTACATAAAATATTTGATATGTTTGTAAAATATATTGATATATGCATATGAATAAAAGTATTAACACTCAGAACTTTCTGTACCTGCCATACTAACCTACTCTTTCTCTTCCACACTTTCTCTGATGTCTCTTTTTTTTCTCAAATTCTTCTAGACCAGAAAAGATTGATCTATTCCAAGTGGTTTTGACATTTCCAATAAACACTTCAGTGGGCAAAATGGACTGAAAAATGGAAGTGAACTGCTTCTCACAAAGGGGGAGGCCACAGAATTTGACATATTATCATGGCACTTGCCAAAAGTTGATAAATTGCATGACTTTCCTCCCATCGTACAAAGTTGCCAACTTGCCTTTTCTCTGAGTACCTGAACGCATTTGTCTGAGATAACACTCCACAGAAAGGCAAGGAGATCAGATCCATCTGCCTCCATTTACAGAATCTAGTTAAGAATTAGAAACTGATCTTATTACAACAGCCACTTCTAGTTCATCCTTCAGTTCTTTCTCCTTGCTTCAGCTGTGCCTCACAGAAACTTCTTTTCAGAGCTATACAAAAAAATGCCCTTGTAGGACATCCTCAACTTTGTTATTTCTTGGGCTCGAAGAAGAAGAAGGAGGGGGAGGAGGAGAAAGAGGAGAGGGAGAAGAATGAGGAGGAGAAGAAGGAGGAGAAGGAGGAGAAGGAGGAGGAGGAGGAGAAGGAGAAGGAGAAGGAGAAGGAGAAGGAGAAGGAGAAGAAGAAGAAGAAGAAGAAGAAGAAGAAGAAGAAGAAGACAATAACTTTTATAGTTTCTTATTTAGTCAGATACCACTACAGAGAAATAAAAAGAGAGATTTAAGAATATTTGGAACAGAAAAAAGGTAAAATGAAAAGCAAGTTTGAGATAATATTATAGAGATTTTCAATTCACAGAGACTGACTTATATAGTTTCCTCTATCACAGTATTGAAGAATTAAAAAAAAAGATATAGCTCTATCATAGGATCATGTTGGTATCTTCTAATTCTGCTTTTTAAAAACCTCTTCTGTTTCATTTGGTTTAAATCCCCCCTGCTTAACATTGCATTCTATTTACATAACCACTGTATTCTACTTACATAACCACTGCCGTCTATTTACATAAATCACTTTTACATTTACATAAAGCACCACCTTCCCTCCAGGGCATTGGTGGTTTAGTGGTAGAATTCTCACCTGCTCCACCCCCTCACCTTATCACACCCTGATCCTCTCCTTGTCACACCCTGACTTTCACCAGTCACTTTTCTCTCCACCCTCTCTGTGTCACATCCTGTTCACACCCTACTTGGGAAGTATATATAAAGACAACATTGTTCGTTTTAGTTAGTTGTTAGTTTAGTCTAGCTTGGTATAGATTGCGCTGCGTCCTGCATGAATAAAGAGATACTGCATACAGCTCAACCATGAGTCCCTGGTTGTCTGTCTCCCATCAGTGAAGCTCAGCCTGACAGGATCAGATGACTCAAAGGATGAGTTTATTTATATAAACCAGAGGACTTTGGTGGGGGTCAAACCTCTTTTATATGTACACCATTTATTATTTTATCAATCTCAGTTGGTAAAATATAGCCTTCTGCTCATAATGTACAGAATGTAAAAGAAGTGGCCAATTTGCTTCATAATTTTTTCAAAATGTTGTGTCCTTTAAAAAATTTCTTTGTATTTATTTTTCCACCATGGTTATTGCTGGGGTTCAATGCCTATATCAAGAATCCACCATTCCTGATGGCCATTTTTCCTTTTATTATTTTTTGTTTGTTTGTTTTGTTTTGATAAGTCAGAGAGAAATTGAGGTTGGGAGATACAAAGACAGACAGAATGAAAGATACCTATAACATTGTTTCACCACTTATGAAACTGCCCCAATGCATATAGGGACCCAGGACTTAAATCCAAATCTTTGTACACTGTAATGTGTGCACTCAACCAAGTGCACCACCAACCAGCCCCTTGTACTTTTTTTTAAGCAAGTATAACTCCCAGGTGCATTATTTGTATAAAACTTTATCCATTTGAATTGTGTTGGTTTGAAATTAACATGGGCTTAGTTCTTAGTTATATGTTTATTTTAGGATAGTGGTAGCACCTCTATTCATAGTCAATATGCAGGGACCTATCTAATACTGATGTTACCATTCCAACAAATGCCTTGGGATTTGCCACAGAAGCAGAAATGAGGGTTATAGAACTGAATGCCAACTTTAAAAGTTTTTCCTGGAAGTTATATTTAACTTTGCTCACATTTTATAGACTTTAAGAAGAAATAGTAATTTGGAAAAATATATATATATATGAGAATTTTCCTTAAAATTTTCATATACTTCCCATAAGCCAGAGGATAGCTTCCTTACATTAGTAAGCTATGTACTTACTCTCTGAATTGTTTTTAATCTATGTAAAAGAATAACATCTACCTTAAAATATTATTGTGAAGACTGAATGACTTGATAAATAAAAAATGTTGAGAACATTGCTCAACACATTACATATACTCAATAAAAGTTGACAACATTATCGTAATGATTACTCTTATCAATCAATGCCTTAAATTTACAGGAAAGTATTATGTATAGAAAAAAGTAATTTATGAAAGGTGTTACAGAGTAAGAAGTGTGATTTAGCAGAGAAATCTTGTAAATGGTAAGAGAAAAGAATTTAAAAGTCCTATGTATGAAGAATTACTGTAGCTGGAACTGCAAAAATCAGCAAATAAGAGAGATAATCGATGGTGATACTTAAGTAGAATGTCAATTTATAAGTGGAGTGTAGGGATTGATAATGACAGCCTTCCATGAAGGATATGAATGAATACTGCAGTAATTAAGAAAAGGAAGGATAAATTATTTCAGAGAAAACTGTCAAGGGAATGAAAAGCAATAGTGTTGGAACAAACATAATCTTGCATATGCAAATAATCAAGAATTAGACAAGAGTACTACAAAGTGAACGTGAACCAGAAAATAAAATCCTTGATAAAAATGGTAAAATGGTTCCATGAATGAGAGATGACCATGGCAAAGAGAACTGGTAAGTCGCAAAGCCTGACAACATAGAAATTAAAACTGAGTTCATTTGTGAATTACAGAAAGTTAAAAGAGAGGAATAAAAATACTGACTACTCCATTTCCAAGGTCTATGGTGAGAAAGTTCTCAGAGATAAAGCAGCCTGAGGAAGGAAAGAAGGGAGGAAGGGAGGAAGGGAAGGAGGGAGGGGTGAAGGAAGCTAAGGTAACATCTGAGGCAACCCTGCTTTCTGATAAAGCAAAAAATATGTTCTCTCCTCTCTCACAAAAATAGACTTTCAGCTATTTTAAAGAAATATTCAAATGTAGGGACTCTCTTCTGTCCTGCAGTTCTGCATTCTTATGTCAATCATGTCAGAATGCTCTTGACTTTGGGGCTAGATGAAATGACTTTACCATAGCCTTCTGGGAAACCTGAGGGTCCATCTTCAATCTCTGGTATTTGTCTAGAAATGTCCTAAAGACCTTCAAAGTAATTACACATCTACTTCCACGCTTGATTGTGATGCAGATACACGTACATTCATATGTCATGTCATTCATCTGAGTGTCTCAAAGTACCTAACACAACTTTTCTATGAAGGTGTTGACGTTGAATATTTTAATATGTAAAAATCTTGGCTCATATTTATTTAATTACATGATCTATCTTTAAGCTACTTGTATTTTGATGCTTTCTAATAAGGATGAACTTTCACAACTCAGGACAATGGATATTCAATTAAATTCAACATATATTGAATACTCATTTATAAATGGAATCCATGTTGTCAAGTAAATACAAGTATGAATTGAACACAACCTTTGTCCTTGAGAAGCTTTTTTTTTCTACTTTTTCCAACTTCTTTGTTGGAGGATTAATGGTTTATACTTGACAGTAAAATACAATAGTTTGTACATCCACAGTATTTCCCAGTTTTCCATATAACAATTCAACCCCTATTAGGTCCTCCTCTGCCATCATTTTCCAGCACCTGAACCCTCCCCCCAGCCCCAGAGTCTTTTACTTTGGTGCAATACACCAACTTCAGTTCAAGTTCTGCTGAGTGTTTTTCCTTCTGATCTTGTTTCTCAACTTCTGTCTATGAGTGAGAAGCTAACTAACAAGAGAGTTCAAAACTGGAACAAAATTAATCAATTTGATTCCTTATCATGTTGAAAGGAATTGATGGATTCATTGGCCAGGAAAAAACACAACGTTTTTCTTTATCTCAGCCCTTTGACAAAGGACTTGATTTCTGAAAATCCAATTAATTTCCAGTGGTGAAGTTTAGAAACGTATGAAAAGCCACCTTCATCTACAGCAGACTCCTTGTCACATGGTTAGTGAATATTGTCTCAGAAAGTTCTTGATAAGTTCAATTATAACACTAACAATGAAAAACTACCCTCTTAGATTTAAATATTTCATATATAATTTCAAACAAAAGAAGGAGGCTAGGTTTCTCCCTGTAATATACATGTTATTTATGGGTTGCATGATATATATAAATACATATATACATATATGTAACAGCATCCTCAGTAATTTTCTGAGCCCTACTGAGAAGAGCTCTGAGAATTTGACAAAGGGAGAAGAGAGAGTTTGGCAAGAAATGTTAACAGAAGTCACACCTTGTCAGTGGGAGTCAAAATAACACAATTTACATGATTCTGGGAAGCCAGGGATATCTTGCAGCCACCAATAATACTACATGCATTAGTCAGCCTGCCAGCGCCCCGGTGAACTATCAGTTTGTAGACAAAAGAAAACACTGCCTGAAAAGTAACTTAGAATTGCTGTGTAGGCAGGGTGCTGAATGATCGCCAAAGATTGCTGCCCCCATGTCTCTTAGTGGGGGTTTATAAAGTGCAGCTCCAAGCACAAATACGCCTTATTTCTTTAAAAAAAAAAAAAAATCTCAGTCATGGAAAGGCTTTAGTACTCTTGGTATGCAGATCCTATGTGCTACCTCTTTCCTGTCTATAGGAAAACTGATAATTCACCAAAAATCTGTGTTGAGAGAAAGTGCAGCTGTAAGCAGTAGTCAGAGGACCTCGTTTGGGTTTGCTCTGTTGAAGAAACCAGGTATGACCTGAGAACTAGAATTCGAGTCTCCATTAGAGCAGTTCTTTGAGCTAAGAATATTTCTTTCTAAGGGAACTAGCTTGGTAATCTTCATTCAAAATATATTTTTTCCAACATTTAGTATGTTAGAAAGGAATCAATAGGATGTCTAGGATAGGAGAGAAAAAGAGATGGATGTAGTTTCTGGCCTTATAGACCCATCAACCTTCTAGGAAGACTGAGAGGGGATTTCCAGATTTTTAGCCCCTGGATATGTTTATAATATGTGCTTATAATCTGATGGTGATGCATTTCTAAGTTGGCCTCAACACAGGAGGGAAAGACTGAAAATACAATAAAGGTTTAAGAAGGTGTAGAAAGTCTGAGGTAGTGCAGGTGGTTCATGCAGGCTGGCCTTCACTGGGTGAGCAGGTGACAACAAAGAGAGACGGTAAAGGTCAGACTGAACTTTGACTAAGAAGGCAGCTTCTGTAACCCTGGCTAGCTTCTGCCCTCTTAAAAGGTACCCCCCTCCCCAGTGGTGTATGTTATGCTGAGGCTAAACTTTCCTAGACACAGTTCTGCAGGAAAGATAACAGGTAACTAAGGCAACCAGACCCTGGGCAATGGGTCCAAGTCCCACCCCTTCACCTTGCAGCCTCTGCTTCTGTCATGATGCTTTCTGCTCTCAAGCCCGCACCCCCTGTATAAGCCTGTCCATTTGTTCGGGGCCAGAGTTAAGAAAAAGATCTGAGCTCATGGCATGCACTTTAATAAACTCCTTTCATCCTCCACCCACCCTGGTTTTAGTCATCTTGATATTTAATAGAGTTCCTTAACAGGACCATGGAATATGGTGCAGTAAATGCTCCCAGATCAGAAAAACAGTTTTCTGAGCTCATAGGTGCTACTCACCCAGATGGGAAGCTCAGACTAGACAACTTCCTAAAAGAGCAGATTCCAACTTGAAACAGCTAGGAATCATGAAAGGAAATGTCGAACAGAACTGTAGGGAGTGAAGACACTCAGTGCTGCTGTTCAAGTCCAGTCCCCACTTTCTGGGAAGAATTTTTGGTACAGTACTATCTTTCCTTCACTTCCTCTGTCTCTCTGCCTCTGTCTTTCTCTGTCTAAAAAACTTGGCCCCAAATAGTGAAGCCCTGCTGATGACAACAACAAGGAACTGAAAATTTAAACATTAACAGGACTGCCATAGTTCAAGACTGCCTTGTTGGGGCTGGGAAAAGGGATCACACACCCAGTTATGTGCTTGTAATACTAAGCACAAGGATTAATGCAAGGGCCCAGGTTCAAGCTCCTGCTCCCCACTTGTAGTGAGGATGCTTTAGGAATGATGAAGCAGGTCTGCAGGTGTCTATCGTTCTTTCTTCCTGTCTGTCTCCCTGCCCTCTCAAATTCTCTCTGTCTTATCAAAAAATAAAGGGGGCGATGGTCACCAGGAACAATGAATTAGTAGTGCTGGCATTGAGACACAGCAATAATAGATAAGTCTGGTCTAGTAGAGAAGACACATTAAGGCTGGATTCAGGGAGTAGGGCAGTAGCGCAGCACGTTAAGCGCAGGTGGCACAAAGCACAAGGACCAGCATGAAGATCCTGGTTCAAGCCCCCAGGCTCCCCACCTGCAGGGGAGTTACTTCATAGGCAGTGAAGCAGGTCTGCAGGTGTCTTCCCCTCCTTTCTCCATTTCTCTCTGTCCTATCCAACAACAACATCAATAACGACAACAATGACTACAACAATAAAAAAATAGATTGGATTTAGTGGCACTTTAAATTATCATTTCGTTATGTCATTATCATTTCACAACTCTTTGGATTCAAGATTACTTATCAACACAAGATGAATTGAGATCAAAAGAATATTTCAATTATTCAAGCAGCCAAATCTGCTGGTTACTTACTCATAGTCAACTACATATATCGAAGTTATAGCATTGAATAAGCCAAGGATCTCTTTTTATTAAGGAACAGGTATCTCTGATGTAATGTTGTGTTGTCAAAATTCAGGGTGCCAGTATGCCCAGCTAGTTTCGCGGCGGGAGACAGATGATCAGGGACACAAGGCTGAGCGCAGAAACAATATTTCTTTATTCACAGGTGAATGGTTCAAAACTAATCCAATCTAATCACCACACAATTTTTTCTTGCCTCTCTCTCCTCCAGCGGCAGTGTCAGCAACCCAGGAAGTATGTAGAATATGGGGCGGGCAGAAGGAAGAAGCGCGGAACTAACAAGGACTAAACTAAAATCTCCCAGAGGCAGGGGGAGTGAGACCAAACCAAGGTTAACAGAATGACCATGTAAATAGACCACAACATCAAGCAATGTAACAGAAGGGATCCCAGAAGCAGAACTAGAAGCATCCCAACAATTCCCCCTTTTCTTTTTAACTAATTGACCATAGTATCAGCAGTGTGGGGTGAACAGAAACCTATATCATACAGGCATTTTTTTAAAAAAAGAAACTAGCACAAGCATGGAGGAACAAGTAAGCGAGCAACAAGAACCAGTGTGATGCCAAGGGAAGGCCTGAGGGGGCATTTCTTGCCTCTGTGGGCAAGGCTTTATCAAGCTAAAGGACATGTCTTGCTTCTGTGGGCTTCTCTTGCCTCGACGGGTGTTTCCTGTCTCTGTGGGCATTGCCTAGCATGGAGGAGGGGGTATGGCCTATAGACTCCCAAGGCAGCTGGCTGCAGTCAGTTTTTGAGAAACCCAGCAGCATAAAGGGAAGCTACTGTAGGGTTGTGTACCAGTAAGTCCGATAGAAGTGCCAGTTCAAAGCAGATGTCCACTGAAGAATTGCAAGGGGATGAATTGTTGCATGAGGAAGTCAGCCGTTGGAATTCTGCCTTTCTGTAGAGAACATGACAGCTGCAATTTACTTACTTATGAAACTTGTAGCAGGTTAGAAGTTTACCACAACTGAATAACACCATTATAATTGGAAGTCATTTTAGTATGATTTTAAGGTTGTTTAAACAGTTTAAACAATAAAAGGTGGAAAGGTAAACAGAAGAACCATGGTCAAAAACCTCAGGCATGAGAATCATTAGCATAACCATTGTGCAATCCACCGTTCCTAACTGAGAAGGTATTTGAGAGCTTCATATATCAACAACGTCTTTTTTTTTTACCCTTTGTTACACCCATACAAGATGGAGACATACCCTAGGTGGGCACAGGTCTCCTAGACAAACTTAGCCAAAATATATTGATTTTTAACTAATTTTTACCTCAGACTTTAAATGTAAGTTAATTTTACCTTTATGAGAATTATGTTTAAAACCTTTTTCATTTAACTTTGTCTGGTAAGAATGTAGCCTTAAAGTTACATTTCTAACCTTAAAGTTAATGTTTACCAAGCTTCAAACACACACATAAACATGGTCTTAAATACACAAGGAGAAAAACTTTTGTTACGAAGACATGTCATTTTAAACAGGAGTTTAGATCTATACTGTCTTAGTTGTTTGGGGGCTGCATTGACCGGCGGTGGCTTCTTGGGCAACTTCACTTCCAGGAATTGCAGAGTGGAATCACTGTACATATGTCTGCATATTCTAGCTCCTTTGCCTTCAGAGCCGAACTGGAGATCTCGGCCAGGGGGCCCAGTCCCGGTAGGGAGCCTGTGGTCTCTGGGTGGTCCAGGATCTGCCAAGACTTCATAGCAGGAGGGCAGGTGGGCCGGCTGTGCAGAAGGCGCAGGCAGAGGTGCCCTGGGGTGGGGACCAGGATGGACTGCAGCCCTGCCCGCCATGCCCGCTGCCCTGCTCCCTGCTCCTGAGGCTGCAGCAGCTGCTGCACCAGCAGTGGCTGCGCCAGCGTGTCTACAAGCCCCTCCCCTTGCCCTGCGGTAGCCAGCTGGCTCCTGCGGGTGGGCAGCGGGTGGAAACCAGAGTGTGGCCCAGAGCGAAATGTTCCAGAAACAGAGAAACAGTCTCATTAAGAAAGGGCAGAGGCCTTTGGAAACCTCTTCACAAGTATAAAAGCAGCCCATAGTGGATAGGTAGCCAAACGTCTTCACTTATCTGGGGGATGGGCAGGGCAGGTCCCACGTTGTGGTACCATATGTCGTCAAAATTCAGGGCGCCAGTATGCCCAGATAGCTTTGCGGCGGGTGACAGACATCAGGGACACAAGGCTGAGCAGAGAAGCAGTATTTCTTTATTCATGAGCGAATGGTTCAAGAAACTAAACCAATCTAATCACCAAACAATTTTTTCTTGCCTCTCTGTCCTCCAGCGGCAGCGTCAGGAACCCAGGAAGTATACAGGATATGGGGCGGGGAGAAGGAAGAAGCTCAGAACTAGCAAGGACTAAACTAAAATCTCCCGGAGGCAGGGGGAGTGAGACCAAACCAATGTAACAGAATGACCATGTAGACCACAACGTCAAGCAATGTAACAGAAGGGATCCCAGAAGCAGAACTAAAAGCATACCAACAATGTAGGAAATGCTAAATCTAGGCACAGAAACAAACACTGTTAACACTGAAGGGAATATTCAGAAATGCTTTCACATGGGAATTAACATATGATCAGATCTTAGGGAGCATAAGAACATCAATATACAAATAGGATAGTCCATGTTTAGGGTGAAGATGAGGAAGGAGATTATTCCGAGCCCCTATGACCGAAACTTATGACTGTAGTCTCTGAGTTCTCAGACTTCTGAGGACTAGGATTACCTATTGGAAATTTGTTTAAGTGGTCTGGGAGGTGGTGCCCTGGTCTCTCAAGCATGAGGTCCTGAGTTCAATCCCCTGCAGCACATGTACCAGAGTGATGTCTGGTTCTTTCTCTCTCTCTTTCTCCTATAATTTCTCATGAATAAATAAATAAAATATTTTTTAAAGAAAAGAATTTGTTTAGCATTGGGCAAGTATTTCTTCAGTCAACACCTACAAGGAGAAAAAAATGAGATAAGGGAGCAAAGAATAAAAACACTGTAAACAGCTTTCTCTTTGTTCCTTTCTCTCTGAATCTTTCTCAGTAAAGTGAAAAAAAAAAAAGAAGGAAAAGAGAAAAATGCACTTAAGACATAAAATTAGCATCAGAGCAATAGCTCCAAACATCTGCATTCCAATTGAGCATGTTTTTCTGTTAAGTAGCAGTACAACAGGTAGGGACAGGTACAATGAACATGATGATTAAGACACTGGCCCAAACTCAGAAATGTCTTTCAACTCTTGCTTCGACAAAATAAACTTATGAGGGCTAGTTACCTAAATTTTGAATCACTCTTCTCATTTGTAAATTAAGAGAAATAGTGGGTGCATTGTAGTAGGGTTATTGTAAACATTAAATAAAATAAGTTATGCCAAGTGCTGAGTTTAATTCCTAATTTCCAGAGGTATCCAAGAAATGGAGACATCTTAACTAATATATAACAGTGATACATCGGGACTGGGTGGTGGCACACCTGGTTGAGTCAACATGCTACATGTAAGGACCTGGGTTCAAGCCCCCAGTCCCCACTTGCACTGGGGAAGCTTCACAGGCATTAAGGCAAGTATGCAGATGTCTCTGTCTCCTTTGCTCTCTATCTCCCCATCCGCTCTCAAATTCTCTGTTTCTGTCTCTATCCCGAATAAACAGATAAATAAAAATACATTAACAGTTATGCATCTGCTTTGATTAATACTAGTCAAGTTTAACCAGAGTGGACATTTCTTTACTGTACCACCTTCTGTGAAAACACACACCACTTAAAGGTTTGAAAGCACTGGTTACAAAAGAGAAATATAACACAAGCTATCCATTGTTTTCATTTTGAATTATTTATGAAGTGTCTGGTCAGAGAAATTCAGATCAGTCAGGATAAAAACTACCAGTTGATATTTGCTGTGCCATGCTCAAAAAAAAAAAAAGAGTAGCTTGAGAAAACATTTCACAAGTCGTGTTCTTGCTTAATGATTCAGTCACTAAAGATACATGTTAACAATCACTCTAAATAAGCACTTGAAAGAAAAATACACTGTTTATCACCACCCACCTAACAATCTGTAACTTGGCTTTTTGAAATTAAATGCCCATTAAAAAATCTATTCTTGTAGCAAAAGCTCAGAAAGACAGAAAAGAAAAAACTTTGTTTAATGAACTGAAAGTAAGCATTACAGTATGTATAAAACACACCTCCTTCCAAGACTCCCAGGATACTACCTATCTCGATAGTGCATATGTCTTTAAAGCCAACTTTTATCTATCTACCATTACCCCTGGTGCACAAGACACAATCATGATCCAGAAATGGGATAGTTAAGGTCAAGCAACTAAAACTGGTGAGGCCAGGTGGGCCCAGGTGGTGGTGGTGCACCTAATTGAGCACACATGTTACAAGATGCAAGGACCTGGGTTCAAGCCCCTCAGTCCCCACCTGCAGTGGGGAAGGACGCTTTATGAGTGGTGAAACAGTGTTGTAGGTCTCTCTCTCTCTCTCTCTACCTCTCTATTGCCCCCTTCACTCTCAAGTTCTGGCTGTCTCTATCCAATAAGTAAGATAATACCAAAAAATTAAATAAAATAGCAACTAAAATTGGTGAAGGGGAAACTAAATAGTTTTAACTTGCTCTATTATATGCTGATTTTTTTTTATGTGATCTAAAGAAAAAAAAGGAGTTGGCAATTAGAACCACTGATTGAAAAAAAACAGAAATAAGGGAGCCAGGAAGTGGCACATCCAGTTAAGTGCATACAGTAGTAAGCACAAGGATCCATGCAAAGACACAGATTCTAACCTGTTGGTATGCATGAGACCCCTTCTGTTTCATTTGGTTTAAATCCCCCCTGCTTAACACTATTCTATTTACATAACCACTGTTAACAAGTTCCACCCTCCCTCCAGGGCATTTGTGGTTCAGTGATAGGATTCTCGCCTAATCTGCCCCCTCTTTGTCACACTCTGATTTTCACCAGTCACTTTTCTCTCCACCCTCTCTATGTCACATCCTGTTTCCACCTTACTAGGCAAGTATATATAAAGACAGCATTGTGAGTTTTAAGGTACTGTACTTTGAGTTTAGCTTAGCTTGTCTTAGATTGTGCTGCGTCCTGCATGAATAAAGAGATACTGCCTACAGCTCAACCATGAGTCCCTGGTCGTCTGTTACCCGCCCGTGAAGCCGGCCTGGCGAAAACAACATAACCCGTCGAAAACAACACTAACCCCTGATCCCCATCTACAGGAGAGAATCTGTCTGTCTGTCTGTCTACCTACCTACCTGTCTGTATACCTTTCCCTTTCCCCTCTCATCTTTAATATTATCGAATAATAAATAAATAAATAAATAAGGAAAAATGGCCTCCAGAAATTGTGTCTTCAAATTACCAGCATTGAAGCTCTAACCCTGGAGGCAAAAAAGAAAAAGAAAAATGGGTTCATCTACCATTACACAGTTCTCCAAATTTCCAACATCTTACTGTTAATTTTCTAAGATTTCAAATTTTCATAGGAAAAGAATTACTTCAGAAATTATGGACTATATGATGGTCATTTAGTCTTTACCAATAATTCATGGTTTTGCCAGAGAATGTGTAGCAAATAATTCAGGAAGGGTGGGTTATTATGAAGCTTCAGGACCCCTTCTTTGCACAGCTGCTTCAAAACCATATGGAGGTGCCCTAGAAAATTTGTATTAAAATTTTTATAAGCCTTTGGTTTGGGTGGTGACACACCTGGTTAAGCGTATGTATTATAATGCGCAAGGACCTGGGTTTGAGCCCCTGGTCCCCACCTGCAGAGGGAAAGCTTTACAAGTGGTGAAGCAGGGCTGTAGGTGTCTCTCTGTCTCTCTCCCTCTCTATCTCCCCCTTCCCTCTTGATTTCTGGCTGCCTCTATCCAATAAATAAAGATAAAAAATTTAAAAAATTTATAAGCCTTTATTTTAAGAACCTTTACATTTTACAAAATCTGGATTCAACCCTGCTTTCACAATGATAAGTCTTTGTACCAGTTCCAAGAAATGAATTCACAATTGGAATAAGCATTTCAGCCAGCAGGAGTTTGATCAAGAAAAGGTTTCATGAAAACTTCTAGAAAATACTGGTTCAGAATAAAATAAATACCTACATAAGGAAAGAATTTTTTTAAATAATATTCACCCACAGAACTCCTTGCTTTCTATCTCCTTTTACTCATTGTGTGATACTTCCAGCTGGATAAACTGTCTTGGAACCAAAGGAAATGTCAGAAAATCACTCACAAGTCATTTAATAATCTTGTATTATTGTAACAGGATCAACTGTGGGACTTGTTATCCACAAATTCCTTGCTGAGTGGGCTCTGTTTTCTTTCACCTTTGCAATAATTGAAAAGACAGAGCATAAATGGAAAACCCTGCATAGAAATAGGCTTAGAAAAAAAACTTCCACATCAAGGGATAAAAATTCAGTTATCTTGCAGTAAGAACACAGAAAGATGTACTCACCAAAGGTAAAAAAAAAAAAAAAATTGACAAGTCACTTCCACATGGATCAAAGAGTTGGAGTTAGAATAGAAATCATAAAACACATAGAAAATTTCCCCCTTTCCTTTTCCCCACCAAAAAACAAACAAACAACAGAAAAAACACAGTAACACCCCCTGCCCCCAAAAAAAAACACATTGAAAAGTTTGAAGACATAGCCAAAGAAGATATCCAGACAGTTGACAGACATATGAGAAAAGGCTCAATGTCATTGATTATCAGAAATGCAACAAAATCAGGAATGAGACATCACTCCACGCCCGTGAGAATGCTATTTATAGGGCCAGGGAGGGAGCACATTTGGTTAAAGGCACATTTCACCATGAACCAAGCTCAAGCTTCCATTCCCTACCTGCAATACTTCATGAACAAGGAAGCACTGCTGCACATGTCTCTTTCTCTCTCCCTTTCTGTCTCTTTCTCCCCTCTAAGGTTGTCTCTGTCATATCAAAGAGAAAGGAAAAGATTAAGAAAGGAAGTAATAGCAGCTGGGAGCCATGGGTCCATCATGCAGGAATCATACCCCAATGATAACATTGGTGGCAATGAAAAAAAAATTGAAAAGTAGGTGAAAGGGAACTGTTTTATATGTTCTTGATGGGAATGTAAACTTGTCCAACTCCTGTAGAAAACTATGTGGAGGGAGCCAGAAGTTAGTGCGCTGGGTTAAGCATACGTGGCACAAAGCACAAGGAATGGCGGAAGGATCCTGGTTCGAGCCCCTGGCTCCCCATCTGTGGGGGCATTGCTTCACAGGTAGTGAAGCAGATCTGCAGGTGTCTATCTTTTTCTCCCTCTCTCTGTCTTCCTCTCTTCTCTCCATTTCTCTCTGTCCTATCCAACAACAACAGCAGTAATAACAACAACAAAGTGAAAAAAGATGGCCGTCTGGAGCAGTGGATTCATAGTGCAGGCACTGAACTCCAGCAATAACCCTGGAGGCAAAACACACACACACACACACACACACACACACACACACACACACACACACACAGAATGTGGAATCTCCTCAGAACATTAGAACTAGATTTACCCTATGATATGAAAATTCTCCTAAGGATTTATTCAAAGGGGAAGAAAAATCTATCTAAAGATATTTATACATACATATGTCCAAAACAGCACAATTGGTAGTAGTTCAAACTTGGGGGAAAAAAAACACACATGCCCAATGACAGATGTGGAATATCTATGCAGTGGAATTCTACTCAGATGAATGAAATAATGAAATCTCTTTTGTGGCATCTTGGATAGACATCATGTTAAGTGAGATAGGTAGGACAGAATGGATAAATGATCTCGCTTGTATATAGGAAAGAGGGAAAAGGAAAATACTGGGTGAGACCTTAACTAAATTAGTTTGTTGTCTCAAAACCAGACTGGTGTGGGAGTAGGGGTGAGGAAGGCACTGGGCTGAGAGAGTATTAGCAATCCAGGGCAGGATGTTGGAGGAGGAGTTAAGTCGGTGGTAGGAGTGATGTGCGGACACCAGTCATGGGGACATAGATTGTTCTCATGTGGTGCCTGTTTGAGAAGTCATAGTTTCCCTAATAAAATTATTGTAAAAAAAAACCCTCTATTTAAGACAATAAATCACCAACCTGGAAGAAACCCATCATTTTATTTTATTTTTAATTTCTTTATTGGGGGATTAATGTTTTACATTTGACAGTAAACACAATAGTTTGTATAGGCATAACATTTCTCAGTTTTCCACATCACAATACAACCCCCACTAGGTTCTCTGTCATCCTTTTTGGATCTGTATTCTCCCCCCAACCCAACCCAGAGTCTTTTGCTTTGGTGCAATACACCAATTCCAGTTCAGGTTCTACTTGTGTTTTCTTTTCTGATCTTGTTTTTCAACTTCTGCCTGAGAGTGAGATCATCCCATATTCATCCTTCTGTTTCTGACTTATTTCACTTAACATGATTTCTTCAAGCTCCATCTAAGCTGGACTGAAAATGGTGAAGTCACCATTTTTAATAGCTGAGTAGTATTCCATTGTGTATATAGACCACAACTTGCTCAGCCACTCATCTGTTGTTGGACAACTAGATTGCTTTCAGGTTTTTGCTATTACAAATTGTGCTGCTAAGAACACAAATCTTTTGGGTGAAAACCCATCATTTTAATTGAACAAACAAGGAGCAGACTGAACTGAAATCTCAACTGCCAGATCCTATTATAACTTTGTGTTTGCAACTTTACAGCAGAAGGAGATGGAAAATAAAAGCTACAATCCAGGTAGGAGTTAGAATAGCAGTTTCCGGATTTCTGTCACAGTGGAAGCATCTACAGTGGAATTCAGTCTCCATGGTAACAGATGCTAAGGACAGAACTGGGAGAAGCAGGCCATTTAATACTTGAGGCTCTGAGGCCACAGAATCTCTTCTCTCAGTTTCTGTGCGCCTACTTAAAACGTCTGGTCAATGCTCACGCTGGTACCATCTCAGTGGTATATAGCCTCAGTGACTGCTAAGGCACACTCAAACAGATCTTTGGCTCTGGTCCTCAGAGACAATCAAACGTAATGGAAGTCAGATGAAATCACCATTGATGGAGCGAGACTATAGCTTAAAGAAAACCCCAAGTTCCATAGTGCCATGTAACCCCCCTGGAGAAGATTACAAGGCTATGGTACTAAGCATGTCCACTAAAATTAAAAAAAAAAAAAAGAAAAAGAAAAATTCAACAGAGGAAAACTTTAGGAAATTCAGAGAATATGAACGAAGTCATAATTGAGAATCAGAGTATTAAAGAATGCAGTAACTATGTTTAAAAGGGGGGGTAGTGGTGCACCAGGGTTAATCAGGTACCTCTCTTTCTCTCTCCCTCTGTAACCTTCCTCTTCCTTCTCAATCTCTCTCTCTCTTTCTCTTTCCATATATATATATATATGTATATATATATATATATATATATACATATATATATATTAGGTTTATATTTTATTATTTTACAACTTGATGTTAGAACACAGGCTACTGTTATTTAAAAAATAAAACTTCTTGTATCAATTTTTTTTTTACTTTTTTTAGTTTTACTATGATTTAATAAAAGATTCCCTGTTTACAAACATTTTATTGCATAACACAATCTCCTTCTAAATACATTTCAGTGCAGTATTATTTTAAGTGATGTGTATTTGAAGATTCCCTAAAAGTCCATTCCAACAACTTTGAATGGCTTTTCACTATATTTTTAGTCATAATTACCATTGAGTATGCTTTTTTCATTTTTTTGTATTTGTTTATTTATTTATTTTCCCTTTTGTTGCCCTTGTTGCTTAACATTGTTGTGGTTATTGATGTTATTGTTGGTGGATAGGACAGAGAAATGGAGAGAGGAGGGGAAGACAGACAGGGAGAGAAAGACAGACACCTGCAGACCTGCTTCATCACCTGTGAAGCGATTCCCCTGCAGGTGGGGAGCCAGGGGCTCGAACTGGGATCCTCCCGCCAGTCCTTGCGCTTTGGAATATGCTTTTTTATTGGGGGGGATTAATAGTTCACAGTCAACAGTGAAATACAGTCATTTGTACATGTGTGACATTTCTCAGTTTTCCACATAACATTTTAATCCCCTCTAGTCCTCTGCCATCATACCAAACAGCTGAAGAAGTTTTATCAGGCACTTGAAGAGTTTCTACAGGGCCAGGTGGTGGCGCGCCTGGTTAGGCACATGCATTACAATACACAAGGACCCTAGTTCAAGCTCCTGGTCCCTACCTTCAGGACAAAGCTACATGAGTGATGAAACAGGGCTGCAGGTGTCTTTCTGTTTTTCTCCCTCTCCCCTTTGAATTTCTGCCTTTATCCAATAAAGTGTGTGTGTGTGTGTGTGTGTGTGTGTGTGTGTGTGTGTGTGTGTGTGTGTAAACAGAGAATCAGGTCTGCAGGTGTCTGTCTTTCTCTCCCCCTGTCTTCCCCTCCTCTCTCCATTTTTTATGTCCTATCCAACAACAACAATAGCAATAATAACAACAAGGGCAAGAAAAGTGGGAAAAAATGGCCTCCAGGAGGAGTGGATTCTTAGTGCAGGCACTGAGCCCCAGCGATAATCCTGGAGGCAAAAAAACGGGGGGGGGGGGGGACTTCTGCTACTAAAGCTCAAGAGGAAAATGTTTAAATTTCTGAAAACTTTTCTTCCCTTTATTTTGGTGGGTCATGACTTAATTTTTTTCTATTTTTTTTTCCTCCAGGGTTATTGCTGGGCTCCGTACCAACACCACAAATCCACTGCTCCTGGAGGCCACTTTCTTCCCTTTTGTTGCCCTTGTTGTTTTATCATTGTTGTTGTTACTGTTGTTCTTATTCTGTCATTGTTGTTGTATAGGACAGAAAGAAATGGAGAGAGGAGGGGAGACAGAGAGGGGGAGAGAAAGACAGACACCTGCAGACCTGCTTCACTGCCTGTGAAGTGACTCCCCTGCAGGTGGGGAGCCTGGGGCTCCAACCGGGATCCTTAATGATGGTCCTTGCACTTTGCACCATAAGGGCTTAACCCGCTACACTACTGCCAGATCCCATGATTTAATTATTATTTACTGCAAATGCTTGCAATGCCATTCTAACAAGAAGTTTTCTTTTGTATTATGTAATAGAAATATATGATCACTTAAAATCAAGCAAATTAGTAAAAAATTGACTTAAAAAAAAAACTTTGAGGGTTGGCAGTGGTGCAACAGGTTAAGTGCACATGGAGCAAAGCTCAGGGACTGGTGTAAGGATCCGATTTCCAGGCCCTGGCTCCCTACCTGCAGGGGAATTGCTTCACAAACAGTGAAGCAGGTCTGCAGGTGTCTATCTTTCTCTCCCCCTCTCTGTTTTCCCCTCCTCTCTCCATTTCTCTCTGTCCTATTCAACAACAATAACAGTAATAACAACAACAACAACAAAATGGGGAAAATGGCTTCCAGGAGCAGTGGATTCCAAGTGCAGGGGCACCAAACTCTGGAGACAACCCTGGAGGCAAAAACCCAAACAAACAAACAAAAAACGACTTCAAGGCTATGGTATTAGGAATGTCCCCTAAGAAACAAAAATTCAATGAATGAAAACTTTAGAAAATCCAGAGAATATGAAAGAAGTCATAATTGAAAATAGGAGTATTAAAAAATACAGTAACTGTGTTTTAAAAAAATCTGTGGGGACAGACGTGGATGGTGATGTTCCAGGTTAAGCAGATGTGTGTGTGTGTGTGTGTGTGTGTGTGTGTGTGTGTGTGTGTGTGTGTAACTTTTCCCTTGCCTCTCAATTTCTTTCTTTCTTTTTTAATTATCTTTATTTCTTTGGATAGAGACAGCCAGAAATTGAGAGGGAAGGAAGTGACAGGGAGAGAGACAAAGAGACACCTGCAGCCTTGCTTCACCACTCGTAAAGCTTTTCCCCTGAAGGTGGGGGCTGGGGAGGCTTGAACCCGGGTCCTTGCGTACTGTGACATGTGTGCTCAGGCAGGTGCGCCACCACCCAGGCCTCTCAATTTCTATCAAAATATATTTTTATAAAAGAAAAATCTCTTATATAAACAGCTGGTTGAGGTGCCAACAATTTTTTACCTTTGTTATTGAGGGGATTAATGCTTTACAGAGCATTGTCACATGAGTATAATTTCATGATGCACTCGGACCCCACAGTTTTCTTCTACCTCTCCCTATGTCGCCTCCATTTCCCCAGAGTTCCTTGCTTTGTTGCAATACACTATGCTCAGTTCATGTTTCACTTTGTTTCCTTCCCTTCCATTCCCAATTACTAGACCCTACTTATAAGTGAGATCATTGGGTTTTGTCCTTCACTTTTTGGCTCCTCACTTAATATAATGCCTTCCAATTTTATCCAAAATTATGAAAAGGAGATGACTTCATCATTTTTAACAGCTAAATAATATTCCGTTGTGTTTATATGCACTTTTTTTTCCCACTCATCTGTCCTTGGACATCTGGGTTGCTTCCATACTTTGGTGCTGACAAATTATACTACTATGAACACAGGTATACATAGATCTCTTGTGATAGGTGTTTTCTTTGGATGAATCCCCAGGAGAGAAATTGCTGTGTCAAATAGCAGCTCTATTTTTAGTATTTTGAGAAATCTCCAGACTATCTTCCGCAAGGGTTGGTCCAACTTACAGTCCCACTAGCAGTGAGGAAGTGTCCACATCCTCTTTTTCTCCACATCCTCTCCAACATTTGTTGCTATTGTCTTTTCTAAGCTATGACATTCTCACAGGTGTCAAATGGTATCTCATTGTTGTCAGAAGAATTACACTCCAAACCCCATCCCCTTTTACTATAGCAACAAAAACCATCAAATATTTAGGAATGAACTTAACAGATGATGTGAAGGATTTCTATGCTGAAGACTATGAATCATTCTCCATAGAAAGAGATACAAAGAAATGAAAAGATGTTCTATGTTTGTGAGTATGAAGAATTAACATCTGATAACCAACGACTTTAAACACTTTCTCATGTATCTATTGACCCTGTGGATCTTTACTTCTGTAAGATGTCTGTTCATGATCTCACTCATTTTTTATGGGGTTGTTTGTTTCTTAGTGTTAAGTTTACTGAGTTCTTTATGAATTTTGGTGATTAGATTCTTATCTGAAGTGTGTTGTATAAAGATCTTTTCCCATGCTATAAAAAGTCTTTCTGTTTGGTGATATCCTTTGCTGTGCAGAAGCTTTTCAGTTTGATGCAGACCCATTGATTTATTTTTGTCTTTGTTTTCTTTGCTGTTGTATTTCAATATCTGAAGATCTTTTTGAAGCATTAGTCATGAAGTGTCCTGCCAATATTTTCTTCTAAACACTTGATAGTGTCTGGTTTACTACTCATGTCTGATCCACCTGGAGTTGACTTTTGTGCTTGCTGATAAGTGTTAGTCCAGTTTCAGTCATTTGCATGTTTGAACCCAATTGCCCAGCACCACTTGTTGAAGAGACTCTCCTTTCTCTGTTTAACGTTCTGGGACCCTTTGCCAAAAATGAGTTGTTCACTAGATATGGTGACTTAATTCTGGACTTTAAATTCTATTCTACTGATATGTGTGTCTATTTTGGTTCTAGTACCAGACTGTTTCGATTATAGGAACTCTGTAGTATAATTTCAGGTCAGGAACTATGATGTCTCTGGTCTCCCTCTTCTTAAGATTGATTTGACAATCCTAGGGATTTTTCAATTCCAGATAAATTTTTGATAGCATTTGTTAATCTCTTGGAAGAATTTTGCTGATATCTTGATGGAGATAGCATTAAATCTGTATAATGGCTCAGAGTAGGATAATGATTTTGATGATATTAATTCTTCATACCCATGAACAGAATATAACTTTCCATTTCTTTGTATCTCTGAATAATTCATAGTTTCCAGCATAGAAGTCCTTCACATCCTTTGGTAATTTAATTCCTAAATATTTGATGGTTTTTGCTACTATAGTCAAGGGGGTGGGGGTTGGAGTGTATTCTAATTTCATCTTTGCACAGAGGAATGCCACTGATTTTTGGTATATTTATTTTGTCTCCAGCTCTATTGTATTGTTCAGTAATTTCCAGAAGTTTTGTTTGTTTTTACTAGAATCTCTAGGGTTTTCTATATACATAATCATATCATCTGCAAATACTGACAATTTAATTTCTTCATTTCTCATTTGAATGCCTTTGGTAATAATAAATATAACTTCCTTGTGAGGTAGATACAACATCAAATTCTCATTTTATAATTGAAGGACTGGAGACTCAGAAAGAGGTTCCATAAATTAACAAAATTAGGGAGTTGGGCGGTAGTGCAGCAGGTTAAGCGCACATGGCACAAAGCACAAGGACTGGTGTAAGGATCCTGGTTCGAGCGAGCCCCTGGCTCCCCACCTGCAGGAGAGTCACTTCACAGGAGGTGAAGCAAGTCTGCAGGTGTCTATCTTTCTCTCCCCCTCTCTGTCCTCCCCTCCTCTCTCCATTTCTCTCTATCCTATCTAACAATGATGACATCAATAACAACAACAATAGTAACTACAACAACAAGGGCAACAAAAGGGAAAATAAATAAATAAATCTTTTTAAAAATCAGCAAAATTAAATTTAGAAAATAAAAAGCTAGTAAATGGCAAAATCTAACCTGGAACCCAGCTCTTTTGGACCACAGCCCTGGTCCCAGTTAGTATTTGACAACAGCTACTCTCAAAACAGGTATAAATGCCTCGGAGATAATGGCACACATGTTACTATGTTACCGTGTTATCATTTCTTTGTAAAGACAATTTTTAAAATGCTTAGAATCCACCAAATGGTTCTGTTCATATACGGAACATATGGGGATACAGAGAGTGAAAGCAAACACAATTGCAACTCTGTAGCATGTCAATGATTGATAATGCAAGTGGGTTTTGCTCATCAATATACAAATAGATTTTCACCAGTACTGGTATACATCTTCTCCCCTCACCCTGGCACAAAGGGTTTTTTCGTCTCTTAAGCAATTTTATTTAAGCACCTAATTGCCTATTAATATGTATGTTCTTTGGAGTCTCCTTTGAGAGAGTTGTAATATTTTGAAGGTTTCTTCATTAAAGAATGAGTTAGATGTAATGTACTTGCTTTCGTCATATATCTCTGGACAGAGTCATGAGTTTTTGTTTGTTTGTTTGTTTGTCTTTTTAAGGAAACAAGCCTTTACACAGAGATTCTGACCAGCTTACTGGCTCTCATACCCTCTTAAGAACACAAGGCAAGCTTCCCTGGGGAAGTCTCCAGCCTGTAAATTTCGGTGACAGAAAGATGATGCGCATATACCAAATATTGAGCCTAATCCTCAAAATGTGTAAACTGTTTCGTTAGTCACTTTTGGAACCTTCATTACTCTTACAGGTCTTAGCGTGTTATGAAACCATTTTAGACTTTTGAATAAGGTGTCCAGGTTGAAAGTAATAAAGGCATCCAAACAGGAGGACAGAAAACAGTGCTGTCATTCTCTGCCTCCCCAGAGCTTACTCATGGACAGTCCTTCCATTGTAACTACCTTTTCTGAAGTCTGTCAATGGAGAATGCCAACAGGACTGAGCACTCACTATCTGTGTCCTTGTAGATCCAGGATAGAAAATGCTCAGCTCTCTGAGTTCAGTATCTCTCCTGCGGTTAGAACAGACACCTCATCCTCTGGCCACTACAACGTCCTCTGTGCTTTATATTGTCCGCATTCCAGGAGACATGTGAATCCCTTGTACTGATTTATAAGGTAGGAAAACATGATGCTGTTTTAATTTGTAAGACAGCTAGTTATCTTCTAAGTACAGATGGAATAAGTAGCCAAGTATTACCAGAGTACTAAGGATGCCAGATGGTTTGGTTAAAAAGAAAAGTCAAGGCTGACTGCCAGATTCACAGCAGTTACTGGCCTCTTCCCAGGGGCAAAGAAAACCAAACAGATTAAAATGACTCTGTTCCTTGTCTAGTAATCTGACCCTCCACAGACATGGATCCTCATTTCTGTAGAGAAAATAGAAGGAAGACTGGGGGGAGGGGTTAACAGGTGGTCAGAATGGCATGTAACAGGTTTCCCAAAGGATACTGAAAAGATATGAAAGTAGTGTTTGTCCATACCTAACACATGGTGTCAGAACTTCCTTTCTTTCTTTTCACAAAGAAGAACTATGTTTTAAAGGGCACACTTGTGCAAGATTAAAAAAAAAACTGTGTTATCTGGCCTGTCAGACTTCATGTTTGCATTCAGAACACTTTCTTTCTTGGCAGCCTCGTTCAGAAGATGGGATCTTAACTGACTGATTTTTCTCAACCTCAGCATCAATGACTGAATCACCAGTTTTTCTGAGTTAAGTTCACTCAAAGTACCACACTAATTAGTCTCGCAAAGTAAAAGAAGAAAGAAAAAAGGGGGGGGGGGAGAAAGGTTGCAAAAGAGAAAGTCTGTCTGCGCAAACTCCAGATGGCTGATTAAACAAGCTGAGCCCTGTGGCTAATTTTATCATTTCTAGGGAGAGCTGGCTTCTTCTTTTCCAATGCCTCTGGGTCACACCCTTCAGTAGTGAGGGTGGACAGAAGGTTTTCTAGTGCCAACAGAAATCTGAAAGGCTATTGCTACCTGGTGGGCATAACCCAGGGAAACCAGACTCTATGACCTTGTTCCTGTAAGACTGCAATTTGGAAGCTCAAACAGCATGTCAAAGCTTTTAGACTTGACATAGATGTTATGGAGTGATTGCCAAAAACTGGTTGCTTTCTATTTCTCAGGACCTTTCAACTCTTCCCCTGTTTGTTTTCTCTTTCTGTCATGCTCACTTGGAGCATTTAAGAAATTGCTAATGGAGAAACTGTGTCCTTTCCTTTGCAAAACCTGCACATTCTGAGGCAGAAGCCCTGACATCAAGACAGCACAGCACTGAAGGCTTCTGCAACGTGGCAGCTGGGCTCTGACATGCGCTGCAACTCGAGAAGCCGTCCAAGTGAGCTACCCCACTACCACTCTGGGCTTAGGTCCCTTCTCTCCACTTACTTAACAAGAAAGAAAGCTATTTCAGGGACCAGGTGGTGGTGTACCTGGTAGAGCACTGTATTATAATGTGCAAGGATTCTGGTTCAAGCCCCCAGTCCCCACAAGCAGGAGGGAAGCTTCTCAAGTAGTGAAGCAGTGCTGCAGGTCTCTCTCTGTTTCTCTCTCTCTTTCTTCTCCTTTCCATCTCTATGTTCCCACCCTTTTCAAGTTCTCATTGTCTCTATCAAATAAATAAATAAAGGAGATATACTTTAACTCTCTAGCCTTAAGTTTTATTAGCTATCAACTACAATGCCTATGCCATGGGAAAGTTATTCTTTTCCTGGCCACAATGCAAGTATAATTAATAAAGTACCTGACACATAGAATTCAATAATCAGCACATTAAAAGTTAATATATTGCACTTACTGAAGTATCTCATTCCTATTCTGAATTCCATTTCTTCATTCTATTTTGTTCTTCTGAAAGATAATATCAAGATCCCAGGGACTGGTGTGCCTGGTCAGACGGTCATGTTACTAAGCACAAGGATGCAGGTTTGGGCCCCCAGTTCCTACTTCAGTTGTGTCTCTTTCTCTCCTTTTCTATTACAGTCTCTATTGGGGAAAAAAATGCCATCAGGACTGCTGGAGTCATTATACAGGCACCATGTCTCAGCAAGTAACCACGGTAGTGAAATAACTAAATAAAGAAAGAAAGAATATATCAGTATATAAAAATGGCCACCAGGTACAGGAACTGAATCAAATGATTAAAAAAAAAAAACTTCTTTAAGATAAATATTTCGGAGGACAGATTGGAAAAATAAATAGTACTAAAATGGTCATCTTACCAAAAGCAATTTATAGATTCCGGTACAATTCCTATGAAAATCCCAATGGTGTTTTTCAAGGAAATTGAACAAATAAATCTAAAATTTATATGGAAGCATAAAATACCATAAATTTCTGTTCGGCAGCCCCCCTACTCCATCCTCTATTGCTGATACTATGGCCTATTTACATAATCATTGTTTTGCTGGGTCTATCTTCTTTCTACCTCGAGACCCACCCTGCCTGCAGGGTAACATTAATCCCACCAGTTAAAACCCTAGCAACTGTTGCTATGGAAGCTTTCTACCTTCCCACTCTTTCTTTTCTCCACCCCCTTTCCCAGCCATCTCCATTCCAGACTTGTCTCTTCTGGTTTTACTGTATAAAGCCCACTTCTGTTCCTGGTTTCACTCTCTCTTTTTCTCTCTCTTTTCTCTCCTGCATCCTGACCTGGAGAAGGGCTGTAGTGCAGCAGGAGGCAGCCACTGAGGTTTGGCACCACATGGCTTAACCCACTGTGCTCACACCCAACTCTGGGGTGTTCCCATGTGAATAAAGAAGTGTATTACCACGCCACCACAAGTTCCTGGATCCTCTATCCTGTGAAGCTAGCCTGGCAAATTTCTAAAGAAAATATGACAGAATTATGGGCCAGGCAGGAGTGCAACTGGTAGACTATACAAGGTACCATGTGCAATGGCCTGGGTTCAAGCCCCTGGTCCCCACCTGCAGGGTGAATCTTCAAAAGCAGTGAAGCAATGCTTCAAGGATCTCTCTTCCTCTCTTCCTTTCCATCTCCCCTCCCCTCTCAATTTCTTTCATTCTAACAAGTAAATAAATGGCCATTGTGCAGGCACCAAGCCCCAGCAAGAACCCTAGTGGCAATATTGAAAAATTGTTTTTCTGCATTCCTCTTCTCTGTTATAGTGATTAAGACAATATATTGAATTTTATTAGAATTGCTTGATCACATAAATTATCCTGTTATCTAAATTTCATTTAAGCATACTAGAGCTGGCATTAAATGTTTGTTGTAAAGAGGATGCATTGGACTTTGCAGAAGCAAAAATAACTGAACAAAATAGTTCAGAGCCAAGCCCTTTGTACTGTTCTTGCTTTCCAACTGCATTCCACATTCTCTAAGGTCCATATTGCATTTCTCTCTTGCTTCTCACATACCTGGAAAAATTGCTTCAGTCCTTCTCAGAATTCGATCTTGACCCTGGAATTCCTTGTGGAACCTCAAGGCAGTCTAACCCTGTCTCACATTCATGCTAATTGTGACAAGAAGCTAGCTTCTCTTGACATTTCTGCATATTATAAATAACAGCTAGAAGAAAGTCTTTAATTTTTTTTTTCAAGGAGCTCTAAATCTTAAGAGGAAAAAAGGTAGTGAAACAGGTATAATTTAAGAAAGTGTGTAAAAGAAAAAAATTGCATTGTAATTCTGAGACCATATGAAACACACAGTCTAGTGATAAGTGAGACTAGGAAGGAAGAACTATATCAATAAAAAGGAACATGAAAGCTATGTAATAGAGGTTATGAACTAGAGGGTACACCTCTTCCTGGATATTTACCAGAAGCATCAGATGAAAGAGAAATATCACTTATTCAAGTCTGTGTGCAAAAGGACTGAGAGGAAGAGGACAAGACTGTTTAACATTTGCCTTATTGCAATCTATTAGAACTGGGTATGGGGAAAAGGAAAAGAAAACAGGAGAAAGAAATATCCATCTGTCTGGGAATGTCATTCCTCAGAAAATAGTTAAATCATTTTGGGAAAAAAATCACTCTCAGGAGGCTTATATGAACAAGTATGGCTCAACCAACTAGACAAATTTAACAATTAACACATGATGCTTTCAAGGGTCTTCCAATTATTGCCATAGATCTGCTTCCAGAGCCAGAGGTACAACTGTACTGCAGAGAGAGGGGGGAGGGGGAGAGGGAGAGGGTGAGAGAGAGAGAGAGAGAGGCTATGTATGTGTCTGATAAGTCTGGCAGCACCCACGCACACACAGACTCACACATGCATACACACTGTATTTTTTCTGGGGATCCTGTTATTACTGAACCAAGAGTCATGGCAAATTCAGCATACACTGACTGATAAACACTATCTACGGGGATTACCTCTCAAGAAATTGAGAATGATCTAGAGATGTCGCCTGTTACACATAGTCCAGACACCTTCATGGAGGCAAGATTCCAAGTGTCCTCATTATCAGAAAACCTCAATTCTCAGGAGACCTGATTAGCAAGCTCAGCTGAGGTTTTCCTTTCTTGTCAAATACTTTCCCTATTCCTTTAATACAGGTATTTCTGAACCTTCAGGGAAGCCATTATAGTACAACAAATATAAATCAGCAAAGGAAACTGCTATTTTCTTGTCCCTTTTCCAAAGAGTAAAATAAACAGAAATACACAATAAGGTATGCCAGATACACAGACATGTACTCTGCGCTTTGTTAAAAGACTCAAAGATATCCATTCAGAGGAAGCCATTTATTGGGTCTTCATGTTTCCTTTTCATCCAGTTCTAACAAAACAGATTACCTTAATTTTATCTACAATTTGGAATTATCTTCTTAGGTAACAAGACTTAACTCAAGTGCTACCTCCTTTATTAAACCATTCCAAATCTTCATGCCAGAAGTACACCTATTGCTACTTCCAAATGTCTTTCCTTTCTTCTTCTCTCTCTGGAGCTTGATTTAGTTGGAGTTCAGAGCCTTTAAGTCACCTTCCTCTATCATTCTCCCCATCTCTTGGGGTAATAATTATTTTGGGGGTGCAGGAGGTGGGAGTTCTGAATTCTGTAATTCCTTCTCCAATGGACATGGATGCTGGAAGGTCAATCCATATCCCCAGTCTGTTTCTATCTTTCCCTAGTGGGGTAGGGCTCTGGAGAGGTGAGACTCCAGGGCACATTAGTTATATTATCTGCCAGGAAAGTCAGGATAGAATCAGTAGCTTCTGAAAATTGGTGGCTGAAAGGTGGTGAGATATAAAGCAAGACAAAACAATAAACAGGAACCCAAAATAATAGTAGAGAAGATGAGAATAGGGATCTTAGGGTGGAGAAAAGCTAGGAATTTTATTCCAGGTGTGTTGCTAGGCACCCATGACTTTAGTAATTCTTGTTTGAGCTTGATAGCTAATATTCAAGTGAGATAAAGGATAATTACTGTCCCAATGACAACCTTTATCAGAATCATCAAACATATAAATGAAGTAAAACTTAAGGTTAACTTAAACCCCACTAAAATCCTAGGTGTATTTCCTCTCCAACTTGAAGATAGGCCTCACAGACCTAATAATGGTTTGGATACAACAAATGACACCCAACACTTTAATTACAGTGGGGAGAAAGGCTAAACTCATCAGATAAAGAAAGGACTGCAAAAGCTGGAAAAAGGCCAAGAGACTGGCTCATTTAATGATGACCCTTTTGGTCAATATCAGACTACCCCATCATCTGGGGCTCTAGTTAGGGAATCTCTAATAGGGATTCATAAGTTCAAGCCTTACAGCAGAGAGCAAGTTGAACCAAACCCCAGCAACATGATCGTATCATAACTGGGTGTTTACAACTTCACAACAATGGGAAACAAAAATAAAAGTTCTAAGCTGCTCTGGGGAGTTGTAGCAACAGTCTTCCTGATGGCAGAGCAGCTTCCTGACAGCAGCCCTGGTGGGCCACAGTCATGGTGGAAATCAGACCCTGTAGGTGGGACTACAGAGAGGTGCTTTATTTATTGTACACAGTCTGTCACAGTCTCTTCTGCCAGTTGGAAGAACACTGGCCACTTCACACCACTGACCACTTCCTACGTTGGCTCAACCTCAGTGCCCTAGGGCCTCAGTCAGAAGCGTGTGAGTACAGGCCCCAGACTTGTTCAGATGCGGAACCCTAGCCTTAGTTCTCAAGGAGCATTAAATAGAATGGGGAAATGGAAGAAATCTCCCATACTGATGGACAAAGACAGAAATTTGAGAGAAAAAAAAAACCTCCAAATTCAATGGAGCAATATAAACAGTTTAATGAAGATTTCAAACAGAGTTAAGAATGGATGTCAGTATGAAAAGTTACCCAGCTAGGGCTTGTTTGGGGGGTTGTAGATGGCTATCTGCTCACTGTGTGAAACACTCCAGTATCTCTTCCTAAAGGGCAATAATCTCATAATGAGAGACTTATTCTCAGGTTCTCAACTAAACTTAATTACCTAACATGGACAATATCCAAAACATGGAATCAAGCTAAATCCTCTTAGATGTCTACAGAAGGAAGCTGTTAGATATATTGACATATACATATGGGTACAAAAAACATGGAATTCATCAAAATCCTCTTAGATAACTACAGAAAGAAGCTATGAAATATACTGATATATACATACAAACGCATCACAGAATACTACTCTGCCATTAAAAAAGGCACATGAAACTGTGCTTTGGGGATAAAATAGATGGAACTCAATGCAACTATGCTAAGTGAAATAAGTAAAGAAGAGAAAAACATTATTGGATAGATTCATTCAAGCGTGGCCTATACAAAGCTGAAAAAAATAAATCAGAAAACCTAATTACCTAACTCTTATAGTCTGTAAAATCTGTGCCAGTTATTGGAAGAAATGGGTAAAGGGGGGCTTCTTGGCGTGATAACACAGAAACATTGTGGGGGGGGGTGCTAACGTCTATATACTGACAGAGGTATAAAACTGTATCCCTAAAATGGACAGGATTGTACACCAAGGTTTATTCAATAAAGTATTTTCATATCTTATTTATTTATTGTGGGTTGAAACAGAAATTGAAAAGGGAGAGAGAAAGATAAAGAGAGAGAAAGAGAAAAAAAAGAGACATTGTCAGTACTGCTTCTCCACTAGTGAAGCTAAGGGGCAGGGGTTTAAACCCAGTCCCTGTGCACTGCAAGCTGTGCACTCTACCAGAGGTGCCACCACCTAGCTCCTCAACAGAATCTTTTTAAACTCGAACTAAAAAAAAAAATAGATGTGTACAATGTTTAATTCAAAAATAAGATAACTGGGGGCTGGGCAGTTGTTGGTATGCTTTTAAAAACCCCTTCTGTTTCATTTGGTTTAAATCCCCCCTGCTTAACACTATTCTATTTACATAACCACTTCATTCTATTTACATAACCGCTGTTAACAAGCACCACCCTCCCTCCAGGGCATTGGTTCAATCCCCACTGGTTCATGATATGTTTTTGCTCTGCCCCCTCTCCTTGTCATACCCTGATTTTCACCAGTCACTTTTCTCTCCACCCTCTCTGCATCACATAATGTTCCCACCCTACTGGGCTAGTATATTTATAAAGACAAGATTGTAGTTTTTAGTTAGTTTAGCTTAGCTCGGCTTAGATTGTGCTGTGTCCTGCATGAATAAAGAGATACTGCCTACAGCTCAACCATGAGTCCCTGGTCATCTGTTACCCGCCCGTGAAGCCAGCCCGGCGAAAACAACATAGCCCGGAGAAAACAACAGGCAGTAACAGCAGGTTAAGCACACATGGTACAAAGCACAAGGGCTAGCTTAAGGATCCAGGTTTGAGCGCCCGGCTCCCCACCTGCAGGGGAGTCGCTTCACAAGTGGTGCAGCAGGTCTGCAGGTGTCTTTCTCTCCTCCTCTTTATCTTCCCATCTTCTCTCGATTTCTCTCTGTTCTAGCCAACAACAACAACACCAACAGCTGTAACAATAATAGCAATAACAACTACAAGGGCAGCAAAAAAAAATGGGGAAAAATGGCCTCAAGGAGCAGTGGATTCGTAGTACAAGCACCAAACCTCAGCAATAACCCTGGAGGCAAATAAAAAAAAAAGACAACTAAAAATAAAATTTAAAGACTTAATTATCCCCCTCCCCAGTTTTCCTCTAGAAATATCATCACACTGGAATTAAGGATCAGCACATGAATGAAGAGTGTACAAGTCCGTCCACAACAACTTCCCTGTGCCCATATGTGTACAATGTGGAATGAAAGGGCACCTACCATAGGAAGATGGGCATAGTTGTGAATGACTTTATAGCTGTGCCATGGGAAGGCTGTAGCATTTCCAGTCTCAGAGCCCAAACATGTTCAGTGAGACAGGAAGCAGCATCAGGCCTTCCATTATGACAGGACATTCTTGAATGTGGAGTATGAGAGCGAAGGGACAATTTTAAAATAGCATTTGTGTGGACTGGGGAAATCACTCCCACAAACAGTGCTGAAAATCAAGTTGACAGTGCAAAGTCCCCCAGCACAGGTGAGAATCACCTTACAATATCCAAACCCAACACCTTCCTTTTCCTGATAAAAGAAGTAACCCAAGAGACAGAATGGTTCTGACTCGCAGCTCTGCCAAGAGATCTGGACCAACAGCTTACTCTAGTTACCCACCTTAGTTCAGTTACCTAGTTTAGTTCAGTTGCCTGACTTAGTTATAAAGAATTGATGGCATTTAGTAGCATAAAGCAGGGACGCCAATTTAATCCACAGATTAAATGTCTCTCCCTTTGTCACCATTTAAAGATCTCTCTCTCTCTCTTTCTCTCTCTCTTTCTCTCTCTCTCTCTCTCTCTCTCACACACACACACACACAATCTGGAAGCAGAAATTGGAAGTCAATTTTTCAGAACTTGACTTTCTTTTACAGTCCATCGGATTGTTGCCCTTACCTTTGATGTCCATATCATGGATAATCCACAGAAAAACACAGGTCTCAGGAATTTAGGGTATTTCCAGGGAAAGGAAGTCAACCCTTCCAACAACGACGACATCAATAACAACAACAATAGAACAACAAGGGCAACAAAAGAGAATAAATAAATAAATAAATAAATAAATAAATACTAAAAACAGAAAGTCAATTCTATTCTGCTACCGTGGGGTTGGTGTAAGGATCAAGGAGCAGCCACGCTTGACCTGTAATGAAGTCATGACCAAAGAGAGCATGACTATGAGAGTGAGCACCCAATTTTGCACCTGATCAAAGTCTTACCCCTCGCAGCCCCACCACTGGTCTGTCGATAAGGAACTATCAGTATCTCTGTTCTTCTAGTTGAGAACACTGGGGATATTCTTAGAACCACCATGTTTATGGGTGGGAGCTCTCTGGGTAGTCATCCTCTGACACCCCATATATTACAGAGAGCAGCAATACAGAAATGGATTCACTGCTTTCAATTTAACTATTTATGATTCCAACTTTGGGTTCTTTAGTTCAAATGCAGATGCACACACATGAATGAAGATAAATAGTCAGTGTGTCTCTTAGTAATAGTCAAATAAAATCACTAATAATAATAAAAAGGAAGTTAAAAAAATAAGAAAACAAGCAGAACTTGGACTGGCTTTGGTATATTGCACCAAAGTAAGAGACTCTGGGGTGGCAGGAGTGGGGGTTCAGGTCCTGGAACATGATGGCAGAGGAGGACCCAGTGGGAATTGAATTATTCTGTGGAAAACTGGGAAATGTTACACATGTCCAGACTACTGTATCTTATTATTGACTGTAAACCATTAATCCTTCTAAAAAATAAAAAGGCAAAAGAATATTCCTGTAATAACCACAGCAAGTACTACTAGATTCCTAAGCTCAGCTTGCTCTTTCCTGGGATCTAGGAGAGAAGCCCATTTATGGTCTTGGGAATTCTGGGTATCATTTTCTTCGAGTGAGCCTCAGGCTGCTCTAAGTGGCTAGGACTTTTAACAGGAGAGTTAACAGCCTGAAAACTGACAACCAAAAAATGAAACTAAAGATCAAATGCAACTTTGATACAACCTATATGTAAAGTTGCTTTTGGTTTTTGGTATACTTTAATGATGGCTCTTTTGGTCACCCCATCACCTGGAAACCTAGTCAGGGAATCCTGGGATTCCCACACAGACAATGATGGGCCTAGACTTCTAGCAGATCCCATTCTCCACTGTCACTGGTCATCTTCATCAGGAACAACATAATGGACCCCTTGGTGGGCCTCTACAGGACTTTGCCCTCAGTGTGTATCAACAATGGTAGAGACTGTTCCATTCTTTGAAGAGAGGCTGGGCTAAAATTCTCTGCTACAAGAGGCAGACAGGTCCTGCAATAGCTGTAGCCTAGTATGTTCCTAGCTATGACCACAGAATGCAAGCTCAGATCTAAAGGGATGTAAAGGTTACACACATTCCTGTGCTAAATATGGGTCCCAGATCAAATTAATGGGGTTTATAGTCAACAATATTTATATACTTTTCCCATATGTAGGAGCTACTCTCTTCTCTGATCCAGCTTTCTAGTCCTATTTCCAACTCTGACACCATCTCCCCAGACAATATCTTTGTTCCACCTGCATGTTAGCTGTCAAGCTCAGGAAAAAATTAGTAAAAGTCATGGGTCCCTTGGAATAGTATCTTTTTCCAAAATGGAGACACCAAATTTCATCTGCTATATTTTACCTTTATGTTCCCCATTATTAAACAATTTGTTCTGCTTTATATCTTAAAGCTTTTTAAGCCACCATGTTACAGACGCTACCATGATGCCAACCTGACTCCCCTGGGCAGATGACCTCACCAGATAGGCTGGGAGTATGAATTCGCTTGTCAACGCCCATGTTCAGTAGAGTAGCAATTACAGAAGCCAGACCTTCCACCTTCTGCACTCCATAATGATCGTGGGTCCATGTTCCCAGAGGGTAAAGAATAGGGAAGCTTTCAAGGGAGGGAATGGGATACTGAACTCTGGTGGTTAGAACTATCTGGAATTATATCCTCTTACTCTATGTTCTTGCCAATAATTTTATTTTATAAATAAATTAAAATGAAGGGGGCATTTGAAATAAAGTTATATATGGGCTGATATCTGAAAAATAACTTTATTAAGAAGTAGGAAACAAAGCAGAAAGATAAAGAATTGTGGGTAACAAAATCTAAAGTTTCTAGGGAGCCAGGCAGTAGCACAGCAGGTTAAGCACACGTGGCACAAAGCGCAAGGATCTTCATAAGAATCGCGGTTCGAGCCCCAGGCTCCCCACCTGCAGGGGAGTCACTTCACAAGTGGTGAAGCAGGTCTGTAGGTGTCTGTCTTTCTCTCCCCCTCTCTGTCTTCCCCTCCTCTCTCCATTTCTCTCTCTCCTATCCAACAACAATGACAACAACAATAACTACAATGATAAAACAACAAAGGCAACAAAAGGGAATAAATAAATAATAAAAAATCTTTTAAAAAAGTATATTTTTCACAAAAGTTCTGACAAAACAAAATATAGCATATTAGGGAAGATGGGGGGGAATCCAATATGGCCAGAGAATAGAACGATTTTGAAGAATTAGGGTGAAAGCAGAATGGAGAGACAGGGAAGGTAAAAGAGACTTCTGTGCAATCATGAGTAGTTAGGTAATGCTAGGGAGATGACAGTTTCTTTTCTTACCTGCTCATCTGTCCCTTTTGCCATATTTTACTAAAAATCTAGAAAGTGCTGGATCAGGAAGAGAGTAGCTCCCAAATATGAGAAAGGTGTATAAATATTGTTGACTGTAAACCCCATCGATTTGATGTGATCTGGGGCCCATATTCTGGTCCTGCCCTAGCCATGACATCTCCCCAGACAATAACTTGGATCCACCTATCTATCAGATTTCAGGCTCAGGGGGAAAAAAAAACTATTATAGCCACTGGCCCTTTGGAATATAACTAAAATATGTCTACTAGCTATCTATAAAATGGAGTACCCCCCCCCAACTCTTCATCTGCACTATTCCAGCCTTTAGGTTCATGATTAGTCAACAATTTATTTGGTTTTGTATATTAACTTTCTTTTCAGCCACCAGGTTCCAGATGCTAGCATGATGCCAATCAGACTGCCCTGGACTGACGACCCCACCAATGTGTCCTGGAGCCCCGCTTCCCCAGAGTCCTGCCCCACCAGGGAAAGAGAGAGGTAGGCTGGGAATATGGATCAACCTGTCAACACCCATGTTCAGCGGGGAAACAATTTCAGAAGCCAGACCTTCCACCTTCTGCATCCCACAATGACCTTGGGTCAAAACTTTCAGAGGGATAAAGAATAGAAAAGCTATCAGGGGTGGGGGTGGGATAATGGAGTTCTGGTGGTGGGAATTGTGTGGATTTGTACCCCTTTATCCTATGGTTTAGTCAATGTTTCCTTTTAGTAAATAAAAAAAAATTTTTTTTAATCTAGAAAGTGTTTTGAGCACAATGGTCACATCAGTGGTACCAAAGCAAAACCTCTGTGGAGATACAACTTCTAACATTTAGAAAGAAATCTTGTCAAGAATGGACTTTCAGAATAGAAGTTAAAAAAAAAAAACAGCTCCCACTCACACAAAAATAATTTGGAGAGAACCACCCAAGCTTTTAAGTTGCTACTTGTGCATTTGAAAGGTGAAAGTTGAGGCAAATCAGACTAAGAGGGGAGGAGGGAAAGGTAATCAAATTGCCAGGTTTTCCCCTAAGGAATGAAATTTTCTTCATTAACCCAGGCCTCAAAGTTCCTGGAGTTTTGGTATCATTCCTGTATGCTAGCCCAATTTTGGACACGATAACTTGGAACAATTTGCCAGTCATCTGAATTGCATTGCCTTGCCCTTTTATAATCATCTTCACTGACCCTCTCAACTCTCTCCTGTTCCTCTTTCAAAGTCAATCTCTCCACCCCCACTTTTCCTTCCACACACTTATAGCCTACTATTTTGTGATCCAAAAATGGAGAGGAATACAAGATTATTGTGGTGAAATTCTACTGCATCCTTCCCACTTCCTACATCCTCATACCTTCCAGGCAACTCTGTCATCTCTTTCTCTCTTTTTAATTTATGTATTGATTGATTTAATAATGACTGACAAGACCATAGAATAAGGGGGATACAATTCCCACCATCATAATTCTGTGTCCCATCTACTCCAGTGGAAGCTTCCCTAATCTTTATCCTTCTGGGAGTCTGGACCGAAGATCTTTATGGGGTGCAGAAGGTGGAAGATCTGGCTTCTGTAATTGCTTCTCCACTAGACATAGGCATTGACAGGTTGATCCATACCCGCAGCCCGTTTCTATCTTTCCCTAGTGGGGTAGGGCTTCTATCATCTCTCTTACCCTCCATTCCCTCACACACCAACTAAAACTGCACTAGATTATCTCTAAGATTCTCTGATTTAATAAAAATGCTTTGACTTTACTAATGAAATCAAAGCAACATTAGTTCTATTGTTCAGTGATTTCACTATATTCCTTTGTAGGCCTGAAAATTTCATGTCACTTTGCATCAATTCCTTCTCAGTAAGATTTTATTTTTGTAGCTCTTTCAGTAGGTGTTTGACGTATATTGATGGCCCCTCATAGGGTGTGTAGAGGTTAAGAAATGTTAAGTCCTTTCAGTTGAATGATGCTCTGAGCATTATATAATACTCATGTTTATCCTTCATTACTCTATTTTAAAGTATATTGTGTCAGAAATGAGAATAGCTGTTCCAGGGCCAGGCGGTGGCACACCTGGTCGAATGCACACATTACAGTGCAGAAGGGCCTGGATTCAAGCCCCTGGTCTCCACCTTCGGGGGAAAGCTTCTTGAGTTGTGAAGTAGAGGGAGCCAGGTGTCTTCTCTCTGCCTCTCTCAATTTTTCTTTGTCTCTGTCCAATAATAAAAAATATTTTTTTAAAAAAAGAGAATATCTGTTCCTGCCCCTTTTTCATGGTCCAATAGCTTATATAATAACTTTCCATCCATCATCAGGATGCCGGCCAGACTTCCCTGGATTGAAGACCCTACCAATATGTCCTGGAGCTCAGCTTCCCCAGAGACCCACCCTACTAGGGAAAGAGAGAGGCAGACTGGGAGTATGGACCGACCAGTCAACGCCCATGTTCAGCGGGGAAGCAATTACAGAAGCCAGACCTTCTACCTTCTGCAACCCACAATGACCCTGGGTCCATGCTCCCAGAGGGATAGAGAATGGGAAAGCTATTGGGGGAGGGGGTGGGATATGGAGATTGGGCGGTGGGAATTGTGTGGAGTTGTACCCCTTCTACCCTATGGTTTTGTTAATTAATCCTAAAAAAAATATAAATAAATAAATAAAAAAGAAATGAAAAAAAAAAAAAACAAGGGCAACAAAAAGGAAAAAAAATAACTTTCCATCCTTTCACCTTGAGTCTGTTTATCTTGTTGAGTTAAGTGGGATTTCTGCAGACAGCATTTGGTTCGGTTATGTTTTCTGATCCATCTTAAAGAATACATCAATAGCAACACAGAAATAGTAGGAGACCTCAACACCCAGCTATCTCACTTAGATCAACTAGACAAAAAGTCAATAAACAAACAAGAGAATTAAATGAAGACAATGATAGACTATATCTTCTAGACATTTTTTAGAGTCATTCAAATCAAGAAACTGGGATACACATTCTTTTCTAGTGCTAGAACATTGGATGTTCTCAAGGACAGACCATATGTTAGGCCACAAATACAGTATCAACAAACTGAATACCACTGAAATCACCCCAAGCATCTTCTCAGACCACAGTGGAATTAAGGTAATACTGAACAGCAAATAGAAAATTAGCAAAAGTCCCAAAATGTGGAAACTCAGTGGCACACTACTTAACAACTAATAGGTCAAAGAAGAACTCAAGGAAGAAATTACAGTGTTCTTAGAATCAAATGAAAATGAAGCCATGAGGTGTCAAAATGTGTGGGAAACAGCTAACGTAGTATTAACAGGGAAATTCATAGACATACAGACACATATTAGATAGGGAACTAGAGGGAAGGGGTTGATAGAGAGGGAGAGAGACAGAGAGACACCTGCAGCCCTGCTTCACCACTTGCAAAGCTTTCCCCCTGCAGGTGGGGACTAGGGGCTTGAACCCTGGTCCTTGCACACTGTAATGTATACACTTAATCAGGTGCACCACTACCCGGACCCTCCCTTCCACCTTCTAAGAAGCTAGCATCACCCTGATTTAAAAAAAAAAAAAACAGATAGGGACACAACAAGAAAACTACAGACCAAACCAGTATCTCTGATGAACATAGATGCTAAAATACTAAACAAAATTCTATCCAACTGGATACAGCAGTATATTTAAAAGTCTGTTCATTATGACCAAGTGGGAGTTATCATGGGGGTGCAAGGTTGGTTCAATATACGTAAATCAATCAATAAATTCATCACATCAATAAAAGCAAAATGAAAAGCCACTTGATTATCTCAATAGACACAGAGAAAGCCTTTGACAAAATCCAACATCCCTTCATGATCAAAACACTACAATAAATGGGGATAGATGGAAAATTGCTCAAGATAGTGGAGTCTATATATAGCAAACCTACAGCCAATACCATACTCAATGGTAAGAAACTGAAAGCATTCCCCCTTGGATCAGGTACTAGACAGGCTGCCCACTATCACCATTACTATTCAATATAGTGTTGGAAGTTCTTGCAAGAACAATCAGGGGAGAACAAGAAATCAAAGGAATAAAGATTGAAGAGAAGAAGTCAAACTCTCCCTATTTGCAGATGACATAATATTATATAGAAAAACCTAAAGAATCCAGCCGGAAGCTTTTGGAATTTATCAGGCAATATAGTAAAGTGTCAGGCTACAACATTAACATACAAAAGTCGGTGGCAGGTGGCATTCCTCTATGCAAACACTAAAGTAGAAGAACAAAAACAATAAAACATTTGGGAATAAACCTACAAAAGAAGTGAAAGACCTGAATACTGAAAATTGTGAGTCACTATTCAAGGAAATCGAAAAAGACACAAAGAAGTGAAAAGATATTTCATGTTCATGTATTGGAAGAATTAACATCATCAAACAATGTAATCCCCATCAAGTTCACACCCAAATTTTTTAGGAGGGTAGACCAAAAGCTACAAATGTTTTTCTGGAACCAGAAAAGACCTAGAATTGCCAAAACAGTCTTGAAAGAAAAAATGGAACTGGAGGCAACACACTACCAAATCTCAAATCATATTATAGAGGCATTATATTCAAAACTGCTTGGCTTTGGAATAAAAATAGACACACTGACTAGTGGAATAGTACTGAGATCCCAGAAATAAGTCCCCACACCTTTGGACATTTAATCTTTGACAAAAGTTCTTAGACCATTAAAGGGGAAAGGAGAGTCTTTTTAACAAATGATGTTGAAAAAAATGGGTTGAAGTGTGCAGAAGAATGAAACTGAACTACTACATGGCACTAGAAACAAAAATAAATTCCATGTGGATCAAGGACTTGATGTCAGACCAGAAACTATCAAATACTTAGAGGAAAATATTAACAGATCTCTTTTCCATCTAAATTTTATAGGCATTTTTGTGATATTTTTGGTGTTTTTTTTTCAGCATGCTTTCACTTTCTTCTCAATAAACACTGTTAGTTACTCACCCTGTGACACCCTGAAATTCTTTCCTGTGTGAGGAACACAAGGACCTTATGCCTACTGGAGGCCCTGAGCAACAAACTGAAATCACATGAATATGAATAGCTGTATTTGAAAAAAGAAAAAAGGAAAGAAAGTGGAGGTGGTGGTTTCGGTCATGGTTCACTGGGTTAATCACACATAATATGAAGTGTAAGGACCTGCACAAGGATTCTGGTTTGAGCCCCGACTCCCTGTCAGCAGAGGTGGGGGTCGCTTCACAAGTGGCGAAACAGGTCTGCAGGTGTATATTTTTCTCTCTCCCTTTATATCTCCCAATCCTCTCTCAATTTTATTCTTAAATTTTTTTCTATTTATTAAAATGGGAAAAACAGCCACCAGGAATAGTTTGATTCATAGTGCAGGCTCCGAGCCCCAGCAATAACCCTGGAGAAAAAAATTAATTAATTGGTTAGTTAATTAATTAATTAAAAACAAAGAAAGGGAATATTACCTTTCAGCTACCAGGCTGCAGATGCTACCATGACACCATTCTGACTTCCCAGGGCAGACAACCTCACCAATGTGTCCCAAATCTCACCTCTCCAGAGCCCTGCCCAACTAAGAAAAGATAGAAACAGGCTGGGGGTATGGATCCACCTGCCAATGTCCATGTCCAGCAGAGAGTCAATTACAGAAGACAGAACTTCCACCTTCTGCACCCCATAAAGAATTTTGGTCTATACTCCCAGAGGGATAAAAAGTAAGTAAGCTTCCAATGGAGGGAGGGGATGGGACACAGAACTTTGGTGGTGGGGATTTGTAACCCTGTTATCTTACAATCTTGTTAATCATTATTAAATCACCAAGAAAATGCCCTATCTCCAATAATAAAAAAGAAAGAGGCTATTGACTTGAAAGCAAGCCAAGATGGGAAATACACCTTGATGTCATACTTTGAAGTAAAGCAAGCTTTGAGTAGGAGGCTGTCTGATTTTATACAAGTTCAGGTAGTGTGATGTAATGGTTTATATATATCTAGAAGTTTTCAAAGAAAGTGTGCATATTTATAAAGGGGGAGTGCGTTGTCATTAGAGAAATATACAGTGCTCATATATTGTATATACAGAAACTAATGGACAAATAGCATCAGTGGTGCATATCATAGGTCTAGGCATCTACCCACCAGCAGTCTCCATGTACCAGCTCTGCCAGGCAAGAACTGGGGTATCTCCACTCCCAGCAAGGTTCCACTATTTTTGGTCCAATCAAAGATTAAAGAATATTACAGTATGGCTGCTCCCAGGGTGGGTTGTTAAGCCTGCCAAACTCATACTTCTGACTAGTTTTTGCTATTCTCTCCCTCTCCCTCTCCCTCTCCCTTCTCCCTCTCCCTCTATCTCTCTTCCTCTCCCTCTATCTCTATCTCTATCTCTATCTCTATCTCTATCTCTATCTCTATCTCTATCTCCTAGAGAACTTTTTAGCTCTGGCTTATGATAGCAGCACAACTGAAACTCCTAGATCCAAACTCCAAGTATGAAGGGCATTGCATAATGCTAGAACCCAGGTTTTGTTGTTGTTTTTATTTGTTTGGGGTTTTGTTTGTTTGTTTTGCTGCTATTTTTAAACCCAAGGGTCCACCTTTGCTTTAGGACAGAAAAAAATGGGTGTATAGTTTTTTAAAAAGTTGTTACTTCATTAAAACATACATGAATCATTTATTTAATCTGTTTTAATCTCAGTTTTCTTCTTTGTTAAATAATCTTTATAATCATCAAGAGAAACCACATAAGCCTAAATATGTAAGCCACTAGTAGTCTAAGGAGAAAATATTAAGTGTTAAATAAATGGCAAATTCTTATTTCTTTCATCACCACCAAAAAGATCAAGCTAGTTTCATTACCCCAAAACATCACAGTTCTAGTATTCAGATGACCTAAGCATGATAGCTACTTATAGCAAGGGGCATCTTAACACTTCAAAGAACAAGCCCCCTCTCAATGCGCAAGCTTTGCCAAACGAAAGGTACACTTAAAACCCTGAAGTGGACGTATTGCACTTAGCTTGTGTCCTTAACAGGAAAGGCAGTACTTTTCCTTTAATGAGCACATCCACAGTCTGGGGACACTGGAGGACCATTAGAATTTTCCTCTACAAAGTGAACAAGGTTCATGGTTCCATAATAACCACCACTGAATAATGCAAACAGCGGAGCTTATAAAATGGCAATTTACTTAAGAATGTTTTTATTGCTCCTTGTGCCATAATCCTAATGAAAGGGTTTATTATCAAAGCTGTTATTATTCCAGGAGAAAAAAAAAACACACTCACACTCTCATACACATACATACACACACGCACACACACATCAGTCCCTCCTTTTTTAAAAAATAATTTTCTTAGTAGAGATCTACAGAAAGAGAAAGATGTATAAATTAAGTGAAGATTTCATTCTGTGGTCAATGCTACCTTCATTCCTAATACTTGAAATGGAATTTCATTTTGAGTTATAGCACATCTGGGACATAACTAGAGAGAGAGAGAGACAGAAACAGCTGCAATCAGCAGAATCACTGATTACACCTGTAATGACAATTAGTCATGTGCCTAAGGGCAAAAGGGTACTCACATTAGCACAAAACACATACAGCTGCTTTCTGCTTGCATCTAGCCATTACTCAAAACTCAGAGAAGTATCCATGGGTCTTCGGCACCAGAATCACTTGAAATGTCTTTTTTTAACTTTTTATTTTATTACAGTTTTGAAAGTTATACCACCACTCCCTTAAGAATTTCTTATTCTCTGTATCTGAGATTGAATCCAGGAAGCAGTACATTCTAATCTTCTCTTGGATGATTGATAAGATTTCTTGGACATCATTTTCCTATTTTTTTTTAAATTTTTATTTATGTATGGACTTCTAGAGACAGGGCTATGGAACAGAAGCTGTGTTTCTCTGCTCTCCTCTACCAGAATACCAAAGGAGACCACCTGGGACAGCAACAAAACAGAACTAGAACGACTTCAGAAACCGGTCAAATCACTGGTCAGTGCAAACACATCAGGCTCGTGGACAGAGAGGGGCCTAGGGAGAGATTAAGTGGCTGGTAACAGTCCGGCAGTTTGCCAGTTGAGACACCACTTCCAGTCTGTTTCACCAACAAAAAGACAGCTGAAGGGAGGAGAGGACTCCCCTAAGACTTACCAAATGCAACTGTGAGTCTCCAGTGCTACTGCCCTCAGAATCTGGAGCAGTGGCAGGGAGGCCCTGTGCTGATATCAGGGGACAGAGAACTAACCAGGAAACCTAGCAGTGGGGCTGTGAGAGGATCTTTGTATAATCACTGGATTATCTCTGCCCCACCCTGCTTTATCTCTTCGTCAGGAGTCAGTGATTAAGCTAAGAAGCCTACTTATAGCTTAAAAGTCCTCAGGCTCCCATAGCCTACAGGGAAGAAAAAGAACAAAAGAGGCCTTTAAACCACCAATTTAGGGATTAAAATACTATTGAAACAACTGTCAATTTCCACAACTGTGAACCCTTTAATTACCTTACTTAGACACAAGTCAATCCAGGCAAGAGTGATCAGTAATTTGAAAGGTACTGAGAGAGGTACCTTTGTACCTCTTGTTGGTTTAACCATATAAAATGGTTAAACCAACAAGAAGAAATATTGGAGAAATGAACCAGAAAAGAGTCCAACTAAGGGGGTCCGGCAGTAGTGCAGTGGGTTAAGCGCACATGGTGAAAAGCATGTGGACTGGTGGAAGGATCCTGGTTAGAGCCCCCAGCCCCCCACCTACAAGGGAGTCATTTCACAGGTGGTGATGCAGGTCTGCAGTTGTCTGTCTTTCTCTCCCCCTCTATGTCTTCCCCTCCTCTCTCCATTTCTCTCGGTCCTATCCAACAACAATGACATCAATAACAATGATAATAATAACCACAACAATGGTAAAACAACCAGGGTAACAAAAGGGAAAAAAATAGTCTCCAGGAGCAGTGGATTCATGGTGCTGGCACCAAGCCCCGGCAAGAACTGTGGAGGCAAAAAAATATTTAAAAGTCCAGCTAAAAGCCTGTCAAAGGTTGAAGCACAAAATAATAAGGTCAACATCCAAACACTAGTTAAGGAAACAATCGCAGGAGTGAGTAAAGAGTTTGAAATAACTGTCATCAGAAATGCAGAAACAACAAATGAGACCCTCGAAAAAAATACTAATTATCTCAAGGTTATTAGAGAGATGAAAGCTGAAATAGCTAAGCTAAGAACACAACTAGCTGAAAAAGCTAAAACAGTATCAGAACAGGGTAACAAAATAGATGAACTCCATAAAACAGTAGAGGGGAGAGAGAATAGAATCAATGAGGCTGACGACAGAATTAGCAAGATCAAGGATGAATTAGAGATAACTAAAAAAGAAGTAAGAGATCTCAAAAAGAGACTAAGAGATTCTGAAAACAACAACAGAGACCTATGGGATGACTTCATAAGAAATAATATACACATTATTGGCTTACCAGAGGAGAAAGAGAGGGAGGGGAAGAAAGCATTCTTCAGGACATAATAGCTGAAAACTTCTCTAATCTAGACAACATCCAAGGCATAAAGGTTCAAGAATCCCAGACAAAATTAACCCAGACTTAAAAGACACATCATATTTAGAATGGAAAGGAATAAGGATAAAGAAAGAATCCTGAAGGCTGCAAGAGAAAAAGAGTCACCTACAGAGGAAAACCCATAAGATGAGCAGCAGATTTCTCCACACAAACACTACAGGCCAGAAGATAATGGTAAGATATCTATCGTGTGCTCAATGAGAAAAGCTTTCAACCAAGAATACTGTATCCTGCTAGACTATCATTCAGACTAGATGGAGGCATAAAAACCTTCTCAGACAAGCAACAGCTGAAAGAATCAACTATCATTAAGCCTTCCCTGAAAGAAGTTCTGAAAGGTCTCCTATAAACAGTCAGACCACCATAAATAGGCCATCTATTAGGACACTCTAAAAATCTACAAGAATGGTGTTAAAATATCTCCAATCTTTGATATCAACAAATGTCAATGGCCTGAATTCACCTATTAAAAGGCACAGAGTAGGAAGATGGATCAGAAAACACAACCCAAAAAATATGCTGTCTACAGGAAACCCACCTAACTCAACAAGACAAACACAGACTCAAAGTGAAAGGATGGAAAACTATCATACAAGCCAATGGCCCACCAAAAAAGGCAGGAAAAGCTATTCTCATATCTGACATGATAGACTTTAAAATAAATAAAATTTAAAAAGATAGGGATGGACATTACTTAATGCTCAGTGGATCAGTCAATCAAGAGGACTTAACAATTATTAATAGCTATGCACCCAATGAGAAGGCATCTAAATACATCAAACATCTACTGAAAGAGCTACAGCATTATAGTAACAGCAACACAGTCATAGTAGGGGACTTCAGCACCCCACTCTCTCAACTTGACAGATAATCCAGGCAGAAAATCAATAAAGACATGAGGGAGCTAAATGAGGAGATAGATAAACTAGAACTACTGGACATGTTCAGAGTCATTCATCCCAAATAACTGGAATATACATTCTACTCAAATCCACATGGGTCATTCTCAAGGATAAACCATATGTTAGGCCACAAATACAGCATCAGCATATTCAAGAGCACTGAAATCATCATAAGCATCTTCTCAGATCACAGTGGAATTAAACTAACACTTAAAAATCAACAAAAGATTAGTAATAGTCCCAAAATGTGGAAGCTCAAGAGTACACTACTTAACAACTACTAGGTCAAAAAAGAAATAAAGGAAAAAATCAAATTAATTTTTATTTGTTTATTATTGGAGAGAGAGAGAGGGAGGGAGAGGGAGAGGGAGAGGGAGAGGGAGAGGGAGAGATAGAGAGACCTGCAGCTCTGCTTCACCACTTGTGACACTTTTCCCCTACAGGTGGGGACCAGGGGCTTGAACCTGGGTCCTTGCGCACTGTAATGTGTATGTTCAACCAGATGTGCCTCACTGCCTCCACCTCACTCCCCGCCTGACATGACTTTCCTAATCAGGTTACATATTGTATTGCCTGAATTCAGAACTAGGAAAAGTTTGCTAGTGGCACACCTGGTTAAACACAGACATCATGGTGAGCAGGAAAAGTCCACTCTGAATCTACAGCATAGTGTCTGGGGAAATTGGTGTCAGTTAAGTAAACCATAATTATTGCAATTCGTATACATAGAGCTTTGCAGGGTGTCCTACACTGTTCACAAATTGTGAAAATGGAAAATTAATAAATTACTCATTTAAAAATAAACATTTGTTTGAAAAAAAACTGTCCAAAAAAATTGTCTGGAGCATTGAGGGGGTTGTATGGATATGCAGACCTATCAACAATTTGCACTTGAAATTCTAAAGCCTCTGAATTTAAATTCTAAGCATTTGAAATAATTAGAAACATATCTTCCAAACCACTTCATGACTAAAATTCATTTATCTAAGGAGAGAAAAAAAAAAAAAAGCAAAACATAGGTGTCAGTGAAATAGCTCACTTGGGTATTGTGTTTCTTTGTCAAGTATGTGACCCAGGGTCAAGCCTGGCCCTCACCACATGAAAGGGAGTTTCAGAGCTGTGTCTCCTCACTCTCTCTGTCTCTTTGCCTCTGTGTCTCTATCTGAAGAAAAAAAAAATCAAGGGTGGGGATAAATAGCATAATAGTTATGCAAAGAGACTGTCATGCCTGAGGTTCCTAAATCCCGGGTTCAATCTTCTCACACCATCATAGCCAGAGCTGATCAGTGCTGTGGTAAAATAATAATAATAATAATAATAATAATAATTACTATTATTATTATTATTATTATTATTATTTATTATAAATGGCATATAAAAACATATTAAGCCCGGGACAGTGGTAGAACACGAACATTACCATGGAGTCACCAAGCTCTAGGGATAACCCGAGTGACAATTAAAAAAAAAAAAAAGGGATGTTAAATAAATCAGCTTTGGAAATGAGGTCCAGGGTTCATGTTTTATTTGTTCTTCACATAAGTGGATCATCAATTTTGTTTGCATTGACCCCAGGACCTTGCAGGCCTTGGTATCTCTAAAACAATATTCAGTTCCATTCACCTTATTGTGTAAACTGTTAACCTGAAATGTTACACTCCCATTTGTTATTGGTCATCTCTGGGACTTCACCACTCAGAGTGAAGTCTCACTCTTTCAGGCAGAGAAAGCGAGGGAGAGAAAGGAATGAGAGAGACACCATAGCACAGAAGCTCCAATGCCCAGGCCCGAGTCATGTCCATGGCAAAGTAGGACAACATCCAAGTGAGGCATTTCGTGAGATGGGTAACACTCTTCTTCATACCAATTGTTAGACTTCAGACTTTCTAAAATTCTCAGGACCAACACTCAACCACTTATACCCAGTTCCCAGAGAGCATTTAGGAGATGAAAAAGCACATGCCAACAAAAGACTAATAAGGACACTAACACAAAAACAGAGTTGAAGTCATTTATACTACTGAAGAAATAAAGTGTGGATTATTTAATGGTAATGAAATATAGTAACTAGGAAGGTGTGTGTGTGTGTGTGTGTGTGTGTGTGTGTGTGTGTGTGTGTGTGTACAGAAATAGTATCGCAGGGGCTGGGCAACAGTGTACCTGATTAAGCGCACACATATTACAGTGTGCAATGACCCAGGTTCAAGCCCTTGGTCCTCACCTGAAGGAGAAAAGCTTCACAAGTGGTGAAGCAGGGCTGCAGATGTCTATGTCTCTCTCTTTCTCTATCTCCCTCTCCCATCTCAATTTCTCTGTCCAGTAATAAAAAATTAAATAATTAAAAAAAATAGAAATGGTATCTACTAGAGGATGATTGCGGCGCCCCAACACGAACGCCAGGGAGCATAACAGGGTCATCTCCTCTGGACCTGCATTCAGACTTCAAGGAAGCTGGGCAGGAGGACGAGAATGGGTCGACGCATTCTCCCCCCCGTTATTGCTACAAATAATTATACTGTCACAATTGATTAATAGTGCCTTGGCAGTGCCTGGTGGGAATGGAGAGTCAGAAGCACCCCTCTCCCTTACACAGGGGCATATTTGAAAATTACATTATGAAAGTGGGGAAGGTGGGTCAGCATAGACGGACAAAAGAAGTCATGTTATGACCTGCCTCTCAAAGAATGCAGAGATTGAGGCCTCCCAGGTACAAGTTGACGTATCAAAACAAAGAAAGACTAACAGTTAAACTGTACCAGACCTAGATAAGCAGTGGTCCATGACTAGGCAAAGATCCGTATGCCCACCATAGAAGATTAATGATAGAAATAACCCTCCGCAAAAGTCAAAAACAATTCTGGGTATGACCTCCCCTGAGAACAGGGCGATACTAAGTATTGTTCCATTCTTTACAGTAATAGGGGAGTAACATGTATCCTGCCAAAGCCACAAGACTATGATGCTTATTGCTACTTCCTTATGAGCTAGTTGTCTAGGCAACCTCAATGTAACCTGAAAAAAGTATAAAAGCTAATGCAGTTTCACTATTAAAATGAGTCCAGATTCACCCTCCAATAGAGTGTAGTGTCTATCTGTTCTCCCTCGCGCCGACTCCTAACCCACCGGGGAGGTTGCCTTCAAGACCCCTGACCCTCCTGCTGCTCATCTGCTGTGGTGGTCCATGGCAGATGATGACAAAATAGGATCCTTGCCTGACTACACATAGATAGTAATAGATTTGATATTAAATGTCAGACTTTTATTAGTCTATGTCATCCTATCTCTGAGGTCAGGACCTCTGTCACTAATAACAGTGAAGAGAAAAACATGTAGATTTGACTGTTGGTAAGAGTAACTGGAACAAAAGAATTTCTTGTTCAGTCGTAGCTATCCAAAAAGTTCAAAATGATTCATTTTATCCATTTCATTTTATTGCCTTAATTTTTAAAAATTTTAAAAATATTTTTCCCTTTTGTTGCTCTTGTTTTTATTATTATTGTAGTTATTGTTGTTATTGATGTCATCGTTGTTAGGACAGAAAGAAATGGAGACAGGAGAGGAAGACAGAGAGAGGGAAAGAAAGATAGACACCTGCAAACCTGCTTCACCGCCTGTGAAGCGACTCCCCTACAGGTGGGGAGCCAGGGGCTTGAACCAGGATCCTTACGACAGTCCCTGCGCTTTGCGCCACATATGCTTAACCCACTGTGCTACCACCCGACTCCCAAATTTTTATTTTATTTATTTCATACAAAATATCTAGAAATTTAAGGGCGAGAAAAAGAAACTGATTTCACTTCAGACACACATTACTCAGTAACTTTTAAAGTCTTGTTTTCCAGATGCCTCAAAGAGGTTAAGTAATATTCCATTCCTATAATCAGAAAAAAAAAAAAACACCACAAGGGATTTTCAAAACTAGAAGAATTCTTTAGTCTATCTAATATCTTTTGTCTCAGTGTATTTTCTTGCTTAATTGTTGATAAACTCAGTTACTGTATGACCTTACTTATTTCTTCCTTACTAGTATATAAGTGCCATGGCAACAAGGAATGTGGATCAATAAAGAACCGATATGAAGTAAGCCATACTTTCATCATACACATGTGGTGTCCCGCCCTCAGTCATGATTGCTCTCACCTCCTGGGAATTCAGACTTCCAGAAGGACACATAGTGGTCTGGGAGGTGGCCTAGTGGATAAAGCATTAGACTCTCAGGCATGAAGTCCCAAGTTCAATCCCCAACAGAGTGATGTCTGGTTCTTTCTCTCTTTCCTCCTATCTTTCTCATTCATCAATAAATAAAACCTTAAAAAAAAAAAAGAGTCCAGAGCCTGGGTGCCAGATATTGTAATCCTAGTGCTACCAAGTGAAAAGGCTGTGCTGGTGGATTGAAAGTTATTCTCAAGGTGCTTGGGATTTGGAGGAACCCTTCCACATAGGCTTGGAGTACATGGCCTAGCCAACTTGCAAAGGAGAGAGAGAGAGAGAGAGAGAGAGAGAGAGAGAGAGAGAGAGAGAGAGAAGGGAGAAGAGAGGAGAAGAGAGATGAGAGAAGAGAGAAAGAAGGAGAGAGAGAAGGAGAGAGAGAATGGAACTACTGCAAAAGTGCAGCCAAACATAAGCCTTGAACTTGTGTGTACTGAGATCCCAGTTAATATGGTTTTTAAGACACAGAAATTCTCATCTCCCTTTAACAGGCTTCTTAGAGACATTTACTTCCCCAACCTACAAACCTACAGAGCCCTCTGTCATACACCAAGACCCCACTGCCCTTTCATCCCATCCTTTCTCTCCTTCCCCACAGTCCTTTGCTTGCATACAATATACCACACCCAGTTCAAGTGTCACCTCACGATTTTCCTTACTGACCTTTTTTCGTAAGATCCACCTATGAGTGAGATTATTTGGCACGGTCCTTCTCTTTCTGGTTTATATCACTCAGCATGATACCATCAATTTCTGACCAAGATATTGCGAAGGAGATAAACTCACCTTATTTATTTATTTATAAAATGGAAATATTGACAAGACTATGTTCAGCAGGGAAGCAATTACAGGAGCCAGACCTTCTACCTTCTGCACCCCATAATGATCCTGGGTCCATACTCCCAGAGGGATAAAGAATAGGGAAGCTATGAAGGGAGGGGATTGTATATGGAGCTCTGGGGGTGGGCATTGTGTGAAACTGTATCTCTCTTATCCTGTAGTCTAAGACTTGGCCTTTGGGGGCGCACTCTCTCTCCCAGAACTACCATGTGACCATCAAGCCTGTAAGTGAGTTGGGTTCTCTCTCTCTCTCAATCTCCCCCCTCTCCCCCCTCTCTATTTCTCTCATTCTTTCTATCTCTCCCTCTCCCATTCTCTCTCTCTCTCTCTCTCTCTCTCTTTCCTAACATGTTTTTGTGTACAATAAAGTTTAAAATTACCTGGATAATCATGCTCTCTTATCAATTCTTTGCTGGGAAAAGGTATGGCAAACTCTCAGAATGGGGGACAGAAGCTGTCCCCCCTTATTCCTTCTATCAGATTCAAATAAGCACTACTAAGATTTTGGATTAACAGCAGTTTTCTACATTATTACGGGCATAAGTAAGAAAAGAATGATTAAAAATATACAGTAACATAGAAATATATTTTCAGTAACTATCCAAAGAGGTGGTTTATGAGACATAGAAGAGATAAGAATATTTATTCTTTACTAGTTTTTGCAGACTAGTAAAGTCATGGACCCTCTGGAATAGACTGAAAACAGACCTACTAGTTTTTTTTCCACAATGGAGACCCCAAATTCTCACCTGCGATATTTTTGCCTTTAGGTTCATAACTAATCTCACCCTTTTTAATGGTTGTAGAATCTTCTATTACATAGTAGTAGTAGTACCACGACTTTCTTAGGCACTCATCTGCCATTGGGTAGGCAGACCTTTGTGACTCCTAAAGCGGTCTGACTGCCCAGAGTTGCACCTCACTTTCTGAATTCAGGAAAACTTAAGCATCCTAAAGTCATGCTTCCTAACTGGGAAGCTTAGAGAACGAGGAGTTACCTATCTGATGAACAAGAGGAACATAATATTTGCCATTCTGCTAGATGCCCATGGAAGGGCATGCATCTCCTTCTGGCCTGCAAAACTGTGCTTTCTGACTACACTTAAGCCACACTGTGCATCCCTGAGCCCCCCTCCCCACCCTTCCTGTTCATTGCACTCCTCTGCTCCACAACTTATCAATCACACAGATGTGCATCCATTGAAAATCTTCTCTAATCAGAAAAAAAGATGGACAGAAGGATCAATGGGGGTCCTGATATATAAGGAGAAGTCTGTAGATTGGGGGAGCAAATGCCTCCAAGACACCTATTAAAGGGAGACAAGTCCTGAGAGACAACTGGTACAACCTCTGTGGAGAATAGTCTGGAGTGTCGTGCTAGCTTTGCAGGTGGGACAGAGAGACGACAAGGGACTCATGGCTGAGCTGGGAAGCAGTGTCTCTTTATTGACGAGTGGGGATGCGGTTCAACAATCTAATCTCTTCTCATCACAACACAATTCTGTCCTGCATCTCTCCTGAGGTGGAAGAGTCAGGAACAAGGAAGTATGTAGGATAGGGGGCGGGGAGAAGGGAAAAGCGTAAACCAATGAGGATTAAACCAATGTCCCAGAGGCAGGGGGGTGCTTAGTTAACAGTGGTTATGTAAATAGAATACATCATAAGTAATACAAGCAAACCTAATGTGATGATCAAAACAGGTCTTATAAGCAGGATTCAGAAGCATACCAACACTGGAGAACTCTCAGAAGGATAGAAGTGGGCCTATCCTATGACCCTGCAATTCCTCTCCTGGGGCTATATCCTAAGGAACCCAACACACCCATCCAAAAAGATCTGTGAACACATATGTTCTAAGCAGCACAATTTGTGTGTCAAAGGCTGTACTGTAAATAATTACCAACCCCCATAAGAGAAGAATAAATCAATGACAAAGACCTGGTTAACCCATTTCCACTAGCATTCTATTCTCTGCCTCAAACTATTCCCTCTCCATAATGAATTATAAATAAACCACTGAGATTCATTCTTAATGAATCTTCATTACCAGCAAGATGCAAAAAAAAAATAGTACTCAAGTTCACTTTAAAACTTTCATTGGATGTTTTATATATCACCCAAAAGTTTATAAATGAGCAAACTAAATTCTAAAGAAATATGAATAGAGAGTGTCTAACTTCTCTTATTTGATAAAAAACCATTGAAGTAAATCACCCAGAGAGAATTAGTTTGAGCAATCTGTATGTAAAATCTAATAATACAATCTCATTCTAGATAAAAGAATACTATAATAGCAAGATCTTTCAGACTTCCTCCAAATTCTCATCCAGATTTCATTCCTTTTGATCCTCTTCTTTCTCCTACAATAAGAAATATGCTGGCTTATCTATAAAGAAGCCTCTGATATTTTTTCTCCCTCCCTAATTTTTTCATAGTCATACAGAAGACACATTTTCTTCCTTCCTAGGACTTGCAATGATCTCTGATAAGCAGCAGCTGAGAAGATTCTATGACATAGCTTCATTGTTGCTAATTTCAATTAAAATTCCTTCCCCCTCAAACTAACATTCTTGGTGTCTTCATGAAAATGGCTTTAGCCAGACACTATCAGACACTTAGAGGAAAATATTGGCAGAACTCTTTTCTGCATAAATTTTAAAGACATCTTCAATGAAATGAATCCAATTACAAAGAATACTAATGCAAGCATAAACCTATGGGACTACATCAAGTTAAAAAGCTTCTGCACAGCAAAAGAAACCACTACCCAAACTAAGAGACTCCTCACAGAACAGGAGAACATCTTTATGTGCCATATATCAGACAGGAGGCTGATAACCAAAATAAATAAAGAGCTTGCCAAACTCAACCACATAAAACAAATAACCTCATACAAAAATGGGGATAGGACATGGACAGAATATTCACCATAGAAGAGATCCAAAAGGCCAAGAAACACATGAAAAAATGCTCCAAGTCTTTGATTGTCAGAGAGATGCAAATCAAGACAACAATGAGATATCACTTCACTCCTGTGAGAATGTCATACATCAGAAAAGGTAACAGCAGCAAATGCTGGAGAGGGTGTGGGGTCAAAGGAACCCTCCTGCACTGCTGGTGGGAATGTCAACTGGTCTAACCTCTGTGGAGAACAGTTTGAAGAACTCTCAGAAGGCTAGAAATGGACCTACCCTATGACCCTGGGGATATATCCTAAGGAACCCAATACACCCATCCAAAAAGATCTGTGTACATATATGTTCTTAGCAGCACAATTTGTAATAGCCAAAATGTGGAAGCAACCCAGGTGTCCAACAACAGATGAGTGGCTGAGCAAGTTGTGGTCTATATACACAATGGAATACTACTCAGCTATAAAAAATTGTGACTTCACCTTTTTCAACTGATCTTGGATGGACCTTGAAAAATTCATGTTAAGTGAAATAAGTCAGAAACAGAAGGATGAATATGGGATGATCTCACTCTCAAGCAGAAGTTGAAAAACAAGATCAGAAAAGAAAACACAAGTAGAACCTGACATGGAATTGGCGTATTGCACCAAAGTAAAAGACTCTGGGGTTGGGGGGGAGGGGAGAATACAGATTCAAGAAGGATGACAGAGGACCTGGTGGGGGTTGTATTGTTCTATGGGAAACTGTGGAATGTTATGCATGTACAAACTATTGTATTTACTGTTGAATATAAAACATTAATTCCCCAATAAAGAAATTTTAAAAAAGAAAGGAAGGAAGAACATATAAAAATGGGCAAATATAGAAAGAAAGAAAGAAAGAAAGAGTAGCCAACAGAAATCTGTAACCTTAGAAGAACTACTATAGATTCTAATAGAGGGGGAAGGGGCCACAGAGCTCTGGTGGTGGGAATAGTGTGGAATTATACCCCTGTTATAATTTTGTAAAAAAATATTAATTCACAAATTTAAAAAAAAAAGAAAATGGCTTTAGGATCACATACATGTTATTAGTGATTTAATGGCAAACGCTAGAAGAAGAAGTGATTTAATAATGATTGACAAGATTATAGGATAAGAGGGATGCAATTAAATATAATTCCCACCACCAGAGTTCTAGATCTCATCCCCTCCACTGGAAGCTTCCCTATTCTTTATCCCTCTGGATAAAGGTCTTTATGGGGTACAGAAGGTAGAAGGTCTGGCTTTTGTCACTGTTGCTCCACTGAACATGGACACTGGCATGTCGGTTTATACCCCCAGCCGGTTTCTATCTTTCCCTGATGGGATAGGACTCTGAATTTGAAACAAAGGCTACAGCGTCAACAGAAAGCTTCCAAGAACTTAGAAATATCTGTTTTACTTCCTAGCTTCTCCCCTCGCAAAGACCCTTAGTTTCATCTACTCTATTCTTACCTTCAGGTTCCTAATTATTAAACAATTCGTTCTGCTTTTGATCTTAATGTTTTTAAGCCTCCAAGTTGCAGATGCTACCATGACGCCATCCTGACTTCCCTGGACAGATGACCTCACCAATATGTCCTGGAACCTCCACCTCCCCAGAATTCTTATTCCCATATTACGGAGCTACTCTCTTCCCTCATCCAGCTTTCTGGTCCTTTTTCCAACCATGACATCATCTCCTCAGACAATAACTTGGATCCACCTGCATATCAGATTTCAGGCTCGGGGGGGGGAAAAAAAAAGTATAGTCACTGGTCCTTTGGAATATAACTAAAATAAGCCTACTAGCTATCTAAAAAACGGAGACCACCCCAACTCTTCATCTGCACTATTCCAGCCTTTAGGTCCATGATTAGTCAACAATCCGTTTCTTTTCAGCTACCAGGTTCCAGATGCTACCATGATGCTGACCAGACTTCCCTCGACGGACAACCTCACCAATGTGTCCTGGAGCCCCGCTTCCCCAGAGCCCTTCCCCACTAGGGAAAGAGAGAGACAGGCTGGGAGTATGGATCAACCTGTCAATGCCCATGTTCAGTGGGGAAGCAATTACAGAAGCCAGACCTTCCACCTTCTGTATCCCACAATGACCTTGGGTCCATACTCCCAGAGGGATAAAGAATAGGAAAGCTATCAGGGGAGGGGAGGGAATACGGAGTTCTGGGGGTGGGAATTGTGTGGAGTTGTACCCCTCTTATCCTATGGTTTTGGCAATATTTCCTTTTTATAAATAAAAAAATAAAAAATAAAGAATATCTAGTCAGTTCATCTGTACTGGTTTAGAGGGCTCTTTGTCTTTTGTTAAACAACAGGAATCTGGCTGAGGTCAGTGTAACATCTAAGCATCAGACATAACAAAGAAGCAAGCACCTGGACTGAAGGCTGGGCTGCTTTTGATATTGCATATGATGTCATATAGTCACTGTTCATCAATTAAATCCTATGTTTGCTAAGAACTTTTATTTTGAGCTGCTAATTTGGTCTTTCTGTTTTTAAATCACATATGTTCATAGTTTCAAAAGCATTGTCTCAAGTTGGCTGCATAATTTAATGTTCAAGTAGGTATTTGTATAAAACATTCATTCTTCAAAAGGGCATTGGATTCTATAAGACAGTTGCTTCAACTAGAACTCAACAATGCCAGTGAGCAAAATATGATGTTCTTTAGGGAGGTTAAATAGCTGATGTTCTTCAGAGACAGTGGTGGAAGACACATTCAGGGGCTGGGTGGTGGTACATCTGATTAAACATATATGTTGCAGTGTGAAAGGATTTGGGTTCAAGGCCCAAACCCTCACCTGCAGGAGGAAAGCTTCACAGGCAGAGAAAGTGTTCTAGTTATCTCTGTCTCTCTCCCTATCTGCCTCCCCCATCATCTCAATTTCTCTCTGACTGTATCTAATAAATAAATAAATGTTTAAGATTTTTATTAGTGCTTTTACAAATTGCAAAATAATAGGAGTCTAATTCCACACAGTTCCCACCACCAGAGTTCTGTGTCCCCATTCCCTCCACTGGAAACTGCAGTGGTTCTCCCAAGGTCCTAGCTTTGGGTTCACTATTATTTCTATCTATCTGTCTATATATATATTTGCCCTTTTTTTTTCTGAGTTACTGCCTTCTCTTCCTTTTTTAGGTCACACCTACACCTATTACCACTTCCAAATGTCTATCTTTTTTTCTCTTCTCTTTCTGGGTTCTGATGGAATTGAGTGTCAGATCCCTCTGCTCAATCAATAAATATTTAACTAAAAGAAGACACATTCAAGGCTGTATGTATATGCTGGGCATTATTCTAGGTGCTAGGGACATAAAGATGATTAAGAGCAAACCTTTGGGAGTTGGGCTGTAGTGCAGCAGGTTAAGTGCAAGTGGTGCAAAGTGCAAGGACCGGCCTAAGGACCCCGGTTCTAGCCCCCAGCTCCCCACCTACAGGGAAGTCGATTCACAAGCGATGAAGCAGGTCTGCAGGTGTCTATCTTTCTCTCCCCCTCCTCTCTCAATTTTTCTGTGTCCTATCCAGCAACAACAACAGCAATAACAACATAATAAAAACAACAACCATGATAAACAACAAGGGCCATAAAATGGAAAAAAAAATAGTCTCCAGGAACAGTGGATTTGTGGTGCAGGTACTGAGCCCCAGTGATAACCCTGGAGGCAAAAAAAAAAAAAAAAAGCAAACCTTTGTCTTGAAGTACACAGTATTTAATAACACAGATAAACACTTGCCATAGTCACTGATATACAATTCTAGGAAACTTTGATTGAGTCGTTAAAATAGAAAAAGGGGGCCAGGCAGTGGTACACCTGGTTAAATGCACACATTACAATGTGCAAGGACCCAGGTTCAAGGCCCTGGTCCCCACCTACAGAGGGAAAGCTTCACTAGTGTTGAAGCAGGGCTGCAGGTATCTCTGTCTCTTTCCCTCTCTATCTCCCCTCCCCTCTCAATATCTCTCTGTCTTTATCCAGTAAGAAATAAATAAACTGGCAAAATTTTTAAAAAATCACATTCTCCTGAAATTAGCAGTCTCCAAAAATAACGGTTAAAGATTGGAGCCATTTCTCAAGTGGCATTTTTTTTCTCCTATAGCCAAATATTTTTTTCTAGGAAGAAAGTACAAGAATGACAGGGGGGTTGGCTAATGGGAAGAATTATTTGTCCAACTTTCTTAATTCCCTTTTACAGTTGTCTCAAACCATCAACAAACACCCATTAGGATCGACTGAAGGCAGAGACACAGGAATAAATAAAATTACAGTGAAGAAGAAAAATGTTATACGTTCTAAAACCTTAACCAGGGAAATCATTAGATCTCAGAGAAAGAATTCCAAGCAATTCAAAAACTCACAACAATAAAGTCATCTGTGCAGTTGATGTGGAAATGGGAAAAGGCAGGAAAAAATGCTCCAAATTGAAAGCATTGTATATAGAAAAAGAAAAAAACAGACTGCTGGGGGGGTGGGGTTGAGAAAGAACTGCAGTATCCTAAGAAGATAAGGTTTACATCAGACAATATGCAAGGCGTCAAGAATAGAACCAAGAGAAAACAGTACTTAGTCTGTCATGAAGGTGCTAAAAAAATCTCAGGCATGGAAAAAGTAACAAACAAGAAAACCGGTGACAGTGTTGAACCAAGAGAGCAATGAACCAGAAAGAGCCAGAGAAAAACATTCACATGGCCCCAGTAGTAGTACTAACATGCTTCCCTTACTTACACAATATATTAGTGCAAGCATATGTAAGATCATATACGTGTGTGTTATGTTCTTTTACATAAAATATATCTTCTATAATATGCCTTGGAGCTCCACTTCCCCAGAGCCCTTCCCCACTAGGGAAAGAGAGAGACAGGCTGGGAGTATGGATCAACCCGTCAACACCCATGTTCAGCAGGGAAGCAATTACAGAAGCCAGACCTTCCACCTTCTGCACCCCACAATGACCTTGGGTCAATAGTCCCAGAGGGATAAAGAATAGGAAAGCTATCCGGGTGGGGATGGGATAAGGAGGTCTGGTGGTAGGAATGCGCAAAGTTGTACCCCTCTTATCCTATGGTTTAGTCAGTGTTTCCTTTTTATAAATAAACAATTTTAAAAAAAAGAAAGAAAGGAAAATAAAATCTAAAGTATTAAGAGAATTTCGCCACTGGCAACTTGCTAAAATTGAGATTACAACTTATATTTTCTCAAATTTGTTTCTATGTCCAAGTAATTTCTCAGATGTGTTTGTTTGGACTTAGAAATATAGGTTTGCCAAGATCAGAATTAAAAATACTAAGCAGAACTTGGACTGGAGTTGGTGTACTACACCAAAGTAAAAGACTTTGGGGTGGGTCGGGGGATCAGGTCCTGGAACGTGACGGCAGAGAAAAACCTAGTTAGTGGGGGTTGAATTGTTATGTAGAAAACTGGGAAATGTTATGCATGTGCAAACTATTGTATTTTACTGTCAACTGTAAAACATTAATGCCCCAGTAAAGAAATTAAAAGAAAAAATATATATCTTCTGTATCCTCACTATTATATAGTATTGTGATATATGCTAGTATAATATGTATATGTGATTTTTATACATACAAGACTCTACTAAGGCCTGTGTAAGGGAAGAGGAATACAACATTCCAAGAGACAGCCAGCTCTGACATTTACGTATGTTTCTGAGCTAGTCACTTGTAATTCACTCTTGTTGACAGACCCAGTAGCACCTGTGTTTCATTCCCCACCTACTTTAGTGTAATCTAAAATTGAGGAGTGAGTACTCTGGCTTCTCTTCAGACTGGATACATCTTTCCGTTTCTACTAAAACTGATGGATAAGAGCAATTATAGCTGCTGTTTAACCAGTCATTGGTTTCTTTCAACCCTTCCTGGTCCAGAGCAGCCTTTGCATTCAAATCCCCGATGTAGCTAGAGAGGATATCAGCATGATCCTCCTCAGTGGCTGATGGTGTCAGTCTGGGAAAGAAAAGACTGCAAGAGAAAAGCAGTGACGATCTAAAAAATCCCAGCAAAGTTCAGCAGTCTTTCAACTGTCAGCCTCCTCTACAAAGGATAAAAACTGACAATCATGTCTTGAGAAAGGGTGTAATTTCCAGATGGAAAAAAAAAAAAAACAACAGATCAAAAGACAAGGCCAAACTGCTAACTACAGTGATGTCTCAGGAGACTGTCCGCTGCGTGCTCTGTCTTCCTTCTCTCTCTCTCTCTCTCTCTCTTTTTTTTCCCTTCCTGTCTTCTGCCAAGGGTTTTCTCACATCAGATACTACCATGGGTTGCAGAGGCATGAGCTGAACAGTGTTATACTCAAATGAGAGATTAAGAGCACCAACAACAACACAGAAGAGGGCTTTTGATTTGTCTTTGCTTTTCTTCCACCTTCTCACTTGGCTTGGTTCAGAGCATATGGTCTGTAAGACCCAGTCTGGCTGCCAGCCAGTCTGGAAAGCCTTTAATAATCTCTCTTCACTGCAAGTTTTGGGGGTTTCTGTAGTAGCAACATATTAGAAGCTTCTGTTATTGTCTGGATCCCCTAAAGACCTTAAGTTGGTGAGACTCAGGGGCAGTCATTCACCACTATGTCTTCAGCTCCTAGCAGAATGCTTGGCAATCAGAACTTATTCAGTAAATGAATGAGCTGGCACTACGTTTTAAATGTAGTCACTTTCTAAGATGAGAATTGGATGCTAACAATGATCTTAAAGAATAGAAAAGAGAATGATTCAAAGTTCTTTTATTTTTTCAAATTTTTATTTACTTGATAGGAAAGAGAGATTGAGAGAAGAAGGGGAGATAAAGAGGGAGAGAGAGAGAGAGAGACACCTGCAGACCTGCTTCACCACTTATGAACTGGGGTCTTGAACCTCTATCCTTGTGCACAGTAACATGTGTGCTCAACAAGGAGTGCCATCACTCAGTCCCTCAAAATTCTTATTTATGAATTCACTCCTTGATATAAAAAGTGGTAAAAAGTACTTGGGAAAGAAAATAGACCTTTCAAGAAAGCAAGAGTACTTACTTAGCCCAGACTCAGCAGTTATAAACTGCCTAACCATGTACAATACTGAGCTTCCTAGTTTCTAATACTGAGTTTTCTCATTCAGGAAATGGAGATGATAAGAGCTAGTTGTGTGGTTACTGAGAACTAAATGCATAATGTAGATAACATACTTGGGACACAGGATCCCACAGAAGATACTATATAAATGTCATCTATCATCAAAGTATGTAATCAGTGTCACAGGAAGAGGTATAGAAATAGTTTTTCCCTGCCACATACCTTCAGTCATACGCAGTGCACTTTATAAAAGGCAAAGATAATTGTCTTAAAGACTATACATTATAAATGTGTAAGATATAAAGTATATGATATTTCCTACATAAATCAGCTACTAAGTTGGACTCGATACAAGGCAAGGGATTTTTCATAACTTGCTTTGGGGCATTTTCAGACAAGAATTTAGTCTAACCCTTCACAACAATTTGTGCCTGTAAAGATTTATATTCTGTTTCTAAATCAAAGTATTTAAAATCAACTCCACTGTATATATTAGGAAATAAGTATCTCATAAATAAACATCTATCCAGCTCCCCGGGAGTTAGAAATAGCCATGAATTTCTGTTGTACTTTTCATTTTTCATAAATGGCATATATAATAAATAAATATGTGAAAGACAGATCGATATGATGTAACCGTGTTATAAGAGACTCCTGTCCGGAAGAGTTCGAAGATGGCGCCCTGAGAAATCGCTAACAGCGAGTGCTCTGATAGCATCATCGGCAACGGTAGGATTTTCTGCCTTTAGCAGGCCAGTCAATAAGGGGGGGGCACCAAAGAAGTGATTACAGTTTAATTTGGGTTAACAATTAGAGCAAAGGTGACACGGACTAGCGGGGCGCCAGAATTCCCAGGCGGTGCCAGGCAAGGCGAGTGCGCCGGGCATTGTCCTCCGCCCGCCCGCCCGGGAAGGCGGCTCCTCCACCGGTTGCAGAGCGTGGCGGGCAGAGGACCCGGAGAGAGCACTTTAGCTCGGGGGCTGCCTCTTGGGAGTCGCCAGGGTCCACCGCGACCCTGAGAGCAGATCCAAAGACTTTTTGAGTATAGCTCTCATTGGATCAAAGGACTTGGAGCTAGTTTTCATTTTTGAGAAATCCTTTAAAAAAGTCTGGAGGGCGGGTTTCCCGGAAGATGAGCTCCGGACACATCTCGTGTAAACAATAGGATTTTCTGCCTTTAGCAGGCCAGCCAATAAGGGGCCATAACGGTCATACCAAGGATGTGTCTATAACTTAATTTGGGATAAGAATTAGAGTAGGGGAAAAAGTTCTTTTTTCTTCCTTTTAATTTTCAAGCATACATCCCCCCCCCCCCCCCCCCCCGTAAGCAGTGCCTGGGACCAGCTACTAGCAGGATACCAAATACCACCAAACAGGGTTTTTTTTTTTTTTTTTTTTTTTTTTAATTCACTGATACACATTTGGGAAGTTCCTCGCACTGCTCTTTAATTACAACTCTTCTTCTTATCTTCTCCCTTTTCTCTCTCTTATCTCTCTCTATCTCTCTCTCTCTTTTTTTTTTTAATCTTGTCATACACTTCTTTCTTCTTTGCCTTTCTGAATTTGTGAATTACTTTGGGGAAGAAATCTGACCCAGAGTGGACTCTCTATGTGTCTATCTCTGCTCTAGTTCCCTTTACACTCTTGTTACCCTTAGAATATACACTGGATAGTAGATTTGCATAACTGTCTATTCTTGCTATCCTCTCTTCCTTTTCTCTTTCTTCACTGGGATTTGGTTACTATTTTTTCACGGACTGGAGAAATTGTTTGGCTAACTGGTAACGATTAAACTCCTTCAATACTTACTTCAGTTGCTACTGTTATTCCGGAGGTTGGTGAGTGCAATTGTCATAAAGGTATTTAGTACAGTGTTACTTGTGCTCAAAACACAACAACTGAGGAACAACAGAGCATTAAAAAAAAAAAAAGAGAGAAACACATAAATTAAAAAAAAAAATGGGTAGATTAAAAACAAATAAAACTGCTACCCCAATGAATGAAGACAAGAGCCCAGAAGAAACCACAAATCAGTCAGAAGTAACCATAGATAAGAAAAGTATGCAAGCAATAATAAACTTATTAATCACAGAAATGAAAACAACATTGGAGGAAAGGAATGGCAGTATTAGGGAAACAACAGTTGAGACCCCCAAGGAAAATACTGATTATCTTGAGACAATTAGAGAACTGAAAGCTGAAATAGCTGTAATGAAGAAAGAAGCTGAGGCAAGGGAAAGCAGACTAACAGAAGCAGAAAACAGAATTAGTCAGACAGAGGATGAGTTAGAGAAAACTAAGAAAGAGGTGAAAGAGCTTAAAAAGAGATTGAGAGACACTGAAAACAACAACAGAGACATATGGGATGATCTCAAAAGAAGTAACATTCGTATAATTGGCCTGCCAGAAGAAGAAAGAGAGGAAGGGGAAGCAAACATTCTAGAGGAAATAATACAAGAAAATTTCCCAGACCTGAATAACAGAAAGGATATCAAGGTGCAAGAGGCCCAGAGAGTACCAAACAGAATCAACCCAGACCTGAAAACACCAAGACACATCATAGTCACAATGAGAAGAAGTAAGGATAAAGAAAGGATCCTAAAGGCTGCAAGAGAGAAACAAAAAGTCACATACAGGGGAAAACCCATAAGACTTTCTGCAGATTTCTCAACTCAAACTCTAAAAGCCAGAAGGGAGTGGCAAGATATCTATCGAGCCCTGAATGAAAAAGGGTTTCAACCAAGGATTATATATCCTGCTAGACTTTCATTCAAGCTAGATGGAGGGATCAAAACCTTCTTAGACAAACAACAGTTAAAGGAGGCAACTATCACCAAGCCGGCCCTGAAAGAGGTACTAAAAGACCTCTTATAAACAAGAACATCACTATAATACTTGTAATATATCAGAGTAAACAAATTGTTTTTTAGAACAATGGCACTACAATACATTAAATCCATAATATCAATAAATGTCAATGGCTTAAACTCACCCATCAAAAGGCACAGGGTGGGGGGATGGATCAGAAAACATAACCCAACCATATGCTGCTTGCAAGAATCACATCTGTCACAACAAGATAAACACAGACTTAAAGTGAAAGGATGGAAAACTATCATACAGGCTAACGGTCCACAAAAAAAGGGCAGGAACAGCCATTCTCATCTCAGACACGATAGATTTTAAATTAAATAAAGTAATAAAAGATAGGCAAGGACATTACATAATGATTAGAGGATCAATCAGCCAAGAAGACTTAACAATTATTAACATCTATGCACCCAACGAGGGACCATCTAAATACATTAAACACCTATTGAAAGAATTTCAAAAATACATCAATAGTAATACAATAATAGTGGAGACTTCAATACCCCACTCTCACACTTAGACAGATCAACAAAGCAGAGAACCAATAAAGATACAAGAGAATTGAATGAAGAGATTGACAGACTAGACCTCTTGGACATTTTCAGACTCCTCCACCCCAAAAAACTGGAATACACCTTCTTTTCAAATCCACACAACACATACTCAAGGATAGACCACATGTTAGGCCACAAAGACAGCATCAATAAATTCAAGAGCATTGAAATCATCCCAAGTATCTTCTCAGACCACAGTGGAGTAAAACTAACTTTTAACAACAAACGGAAAATTATTAAAAGACATAGAATTTGGAAACTAAACAACATGCTCCATAGGAACCACTGGGTCAGACACTCACTCAAACAGGAAATTCAAATGTTCCTGGAAACTAATGAAAATGAAGACACAACCTATCAAAATATTTGGGACACAGCTAAAGCAGTACTGAGAGGGAAACTTATAGCTATACAATCACATATTAAACACCAAGAAGAAGCCCAAATGAACGAACTTACTACACACCTCAAGGACTTAGAGGAAGAGGAACAAAGGAACCCTAAAGCAACCAGAAGGACAGAAATCACTAAAGTTAGAGCAGAAATAAACAACATCGAAAATAAAAGAACCATACAAAAGATCAATGAAGCCAAATGTTGGTTCTTTGAAAGAGTAAACAAAATTGACAAACCCCTAGCCAGACTCACCAAACAAAAAAGAGAGAAGACTCAAATTAATAGAATTGTAAACGATACAGGAGATATCACAACTGACACCACAGAAATCCAGAGAATTCTGCGAAACTTCTATAAAGAACTATATGCCACCAAGCTAGAGAATCTGGAAGAAATGGAACAATTCCTAGAAACCTATGCACTTCCAAAACTGAACCAAGAAGAACTACAAAATCTAAATGCACCAATCACAGACAAAGAAATTGAAACCGTTATTAAGAATCTCCCAACAACAAAAGTCCTGGACCAGATGGCTTCACAAACGAATTCTACAAAACTTTCAGGAAACAGTTAATACCCATACTTCTTAAGCTATTCCATAAGATTGAAGAAACAGGAATACTCCCTTCCACCTTCTATGAAGCCAACATCACCCTGATACCAAAAGCTGATAGAGACAGAACAAAAAAGGAAAACTACAGACCAATATCTCTGATGAACATAGATGCCAAAATATTAAACAAGATCTTGGCCAACCGGATACAGCAACACATCAAAAAGATTGTTCATCATGACCAAGTGGGATTCATCCCAGGAATGCAAGGCTGGTTCAACATCCGTAAATCAATCAATGTCATTCATCACATCAATAAAAGCAAAGCCAAAAACCACATGATTATCTCAATAGATGCAGAGAAAGCCTTTGACAAAATCCAACACCCATTCATGCTCAAAACTCTACAAAAAATGGGAATAGATGGGAAATTCCTCAAGATAGTGGAGTCTATATATAGCAAACCTACAGCCAACATCATACTCAATGGAGAGAAGCTGAAAGCATTCCCCCTCAGATCAGGGACTAGACAGGGCTGCCCACTGTCACCGTTACTCTTCAACATAGTATTGGAAGTTCTTGCCATAGCAATCAGGCAAGAGAAAGAAATCAAAGGGATACAGATTGGAAGGGAAGAAGTCAAGCTCTCACTATTTGCAGATGATATGATAGTATACATAGAAAGACCTAAAGAATCCAGTAGAAAATTACTGGAAGTTGTTAGGCAATATAGCAAGGTATCAGGCTACAAAATCAATGTACAAAAATCAGTGGCATTTCTTTATGCAAACACTAAATCTGAAGAAGAAGACATCCAGAAATCACTCCCATTTACTGTTTCAGCAAAATCAATCAAATACCTAGGAATAAAGTTGACCAAAGAAGTGAAAGACTTGTATGCTGAAAACTATGAGTCGCTACTCAAGGAGATAGAAACTGATACCAAGAAATGGAAAGATATCCCATGCTCATGGATTGGAAGAATAAATATCATCAAAATGAATATTCTCCCCAGAGCCATATACAAATTTAATGCAATACCCATCAAAATTCCACCAAGCTTCTTTAAGAGAATAGAACAAACACTACAATCATTTATCTGGAACCTGAAAACACCTAGAATTGCCAAAACCATCCTAAGGAAAAGAAACAGAAATGGAGGCATCACACTCCCAGACCTTAAACTATATTATAAAGCCATCATCATCAAAACAGCATGGTACTGGAACAAAAATAGGCAGACAGACCAGTGGAACAGAATTGAAAGCCCAGAAGTAAATCCCAACACCTATGGGCATCTAATCTTTGATAAGGGGGCCCAAAGGATTAAATGGAAGAAGGAGGCTCTCTTCAATAAATGGTGCTGGGAAAACTGGGTTGAAACATGCAGAAGAATGAAATTGAACCACTTTATCTCACCAGAAACAAAAATCAACTCCAAATGGATCAAAGACCTAGATGTCAGACCAGAAACAATCAAATACTTAGAGGAAAACATTGGTAAAACACTTTCCCATCTACACCTCAAGGACATCTTTGATGAATCAAACCCAATTGCAAGGAAGACCAAAGCAGAAACAAACCAATGGGACTACATCAAATTGAAAAGCTTCTGCACATCCAAAGAAACTATTAAACAAACAGAGAGACCCCTCACAGAATGGGAGAAGATCTTCACATGCCAGACATCAGACAAGAAACTAATCACCAAAATATATAAAGAGCTCAGCAAACTTAGCCGCAAAAAAGCAAATGACCCCATCCAAAAATGGGCAGAGGAAATGAACAAAACATTCACCACAGAGGAGATCCAAAAGGCTAACAAACATATGAAAAACTGCTCTAGGTCACTGATTGTCAGAGAAATGCAAATTAAGACAACACTAAGATACCACCTCACTCCTGTAAGAATGGCATACATCAAAAAGGACAGCAGCAACAAATGCTGGAGAGGATGTGGGGACAGAGGAACCCTTTTACATTGCTGGTGGGAATGTAAATTGGTACAGCCTCTGTGGAGAGCAGTCTGGAAAACTCTCAGAATGCTAGACATGGACCTTCCATATGACCCAATAATTCCTCTCCTGGGGTTATACCCCAAGGACTCCATAACACCCAACCAAAAAGAGGTGTGTACTCCTATGTTCATAGCAGAACAATTCATAATAGCTAAAACCTGGAAGCAACCCAGGTGCCCAACAACAGATGAATGGCTGAGAAAGTTGTGGTATATATACACAATGGAATACTATGCAGCTATCAAGAACAATGAACCCACCTTCTCTGACCCATCTTGGACAGAGCTAGAAGGAATTATGTTAAGTGAACTAAGTCAGAAAGTTAAAGATGAGTATGGGATGATCCCACTCATCAACAGAAACTGACTTAGAAGATCTGAAAGGGAAACTAAAAGCAGGACCTGATCAAATTGTAAGTAGGGCACCAAAGTAAAAACCCAGTGGTGAGGGGTAGACATGTAGCTTCCTGGGCCAGTGGGGGGTGGGAGTGGGCGGGAGGGATGGGTCACGGTCCTTTGGTGATGGGAATGGTGTTTATGTACACTCCTAGCAAAATGTAGACATATAAATCAGTAGTTAATTAATATGAGAGGGGGAAATCAATTGTATGTCTCAAAGGTTCTCAAAAGACAAACTGAATCTTTTTAATATATAGGCTATGTATTTGATATGCGGACTCTCTCAAAAGCCTAGACCAAGTAGATTAGAAGCTTCCAATAGCACAGCTATATACAAGATACTGGGTACTGTACAGCAAACCATAACAAAGGGACTTTTCAAAGTTAACCCAATTAACAAATAATGTGATGATAATATTAACTATTGATTGTCTTTTTGAACCCTAAGACAGCAGGAACCTCACATCTTCACTGTAGAGCCCCTACTTCCCCCAGTCCTGGCACCCTTGGATAGGGCTCACTTTCCCGTATGCATCTCCCAATCCATACCAAATAATATTGCATCCGCCGATCACAACCTAACCAAAGCAACGATTGCCATCTCAACATGCTTCACCTCAGAGTGTATCCAGAGACTTCACGTGTGGAATGACAACCCTTCAGCTTCATTACTTGGGTGAGACCTTTCCTTTTATAGTACACTCTAATTTCATCTCAGGTAGTTCACTTTCTAACAAAGTCCCATAACCTAGACATACAACAGTTTCTGTGAGAGAGAGCGTATGTGCACACGTATCCATAAACTACTGCAAAATATATACCTGAAAGCAGGATTACACTAGAGTTTGCAGTGAGTACCTCCCTAACACTTCCTCTCCACTATTCCTAACTTGGGATCCATGATTTCTCAACAAATTGTTTGGCTTTGTATGTTAACTCTCTTTTCAATCACCAGGTTCCAGATGCCACCAGGATGCTGGCTAGGCTTCCCTGGATTGAAGACCCCACCAATGTGTCCTGGAGCTCAGATTCCCCAGAGACACACCTTACTAGGGAAAGAGAGAGGCAGACTGGGAGTATGGACCGACCAGTCAACGCCCATGTTCAGCGGGGAAGCAATTACAGAAGCCAGACCCTCTACCTTCTGCAACCCTCAACGACCCTGGGTCCATGCTCCCAGAGGGCTAGAGAATGGGAAGGCTATCATGGGAGAGGGTGGGTTATGGGGATTGGGTGGTGGGAATTGTGTGGAGTTGTACCCCTCCTACCTTATGCCTTTGTTCACTAATCCTTTCTTAAATAAAAAATTAAAAAAAAAAAAAAAAAGAAAAAGAAAAAAAAAAAAAAAAGAGACTCCTGTCCATTTTAAGTAGACCGTCATAAATGCAGAGTAATAACCATTTCCTTCTGCATACCAATGTCAGCTGTGGTGTGTTCTCTCTGTGGCTTTAAATTCTGAACATAAAGATAAACAAGAAGCCCGAGGATACATCCCATCCACATTTTAAATATTCTTCATGTTAAATGAATAATATCACCACTTTGTACATTTAGAATTTCTACTCAGAGTTTTCCACTGGCATTTCTACTGGCATCAGAAGAAGGAGCAAATTCTTTAATAAGTTTTACAAGTGTACTAGTTTTATGTCCCTCTGTCATGTGAAATGAATCTAAAAATTATCCTTAAGAAAATGACTCCTTGGGGGCCGGGTGGTAGTGCGGTGGGTTAAGCTCACATGGCACAAAGCGCAAGGATGGGCACAAGGATCCCAGTTTGATCCCCCGGCTCCCCACCTGCAGGGGGTTTGCTTCACAAGTTGTGAAGCAGGTCTGCAGGTGTCTATCTTTCTCTCTTCCTCTCTGTCTTCACCTCCTCTCTCGATTTCTCTCTGTCCTATCCAACAACAATGACAAAAACAACAATAATAATAACACTATGATAAATAATAAGGGCAACAAAAGGGGAAAAATAGCCTCCAGGAGCCGTGGATCTGTAGTGCAGGCACTGAGCCCCAGCGATAACCCTGGAAGCAAAAATAATAATAATAATGAAAAAAATAAAATGATTTCTTGAGCATTTACTGATGTTGTGTTATAATTATTATAATGTTTTTCTTTTCCATTTTTCTTACTTGGAGAATTTGTCAATGGACTCCTGAATTTGATAAATCACTTAATTAAAAATAGATATTAATTAAGTGGCTCCATAAAAGGTATAAAAGATTTGTATGGACATACTTTCAAAATTGGTAATTTTAGGGAAAATGTGAAAGTTACCCATTGCTTATACTACATAAGAGATTTTATTATCAATTAATACACTATTTGATAGGAATGATAATAATTATGGTAATTATTCTTTCTTCTTTTTGGGGGGGGGGAAACTTAAAATTATAATAAGAACCAGAAAAATTATACTCCTAGGCATATAACCTAGAGAATTGAAAATATATATTTGCATACTTGTTCCTAGAGGTTTACAGCATTTTTATAATACTCAAAAGGTAGAAACAACCTAGATGTTCATCAGTGGATGAATGTTTAAGTAAACTGTGGTCAAAGAGACAGAGAGAGAGAAACAGGCAGAGAGAGAAGACACCAAAACCTGGGGGGGGGGGGGGCAGAGTCCAGGTAGGTCAAGTGTATTGCAAAGCAGGCATGCTTCCAAGTGAATTACTGGACTTGTCTTTGAAACAAGATTACCTTACCAATGTTATTGTTATTAATAGTATATTCCAAGATTTTAAGATTGCAAATGTACAGTCCCAAACCACTCCCACTGCTCTCCCACCTCCCAAATTAACCACCACAGTTCTCACAAGTCTTACAGTTTGTTTACTTCTGTTTGTTTGTTGAAAGTTCTCTATGACCCCTTTCCTCTCGATTTCTGACTATCTTTATCCAATAATTAATAAAGATAATAAAAATGTAAAAAATATTTTTAAACTGATTTACAATATAGACTATATACTCATATAAGAGATAAGTATAAAGTGAACAGAGACAGTAGCCACTGGGAAAAGATATCTCAGTAAATGGAAGCAGTTAAAAGAAAAGCAGACTGCAATTCTGATATCAATTAAGGTAAAACTCAAAGGAAGAAATGTATAAGATAAAAGAATAGTTGAAACTTGTAGAAAAAAAACCAATGAAGATATCACACCTATGGATATACGTGTATTAAATAACAGTAATCACCCTGACACAAAGCAGTCTTTCTATAAATTTCATTCTTGGTTCCATGAATCTTAACTGGGCCTAGATAAAGAAAGAAGGCCAGAAAGGACAGTAGTAATTGCAGAGAGGCTGTGGGGGCAAAGGACTCTCCTGCACTGCTGATGGGAATGTCATTTGATCCAGCCACTGTGAAGAACAGTCTGGAGAACTCTCAGAAGGCTAGAAATGGACCTACCCTATGATGCTGCAATTACTCCCTTGGGGATATATCCGAAGGAACCCAACACACTCATCTAAAAAGATCTGTGTACACACCTATGTCACAGCAGCACAATTTGTAATAGCCAAAACCTGGAAGCAACCCAGGTGTCCAACAGCAGACAGTGGCTGAGCAAGTTGTGGTCTATATACACAATGGGATTCTACTCAGCTATTAAAAATGGTGACTTCATCGTTTTCAGTCCATCTTGGATGGAGCTTGAACAAATCATGTTAAGTGAAATAAGTCAGAAACAGAAGGATGAATATGGGATGATCTCATTCCCAGGCAGAAGTTGAAAAACAAGATCAGAAGAGCAAACACAAGTAGAAACTGAACTGGAATTGTTGTACTGCTCCAAGTAAAAGACTCTGGGGTAGGTGGGGGGGAGAGTACAAGTCCTGGAAAAGGATGACAGAGGATCTAGTGGAGGTTGTATTGTTATGTGGAAAACTGAGAAATGTTATGCATGTACAAACTATTGTATTTACTGCTGAATGTAAAACATTAATCCCTCAATAAAGAATTTTTTTAAAGTAGTAATAGGTGTGGGTGTGACTTAGAAAGGAAAAGAAGGCAGAACCATAGGAAAAAAATGGGCAAATATATGTAAATATAGATATTTATAGAGGTAATAGTCAACCCATATCTGTGACCTGGGGGGAACTACTACAGTTTCCTTGGAGGGAATGGGGACACAGACCTCAGATGATGGGGACTGTGTGGAATTATATCCTGATATCTCATAATTTCATAAATAAATACTAAATCACTAATAAAAATAAAACATACAAACTATGCCTGTGTGATCTATGGTGGTGGAGGACACAAAAACTTTGGTAGTGGGTGCAGTATGGAACTTTGCCTCTGTAATCTCAAATCTTGTAAACCATTATTAACTAGTGAATAAAAATAATTTATAAATTATATGAAGACCAGAGTAATGAGCCAGCAGTACAGTGCATCATTCCTTGATGGGAGAAGGTCTAAGTTAAATCTCCAGCACTGTGCTAAAACAGAGACTAAAATAAATAGAACATCCTGAGTTATGGAGCCATATTCTGCTCTCAGTCTCAATCTCTCTCTCTCTCTTTCTCTCTCTCCCTCTGCCTCTCTCTCTCTCTCTCTCTAATTTGTGAAGTTTATATGCTGACTGGGATGACATGTACTCATGGGGGGCATATCAGTGGTTAACCCCAACCAAACTTTCATCTTGTTCTACCAAAAGTACTTAGACACCCACCTTCACCTTAGTGTTCCTCTTTTTCCCCTTCTAAGTCTCTGAACTTGATGCAGTTAACTGTAGTCCACTGAGGATTCATCCTATATTGTCCTTTGCTTTGTGTGTTAGATGCCAGCTATGAGTCTGACCACCTGCTATTTGTCATCTTAAGACACTCAATATGATTCCAACGGGCTACATCCATCTCATAGCAAAGGAGAACATGTCATCATTTCTTACAGCTGTATAGTAAGTATCCTGTGGTGTGTGTGTGTGTGTGTGTGTGTGTGTGTGTGTGTGTGTGTGAGCGCGCGCACGTGCGCTAACTGAATAGGTAAAGGGGAAGTTCTGGATAATGTGGTATGTTGGTTTTTACTGTTTGTAGGAATTTCTGTCTCATAGAAGTACAAAAAAAAAATAGTACTATGGGTCAACAATGGGAAGTGCATGCATGATGTCCTGGCTTCATTCCCGGCACTTCATTTTTTAAAAAGCAGGTGGATCTTACTAGCCAAATGCAAAGAACTAACAGCTTGAATTTTTTCTATTATCCAAGAATGGGAGAATAGTAAATACTGAGAAACTAGTGAACAAACCTTCCCCAGAAGCGCTCTATGGAACATCTAGGAAAAGCTCAGAAAAATAGAGTTGTTTTGAAGTAGACTACTATTGCATGCTAAAAAAAAAAATTCCTCTAAATGTAATTGTGTGCTAGATAAAACATATCCAGCTTGTGTTTTATGGGGGATATTGTGAGAGTATGGTAGAGCATGTGGAAACTCCCATCAAAAAGATGGAGGTCTGAAAAGATACCCCACTTGTCAATCTCTCCCATTTAGGTATTGAGCATGGAGGAGTAAAGCTTTCCTGACTCAGTTTCCCCTTATCAGTCTCCCAAACATCACAAGAACCTACACCCCCTAACACTTAACTCATTCCCTTGTTATAAACCAAATGGTCTGCCTGCTTAAGGTTCACTAAAAGTTTACCTGCTTTGATCACATACAAACTATACTTCATAATTCTACCCTATCAGTAGAATAATAGTAAGGCCCACTCTCCATGTCCTCATTCCTTGATCATAACTCCTCCATCTTCTCTCTCTACCTTCAAGGCCTCTCCCTTGCTGTTATAATTAACATGTTTTTCTAAACACCTTCAGCTAATTGACTCTCTTACCCAATAGCCACTAATCATCATTGAATTCTCCTCTACCCGCCGTATCAATTCTCTTCATTCCTTAGATCCTTCACCATGAGGGTCTGACCTTCAAAAACCATCATTATTGTCACATGTGAAAAATGTCCTTTGTTCCCTTCTGCTATTTAAACTCTGCCTTCTGTACAATAAAAAAAAAAAAAAAACATTTGTAATCAAGTGGTCTCCTGGTCTTTTCCTGTTGTTAGACACTAAGTTAGCACGAAGGCCCAGTATCGACTTTTCTCTGCTGTGAGGTCCCCCATGTGAGTACCGGCAGTGTTTCACAATTTTGCATCAAGATACACATGAAAACACAGAAATAAGTATTCCTTTTGTCAAAACGCAGCACCGATAAATAAAGATTAAACTCTAGTTTGCTCCTTTCATATATTAAAATGTCTCATAAAAAATTTCACCAAAACTTAACAAGACAGTTGCACAGAACAGGGAGGGGCAAACCAGAAGGCCTTTCAAGCACACAACAGAGTTTCTTCACAGAATATGCTCTGCTGAATTAAATGTTATGGAGCGATAGTTTGTTCAAGATTAGGAAGTAGAAATTCTTAATAAGGGTCAGGTGTTGGTACACTGGTTGAGTACACAGGTACTGGATATGAATTTGAACACACAGGATATGGATTTGAAATGATCTGTGAAGTAGATCTGCAGGTTTCTCTCTTTCTCTTTCCCTCTCTTTATCTTCTTTCTCTCTCCCTCTCTCTGTCCTCACCCCCTCTCAATTTTCCGTTCTCCTAATAAAACAGAAAGAGAAAAAAAATGGAGAAAAAAAAAAAAAGGCTGCCAGGAGCAGTGGTTTGGTTGTGCAGGCACTAATCCCTAGTGATTAAAAAAAGAAAGAAAGAAATTGTTAAATTTTTTTTAAAAAATATATATGACTAAGCTGAGATGTTTGAGTCTGTCGAAACCAAATCTCTTGAGTGGTTATAGAAACACCAATGTCAGGCATTTTCCTCCCACCAGTCTACCAGCACACAAAGTCAAGGTCATTGCACATCTGACACAGATGCTACAAAGAGCTGACAGAGGTCACACCTAACTTCTCTCATCAATATGCTTCGTGCAATTTTATGAATTTATGTAATAAAAAATGAATCTGGCGGTTGCGTAAAAGAAGCAAAGGTTTTACAAATTCCTCTTCTCAATAACTATATAACAAATTAACCACCTGGGTTTAGAAGACAAATGTGTGAGAGAATTTCCATTATGTCATTATATATTTAATTCTGCTTCTATCTTGCGATATCTTGGACTTTACTCAAAGGTTTTGCGTTTGTTACTTGTAGAAAGAAATTCACCCTCAGAAACCAGAGGCAGAACGTCAAGTAACACATTATAATACTCAATGGCAATTTTATTCTATCCTTTTTGGTGGATTCACTATGCTAATAAAAATATGGAGAGAAGGGAACCTTTTTTCACTTCTGGTGAGAATAGAAATTAATGAAAAATAGAAAATAGTTTGGAATAAGAGAGGGAAGGAGGGGAAAGGAGGGGAGGGAAGGGGAAGGGAAGAGAGGGGAGGAGAGAGGAGAACCACCAAAGGGTTCCACTATCCAAGGTATAGCACATGTCTTTTATCTTACAACCCTCATGTTAGAACCCAAAATCTCACACTTGGCAGGAATTTGCGGTACTGCTGAGTCACTTGCATGGTGCTAAGAGCTATGCCTTTTGTGATTGGTAAGGGATATCTGGGGATTTTGGGGGGTGGGGGAGAAAGAGAGAAAAAATTCTTTTTCTTTTTTTTTATGCCTCCAGGTTTATCACTGGGGCTCAGTACCTGCACTACTAATCCACTGCTCCTGAAGGCCATTTTTTCTCATTTTGTTGCCCTTGTTGTTGCCCTTGTTGTTGTCATTGCTGGATACAACCGAGAGAAATGGAGAGAGGAGGGGAAGACAGAGAGGGGAAGAGAAAGACACCTGCAGACCAGTTTCACCGCTTGTGAAGTGACTCCCCTGCAGGTGGGGAGCCGGGGGGCTCAAATAGGAATCCTTATGCCAGTCCTTGCACTTCGCCCGCTGCACTACCACCAGACCCCAAAGAGCAATTTCTTTTAGTCACACTTTCTCTAATATGAAAGATAACTGAAACTTAAGAAAATTCCAATATTATCCAACTGAAAAAGGAGAGAAAACTGGATTCAGTTTTGAAGAAACCCTTGGAAAAGTCTCAGGCTCCATTAGAAAAAAAAATGGGAATACTACAAGATGAAGGGGAGAAAAGAGAGTAGGAAGTCTAAGAAACAATAACTGGGTGTTTTCTAGACTGAAGAAAATTAACAAGTATAGAGGTCTAGGAAGCTTATAGAGCACTGAAATTTCTATATGCAAAAATAACCACACCAAGATGTATCACTGTAAAATGATTAAAAGTCAGCAGTAAGGATCCCAGTGAAAACAGTAAGATGATCTATCTTATTCTATGGATTCAGAAAAAACAGTGTCAAAGGGGGGAATTTATAGCAATATAGGTAGAGAATAAAAGTCTCCAATAAACAATCTAGCTTTATATGTGAAGAAACTAGTATAATTTATACTATACTAAAGCTAGAGTCTATATTTTCTTTTTAATGTATTCTTATAAGGAGACAGATGTTAACTAGACTTTCTGATGCTGGTCCTTGCGCTGTGTGCTACGTGCGCTTAACCCACTGCACTACCACCCGACTCCTAACTAGACTTTCTAAATATATATATATATATCACATCCCGATGATGAACAACTTAAAATTATATAGTGATGCATATCAAATATTTATTTTGCTTTTCACTTTCTTTAATTTTTCATTTTTATTATTTGGCAGTGCTTCACAAAATCGTAAGAGCTCAAGGGTATAATTTCACATCACAGCCACACATAATGTAGACACTACACCCTCTATCAAAGTTCTGTACCTCAGCCATAGCCACCCAGGAAACATCCTGGTTATCATTTTCCTGTAAGTGAATTTGTCTTAGTCATCTGTATTTCATATATGAGCTAAATCATCTGGTAGTCATCATTCACCTCTTTACTTATTTTTATTTATTATATTTTATTGTTTTGTTGGATAGAAATGGAGAGAGGAGAGAGACAGAGAGAAACAGAGAGAGAGAGAGAGAGAGGGCCCTGCAGCCCTACTGTACCACTCGTGAAACTTTCCCTCCACAGGTGAGGACCAGGGGCTTGAACCTGTAGTATGTGCTCTTAACCAGGCACACCACCACCTGGCCCCCTCCTCTCTACTTATTTCACTTGGCATATGACCTCCACTTCCACCTATTTTGTTCCAAATGATACAATCATATCATTTCTTACTGCACAGTAACATGCCCAGTTAGCTTAACCAAATATTTCTTTTAAAGTTCCTTTTTTTTCCTTTTTGTCACCCTTGCTGTTTTATCATTGTGGTTATTATTATTGTTGTTACTGATGTCGTTGTTGGATAGGACAGAGAGAAATGGAGAGAAGAGGAAATGACAGAGAGGGAGAGAGAAAGACAGACACCTGCAGACCTGCTTCACCGCTTGTGAGGGACTCCCTTGCAGGTGGGGAGCCAGGGGTTTGAACTGGGATCCTTGCACCGATCCTTGTGCTTTGCACCCAAATATTTCTTTTTTTTAATATTTATTTTATTTATTTATTCCCTTTTGTTGCCCTTGTTGTTTTTTATTGTTGTAGTTATTATTGTTGTTGTCATTGTTGGATAAGACAGAGAGAAATGAAGAGAGGAGGGGAAGACAGAGAGGAGGAGAGAAAGCTAGACACCTGCAGACCTGCTTCACCACTTGTGAAGCGACTCCCCTGCAGGTGGGGAGCCAGGGTTCGAACCGGGATCCTTATGCAGGTCTTTGTGCTTTGCGCCACCTGCGCTTAACCCGCTGCGCTACAGCCCGACTCCCCTCACCCAAATATCTCTTATAAGATGGGATAAGACTTCACTACAAACTGGTAAGGGCTACCTCACCCTCTGAATGAATACTGGGTCATCCTACTCTGCTACTCGAGGATGTCTGACCTTATAATATGTGCAGCTTAGAATGTCCCCAGCTGTGACCATGGACTGTGAACTCAGACTGACAGGGACCCAGCGGTGATACAGGCTCCTGTGCTAAATATCAGTATACAGGGGCATCCGGTCAGACTGATGTGGTAAAGAGTTCAGCTTATTTATGGCTTGTTTGCTTGCTTGTTTGTTTGTTTTTAAGGCATAGGAACCACACTCTGCCTTAACTCAGCTCTCAAGTGCCATTTTCCATCCTGACATCATCTTCCCAGGTAATATTTCAATTCACTTGCCTGTTGACTGTTAAGCTCAAGCAAAGATTACTAAAGTCTTAGCTTCTAGGAACATCTCTGAAATAGACAGCCTGGCTTCTCTCCATCCTAGGGTCCCTGTTCTCCACTCTACTCCTACTCTTTGGTCGCTGTTGAGTAAACCTTTTGTCCTGCTTCTTATCTCACTGTCCTTCAGCCACAAAGTTCCAGATGTTACTATGATTCCATCCTAAACTCCCTGAACACATAACCTTATCAAAGTGTCCCAAGATGTCACCTCCCCAGAGCCCTGCCCCATGAGGAAAAGATAGAAACAAGCTGGGGATATGGATCAACCTGCCAAAGCCCAGGTCCAGTGGAGAAGCAATCAGAGAATATAGAAAGTCTTCTTTCTATACCCCCAAAAGAATATTGGCCCATATGGCCAGAGGCGGAAAGGCTAGGGGGAGATGACCAGAGGGTTCTGAACTCCAGTCCCACTGAGACTTAGAACTTTTATGACCAGGAATCTTTCTTTTTACCCCATCACTGAGATGGAAGATACTTTTGAGAACACTTAAGGAAGTCAGAACATTGCCCTTACCTAAGAGAGAAGAGGAAAAAGGCGGCACACCCAGATTTTTTTCCTCCAGGGTTATCACTGGGGCTCAGTGCCTACACCATGAATCCACTGCTCCTGAAGGCCTTCTGCTCCCCCCATCTTTGTTGCCCTTGTTGTTGTTATTATTGTTATTGTTGTTGGGTAGGACAGAGAGAAATCTAGAGAGGAAGGGAAGACAGAGGAGGGGAGAGAAAGACAGACACCTGAAGACCTGCTTCACCACCTGAGAAATGATGCCCCTGCAGGTAGAGAGCCGGGGACTCCAACTGGGATCATTAAACTGGTCTTTGCACTTCCTGCCATGTGAGCCTAACCCACTATACAACTGCCCGGCCCCTTAGACCCAGAATTTATAATAAGTGTATGTGTGGCTTAGAAAGGAAGCGAAAGCAGGGCCTCAGAACTGGGTAAAAACAGGCATCAGCTTCCACATGGGTTCATTCATTCATCTTGACCTCAAAGGCTTCTCTGGTGCATGCCTTTTTGTTTTCCTAATTAAAATGTTAAAACGCCTGAAAAGAGAAAAAGAGAGAAAACAAACAAAATGCGTAAGGATTAAGGGAGGTCGCCTTTAAGTGGAATAAAAATAACTTATTTGAGTCTTATAAATTAAAAAAATTCATGGGGCATAAACAGAATGGAACATGACAACAGAGAACTGAAATATGTGAGCCTACACACACACACACACACATACACACCACACACATGCTGGGAAATTATGCCGATGCAGTCACATCTGCCATGTTGTCTCCTCAGGCTACTGCTGGTTCCCACGAGAGTTGGGACATTCTCGGAGTGCCTGTTCCGCCATGTTGTGCCCTCAGGGCATTGTCTATATCCCCGCGGATATCCGGAGTGCTTTGGTTACTCCTCCCCCCTCCCATTCTCATGAGTTATCATCCTATCCTGGAGTGCTATGGTTACTCCTCCCCCTTCCCATTCTCTCCCGAAAGCTGCTCCTATAAAAGCCTTTCTTCCGCACCTCTCTCTCTTGCCAGCACTTCACTCCGGTGTTCAGACGCAGGAAAGGTTACTGCGTGAGGTGGCCATTTTCGCTACCTCCATGTGGCCCAACCTGCTTCTCTAGCACCCAACTCTGAAGTGCCAGCGCAAATAAAGATTTGTGTTTCCTCTTTGCTCCCGACCTCCTCTCTCTCATCTCCGCGGCCTGTGCTCAACAACATCTGGCACAACAACACACACACACATACACACACACACATGTATATATATACAGAGAGAGAACCCATATCTGTGACCTATTATCTTAAAATCGTATAAGTCACTAATACAAAATATAACTTAAAAATATAAGAGTGAGAAGAGGTGCTATATATGCTTGTATATGTGTAGTTGCTATATATGCTTGTATATGTGTGTGGATACATTTCTGGTTATGTGTAGACCTGTAGACATACGTGCACTCTAATACTTGACCACATGAAAGGATGAAAGTGTATTCAACATGAATGAATCAAGAGAACAGTCTGCTAAGTGAGATAAGTCAAACAGCAAAGGGCAAAGACTTAGGCTCTTACTCAAAGTAGAATTGGCAAATGTGTAGCACAGAAGTGATGTGTTTAGTGTTTGTTCTCAAGCACTTGAAGGTGAGGAAGATGGACTGGACGCTGACCAAGGGTATGTGTCTTTAGTTATGAGATGTATAAATTCTAAATAATAATTCTAAGTAATTAACAATAATGTTTTGCATACTTGAAATTTGTTAATGCAGTAGATCGTAATTATTACAGCCAGATGCATTGTCTTCCTTGGTGTGGCTATTATTTCACCAAGTATGTCTCCATCAAATCATCACAGACTTCAATATAAATATAATTTTAGGTCATTCTTATGTCAGTTATAACTGAATAAAGTTGGAAAGAAAATTTCAACTTGTATCAGCTCTTACCAAGAAAGTGGTATCATCCCTACAACCTTCCCTGTACAGAGGGCTGTCAGCTGCTCTCTGCTTCCTTTTCTCACTGGGTGCTATTCATTGGACTTATTCTGAATCCACCACATTAGAAGCAGAAAGGGATAAAAGAGCTAAAGCCCTTACCTTGGCACTAGAATCATTTTTACTTTAGAAATGGTGAGGTAGGGAGTCGGGCAGTAGCACAGCAGGTTAAGCGCACGTGGCACAAAGTGCAAGGACCTGCAGTAAGGATCCCGGTTCCAGCCCCCGGCTCTGCCGGGATAGCCTGAGGGTGCTTCTTCCCAAGCTAGTGCTCTCTGGGTTGGAGAGAACTCAACTGGAGCCTATCTAGGCTGCTGTGTGGGAGAGGGATCAGGAACTCGTGCCTCACTAACTTTGCAGGAGATACACTCTGGAACTCTTGGAGCCAGAAAGCAGTTTCCAAGTGTATTTAATCAGAAGAGCAGCTGTATTTATATTCTCCAAGTAGGGTGGAAACAGGATGTGATAGAGAGGGTGGAGCGAAAAGTGACTGGTGGAAGATCAGGGTGTGACAAGGAGAGGGGGCAGAGCAGGTGAGAATTCTACCACTGAACCACCAATGACCTGGAGGGAAGGTGGTGCTTTATGTAAATGTAAAAGTGATTTATGTAAATAGACCGCAGCTTTGAGTGGGATCAAACTAATCTCATACAGACATACTGGTATTTAAGCCGGGAGCTGGCATACTATCCAACACGGCTCCCCACCTGCAGGGGCATCGCTTCACAGGCGGTGAAACAGGTCTGCAGGTGTCTATCTTTCTCTCCGCCTCTCTGTCTTGCCCTCCTCTCTCCATTTCTCTCTGTCCTATCTAACAACGACAACAATAATAACTACAACAATAAAAACAAGGGCAAAAAAGGGGAAAGTAAATAAATAAAATTTTTTTTTAATTTTTTAAAAACTGAAAAAAAGAAATGGCGAGGTAATAAAGCACATAGAATCAATAATTAGAGCAAGTACAACTAGTAGACTCATTAGAGTCCAAAGGGGACAACCAGGGATAAAACAGCCACAACATAAACAGTTGTCTTAGTAACATTTATTGATTCTTCCATCATTAAGAGGTTAATGAACAACATACATAATTTTTAGAATTAACCCCTGGAATAAAAAAGATCAGCTCTGTCACTCATTAGCTCTTAGAAACAGAGCAAGTCATTCAAGCTTTCCTCAGTTTTCCTCCTAAAATAGGGATAATAACAATGCCTACATCATACGGTGAAAGTTAAAATGATACATGCAAATAAAATACAGAGCACAGTACCTGACACAATATGAATCCTATTGTTCTACATCAAATAGTTACTGGGAATTTATGAGGAACCATACATATTGTGTCACCGATAGAAAAAAATGAATTTCAAAAACACTAGGCTGCTAAATTGTTGAGAAATAATTCTCTCAAGAAGTGCTTAAAGCTGAAACGATCTATATTCAAGTTCCCTTGACTTGTAAGCTAATTATAAATTCTGCCAAATTCTCCAAGTGTTGAGAATAAGACGATTCTACATTGAGAGGGCAAGTGAAAGAACAGTCTTAAATCAGACCTTGAAGGAAGAATTAGCCTCATTGTTCTTAATAAAACTATAAAGTAATCCCTCCTGCCACTCATAAGAAAATCTCTCATAGCCATTACCTCCTAGCAGCAAGAAAATTATTGGTTTAGAGCTTAGGTTGTTCAAGCAAAACTAGTCCCTGTGAAGATATATTTGAGCATAAACCAAGGATACCAACTTGAACCAAAAAACACAGTTGCCGTAAGGCTTACATGTTCCACGATTCTTCCACATAGAAGCAAAATAAAAACTTTTCACAAGAAAAAAAACATTCTCAGTTGCTGGTTATCAGAGAAATACAAATCAAGACAAGGAGAGACCACATAACACCTGTGAGAAACAACAGTCTTTGATTTACTTGGCCGTTGAGTTTTTTTAAATTGACACCACCCGTGAAACGCTTCCCTTACAGGTGGGGACCTTGGGGCTCCAACCAAGATCCTTAACACTGGTCCTTGCGCTTTGTGCCATGTGCACTGTACCCGCTGCGCTACCTCCTGACCCCGATAATTAAATTCTTTTCAGCACCTATTGCTAAGGAGCTGTCTACAGAATATGCTTGCTGGAGACCAACACGCGGCATTGTTTCTTGAAGAGGTTTGCACTTCATGTCTACAATACTGGTGCTTATTATTCACACTTTGCAACTTCTAGAGAAAATATGCAATCTTAGTGTTGCCTTCCCTTCTTGGTCAGGAATATAGTCTGCCTCTCCTTCAGTATCCTCTTCTTGACGAGTACAAGGTTCATTAGGAACAAAAGTAAACACGGCGGGGCCGGGAAACATCATTAGTAAGGGTCTTCCTAAGTGCTCGTTTTGATAGTCATATCAATTGTGCTACCAGTTCATCATATTTGGGTTAAAATAATTCTATTTTTAGAGAAAAACAGCACAAAGTACACAAAGAAAAAATACTAGCCAAACAAACAAACAATAAATCAAAAGACATTACTACACCTGAGCATGGAAATCCATGGTAAAGAGGTAACAGTTTACCGGAGAAATTTTTTTTCTGCCTGAGACTTTCACACTCAAAGACTTTTTAAATATAAGAAATATTTAAGAAGTATTTGTCACTATGCTAGATGCTAACCATAAGTATGTGAGAAAGATAGCTCTTGACATTTAGGTTGAAATTTATTTAAAACACACACACATCACTGCAAAGCAGTATCTTAAGCACCATGGAGACTATGGAGATTGGCCCTCCCTCTGAGAGCATGAGAGGATTTCATAAACAACTAACCTAGAACAATTAGAGAAGGCAGAAATGAAAGACACTGAGCCGGCAAGACAGCAGAGCAGGGAGGGTATCTCCTTTGCCAAGTTCTCAGCCCAAGATTAAGCCCAGCACCATCACAGCAGTGAATTCAATGCTGTGGTATCTTTGTCTCTCTCCCTTCACCACTCTTTCTTTCTTTTTTATTTTGTTATCAGGGGATTAATGGTTTACAGTTGGGGGTAAAATACAATAGCTGGTACATGCATAACAATTCAGTTTTACACTTAACAATTCAACCCCCACTAGATCCTCCTCTGCCATCGTGTTCCAGGACCTGAACCTCACCCCCGCTTCCACAGTCTTTTACTTTGGTGCAATACACCAACTCTAGTCCAAGCTCTGCTTAGAGTTTCCCCCTTCTGATCTTGTTTTTCAACTTCTCTCTATGAGTAAGACCAACCCATATTCTTCCTTCTGTTTCTGACTTATCTCACTTCACATGATTCCTTCAAGCTCCATCCAAGATGGGGTGAAGACGGTGAAACCACCATTTTTAATAGCTGAGTAGTATTCCATTGTGTATATAGACCACAGCTTTCTCAGCCACTCATCTGTTGTTGGACACTCGGGTTAGCTTCCAGGTTTTGGTTATTACAAACTGTGCTGCTAAGAACATAGGTGTACACACATCTTTCTGGATGGGTGTGTTTGTTCACCACTTTCTATTGGAAGTAGTTGGCTTGGAAATGTGAAGCCAGCAGCAATACACACAAAACTGAGACAGATGATTACACTTGGTATATGGAAGCTTCAGTGAAAAGTGACCACAGAAGAAGTCGGAAAGAATTAAACCTAAAGTGACGTCAACTTTTTTTTTTCTTTTTACCTAAAAGGAGGAAGTTTAGGGTGGGGATAGTATAATGGCTATGCAAAAGGTATTCATGCCTGAGGCTCTGAAATTTCAGGTAGGGTAGCGTTCCCACACTACCATAAGCCAGAGCTGAGCAAGAAGTGCTACGGTTAGAAAATAAACAAACAAATGATTGAAGGAAGGGAGGAAGGGAGGTAGGGTGGGAAGAAAGGAAGGGAGGGTGGAAGGAAGAAGGAAGGAGAAAAAGAAAGGAAAGAGAGAGGGAGGGAAGGAAAGAGAAAGGGAGAGTGAAGGAGGAAGGAAGAAAAGGGAAGAAAGAAAAAACAAAAGAGAAAAAATTCCAGCTTATTTCCATGTAACCAAACCAGTTGGGGTTTTTCATGTTAGTAAGAAAATTCTAGGACTGTGCACAGCTCACTGTGTGAGAAAAGGGTCCCCAGTGCCCAGACCACCATATGGAAGCATCTGCACACAGAAGTTTCATAGGTGGTGGAGCAGTGCTTAGATGTCTTTTCCTGTTTATTTTCCCCCTCTCCCATCTCTCTCTGCCTCACTCCCACTCCCCAAAGTAGGGGGGGAGGGGGTAAGAGGGGTAGTCTACAAGGAGTGGTGGAATTATGCAGGTGTGAAGCACCAGGGAAAAATCTGGGGGAAAAACAGAAAAAGAACTTTTCCTATACAGGGATGCTTAATTGTAATGAATCTTCAAAAAGGTTCTTCGTTAGCAAAAATATATATATATTAAATGTGCCTTTCAAGAATCTTGTGTAATCAAACATTGGTGGTAAATAGCATGATGGTTAGGCAAAGAGGCTCTCATGCCAGTTGCTCTGAAGTCCCAGATTCCCCCACACCACCGTAAATCAGATTTGATCAGTGCTCTGGTGAAAAAATAAAAATAAATAAATATTTTAAAATCCAGTATATTAAGAAAGGAAAAAAAAAAAAGACGTTCTCCTGTCCACCACTGTCACTGCTACCTTCCACCTCTAAAAATCCTCTCTAGGTAAAATTTAGTGCGGAGCTGATGAGAGTCGTGAATTAGCAAGAGTGAGAACAAACAAGGTAGGAAAGTTTCCACTATAACATGATGAGAACCACAGTGGCTACGGGCCAGGGACTGGGGAACACAGAACTTTTGGTGGTAGGAGGGTACAATGTGGAACTATAATCCTGGTAATCTTATCATTTTATTAAACCACAAATAAAAAATTAAGAGACTTAAAGTACTGATTTTTTAAAGTACTGATTTTTTTTTTTGCTGTAAATTGTCTGCACCAAGTATATACTGTTTCATCCCTTTTTGTGACATAAGTTACAATACCTCTTGTTACTGCAAAGACTGCTAGGTTAGACTGGTCAAAAATCTCATTTCTTTTAATAAATGCTAAAGATAACTGTCCTCAGAAGAGAACTGTAGTTGTTTTTTTTTTTTTTCTTTTAATATCTCTACTTTATTTCAGTGGTTTCTTTGTTTAACTTTTTATATTTACTTATTTACTTTCCCTTTTGTTGCCCTTGTTTTCTTTTTTATTGTTGTAGTTATTATTGTTGTTGTTGTTGATGTTGTCACTGTTAGATAGGACAGAGAGAAATGGAGAGAGGAGGGGAAGACAGAGGGGGAGAGAAAGACAGACACCTACAGACCTGCTTCACCGCCTGTGAAGCGACTCCCCTGTAGGTGGAAGGCTGGGGGCACAAATTGGGATCCTTAAGCCAAATTGCAGTTTTTTTAAATTAATTTTTTAATTTTTTATTTATTTAATAATGATCAACAAGACCATAGGATAAGAGAGGTACAACTCCCCACAATTCCCACTCCCAGAGTTCCATATCCCATACCCTTTATTGCAAGTTTTTCTGTTCTTTATCAAATAGTAGTTTTTTAAACAATTGTAGTTTTAAAACACCTTTGAAAGAGAGAGCTGCATATTTAATCCAAATGCTTCACCCTCCTGAAGCAGAGGAGGCTGGCAAATGTGGAAATATCTTGTTTGTCAGTGATACTACCAGGGAAAGTCAGTATTAGAGAACAGGACATGAGCTTAACTCTCTGAAGACAGATCCTCAACTTCACAAAACACAAATTCTTTCTGAGCTTCATAGAGTCACAGGCCTCCTATCACTGGACATTGATTAATCAGTCTGAAAAAGCTTCTCAAATTCTCAGATTCTGCTTGTGAGTGTCCGTTTCAGCACTTCTGGCTCAGTAACTAGCATCACTTGGGATATTTACTTCCTCCTAAATAATCAGATAGTAGGGGAGTCGGGCTGTAGCTCAGCGGGTGAAGTGCAGATGGTACAAAGCACAAGGACCGGCATAAGGATCCTGGTTCAAGCCCTGGCTCCCCACCTGCAGAGGAGTTGCTTCACAGGCGGTGAAGCACGTCTGCAGGTGTCTGTCTTTCTCTCCCCCTCTCTGTCTTCCCCTCCTCTCTCCGTTTCTCTCTGTCCTATCCAACAACGATGACATCAATAACTACAACAATAAAACAACAAGGGCAACAAAAGGGAATAAATAAATAAATATAAAATTTAAAAAATTAAAATAAACAAACAAACAAAAATAATCAGATAGTACTGTTACTAAAAAACAGATGATTTAATGATTTAATATAAAATACATGGTTTGTGTCCTCTTCCAAGTGTCCCTAGAATTCTGGGTTTTTTTTTAAGATTGTATTTATTTTTCAGGAAGATAGGAGAAAGAGAAAGAACCAGACATCATTCTGATACATGTGCTGCTGGGGATTGATCTCAGGACCTCATGCTTGAGAGACCAACGCTTTATCCACTGTGCCACCTCCCAGACCACCCTAGAATTCTGTTTTTAAGATTAAGAAAAACAAGGACAAACATTTAACTAGTACTTTCGGTAACTTGAGAAACTACCCAGAAAAAAAAATAAGAGAAAAATAACATGACTACCCAATACCAAAAAATTGGAGAATTCCAGACAACTACTTATTAAAATGCTACCAGTGTCAAACACACTTTATGAGTGGCATCAACAGAAGGAGAAACTAATATGGAACTTTCAGAAAGCAAACTGGCATCTGTTCAGTGATCTTACCAACAAATCTATTCCTGCAATTCCAATTAACTCTATCCCCTCTGAAGATTCCTACAGGCGCTTCCGCCAAGCCATCTTCAAAGCAGCTTCCCAAGCCATTCCTCGTGGGAGACGTGCTAACTATACGCCTTGTCCTGATGCTGAATGCGAGCAACTACTAAAGCAGTATGATGAGTCGGGCGACCCAGATGTGGCTGACCATCTCATTGTCTCCCTAGATGCAGCACACCAAGCCCGCTGGCAACAACTCATGGAAAGTCTGAACTTCACCCACTCAAGTAGGAAGGCCTGGAAGCTTCTTCATAGTCTGGGTGCCGGTAGCCAACCCCCTCCCGTCTCCCATCCTCCCGTATCTCCAAACTCAGTGGCCAGTCACCTGACTCAAGTTGGACGTGCTAAGATTGACCTAGTCTGGAAAAGAGAAATTTCCCACGAGTGGTCATCCCACTTCCGTTTATCTTGTCCATCTCCAAAACTCTCTCCCTTTACACTGTCTGAATTGGAAGACGCTTTGAAGAGGGTTAAACCGGGAACAGCTGCTGGCTATGATAACATCACCCCAGAACTCATTCTTAACTTGGGCCCCACGGCAAAGAAGTGGTTCACTTCATTCCTGTCCCACATCTTGGAATCTGAATCTATGCCCAAAATTTGGCGTCATGTGAAGATAATAGCAGTTTTGAAACCAAAGAAAGACCCAACACTGGCCGCCAGCTATAGACCAGTTTCTCTCCTCTCCATGTGTTACAAACTCCTTGAGAGGCTGCTTCTGTCACGTATTTCTCCTCTTACAGAGAAATTCCTATCACCCGCCCAAGCTGGTTTCCGCCCAGAAAGATCTACCTGTGAATAAGCCCTGGCCCTCTCAACTTACATTGAAAATGGATTCCAGAAGAATTTAAAGACGGGTGCTGTCTTTGTTGATCTCACAGCAGCCTATGACACAGTCTGGCACCGTGGTCTCCTAGTCAAGATCTCAAGATGCCTGCCTCCTTGGGTGGCCAACACTATATCATTTCTTCTCTAAAACAGAAGATTCCGGGTGCACCTGGGTGACAAGTCTAGCAGATGGAGACTTGTCTCAAGTGGCCTCCCCCAGGGCTCTGTTCTGGCTCCTACGCTATTTAATATTTACATCAATGACCTCCCAGAAACTTCAAGGAAGTTCATCTACGCCGATGACATCTGCTGTGCAACTCAGGCATCAAAGTTTGACATCCTCGATGAAACACTCACGAAAGACATGTCTCTGATATCTGATTACTGTATAAAATGGCGACTAATCCCTAGCACTGCAAAAACGGTATCATCTCTTTTCCATCTACACCATGCCTCGGCCTCGCGTGAGCTTAATGTGCAGCTTGGCGATACAAGAATCCGGCGTGAAGCCCAGCCAGTCTATCTTGGCGTTACTCTCGATCGCACCCTGTCATTTCACGAACATCTCATAAAAACTGCAGCAAAGGTGGGCGCGAGGAATAACATCATTGCAAGACTGGCCAGTTCCTCATGGGGTGCGAGCGCTTCCACACTACGATCATCATCTCTGGCATTATGCTATTCCACTGCAGAATACTGTGCCCCAGTATGGTTCCGTAGCCCCCATGTCCACTTGGTCGATTCCAAATTATATTCCTCCATGAGGATAATTTCTGGAACCATCCGTTCCACCCCGGTTCCATGGCTGCTGGTTCTTAGCAACATCGCCCCGCCAGATATTCATAGGGATGCGGCATCATCTAAGTTCATTTCCCACGTCTACGCTCGACCGGACCTGCCAATATACGCGGATATCTTCACCCACCCTGTCCAACGCTTGACGTCTCGTCACCCAATCTGGTCCCCTATGCCTACACTGAACTTCTCTGTTCCAGACTCTTGGAAACAGAGTTGGCAGTCAGCTGAGGTAAAGAACAAACACTTCAACACAGACCCCTGCATGCGTCAACCCGGCTTTGACCTAGCACGTTATGATCGGGCCCTCCTCAATCGCTATCGAACAGGCCATGGCCGGTGTGCCGCTATGTTCCATCGCTGGGGAGCCAGAGACGACCCGAACTGCCCCTGCGGCTCCAGACAGACTATGACCCACATAGTCATCGACTGCCATCTCTCCAGATTCAAAGGAGGTCTCAAAACTTTACATCAGGCTCAACCTGAGGCTGTTGACTGGCTACAGAAGAAGGGCAAACGCTAGAAGAAGAACAGAAGGAAATGAATTAGTTACTAATGTCTTCATGCTTATTTTATTACAAGGCAAAACACAGCTTACTTTAATTTGGGAATAGTATGACACTCAAGATTTTTTTAATTGTATTGTTCTTTTGTTTATTATTGGATAGAGACAGAGAGAAATTGAGAGGGGAGGAGGGCGTAGAGAGGGAAAGAGACAGAGAGAAACCTGCAGCCCTGATTCACTTCATCACTTGTGAAGCCTTCCCCCTGTAGGTGGGGACCAGGGGCTTGAACCTGGGTCCTTGTGCACTGTAATGTGTGCACTTAACCAGGTGCACCACTGCCTGGCCTCGACACTCAAATTTTTTAAAACAATTTTTAAATATAGAATGGGGTAAATATCTTCTGAATATAATCCATCTTTTCCTGTTGTCAAACTTTGATCCATAGCAAAAAAAAAAAAAAAAAAAAAGGCTACATGTTTCAAGGTGAGGTAATTCCTTAGCCTGTTCCAAATAAATTCACTTGATCACCAAATAATAGTGGGTCTTCTGTGTGAGCTTTGACTTCCACGTTTTGGAGACATGACTACAATGCTGTTAGCATTAAGTAGATTTACTAGTTTTCTCGATGCTAAAGATTTGAAAGTTGGACCTCTGTATTGGGATAAAGCAAGTTAACAAAATTTGGATGAGATAAAACAAACAAACAAATAAAGCAAAGAAATCTTAATGGCATGGAAGGCTATGAGGTAAGAGGCAATGAAGTTGTCCTTATGAACCTGCGATGACTAGGTTTTCCCCGCTCCTAACGGACAGCTATCCAGAATAGTTCTTTTCTTAAAAGATGTTGTTTTTCCTTTCTGAAATGCTGAAAAGTTGTGCCTAGACTTCATGTAGAAAATGACAGGACTTTCAAAGGCATCCCAATGGAAAGGAGAGTCAGACCTACCTCTAGCACATGGTAAAAAGCCAGAAACTAAAGAGAGAGTAGTAGTCTTTTGGGGAAGTCCCACTACATGAGTCTGGGCGTTATTATAGATAATAGATAAGTGAGATCTAAAGATGCTTCTTCATTGTGCTAGCGACTAACACCACACAATCAAACTCCCCAGAACTGAATGGCAAGAAGCTATTATGCTTATCATTTTACAGGTTCAAATAGATCACAATAGAGATTATCTGTCTACATATTATGATGTTTTGGGTCTTAGCTGAAAAATTTAAAATCAGGGGCAGGCGTTTGGTGTACCTGGTTAAGTGTCCGACCGTAGCTCAGGGGGTTAAGCGCTCATGGTGCAAAGCACATGGACGGGCGTAAGAATCCCGGTTCAAGGCCCTGGAGTCCCCACCTGCAGGAGGATAGCTTCACAAGCGGTGAAGCAGGTCTGCAGGTGTCTATCTTTCTCTCCCCCTCTCTGTCTCCCCATCCTCTCTCCATTTCTCTCTGTTCTTTCCAACAGTGATATCAATAACAACAATAATAATAACCACAACTATTTAAAAAAAAAAAGAGCAACAAGTGTACATGCTACCACATTCACACTCCTGGTTTTCTCCTGCATGCAGGAAGCTTCATGAATGGTGAAGCAGTGTTCCAGCGCCCCTCTCTCTCCATATCCCTCTCTCTCTCTCTCCCTATATTCCTTTCCTCTCAGTTTTCTTCTGTTCTATCTAATATAATGATAATGATAGGATTCAAAACCAGGCAACAGAATGGCATGCTTTCATATCAAACATTTGATGTCTACTCTTGACTAGCAGTTAATATTCTCCCAATGGATCTCTGTATGAAGTTGCTGACATGGTGGTTTCAAGGCCATTAGAAATTTTTCACAGAAACTCATGACTTCTAAAGTGAATGTCCAGAGAGACAGAGGTAAGGAGAGCTGGAGAGTCACAAAGAAAGATCATATTGTCTTCTGTGGTTTAATTTCAGACATCATATAGCACCATCACCACCATACTCTAGAAACGAGTCCCAAATGGGTCCAGGGCAAGAAACATAATGGGTACCACCTTTGCATGAGAGAGTGTGTCAACATCACTGCAGTGGACACACTCTACGGTGGCACCAGTGAGACACGCACTTAAATAACCCCCTCCCCATGCATGAGACAGTCTCTTGGGACTTGCTTCTAGCCAACAGAATATGGCTGAAATGGCAAAATGTCTCTCCTTAAACTAGATTGATATAGAGCTAAAGTAGTGTTGCATTTCGTAGACAAAATGCATTGCTAAATATAGTACAGGACATTTCTGTAACCTTTCTATTTTTTTATAAAATGATTTTCTTTTATTTATCTCATGAGAAAAGGTGCCTTTTTCAGAACAGTACTCTGGCATATGCAATGCTGAGGATCAAACAAACGAGGGGGGGGAGTAATGCTTCCAAGTTACTTAATAATGAGGGCAAGGTCCTGGCAAGGCCCACAAGAGGGCTTAGATGACATCCTAATGGAGATGACTAGTGATGGTGGAGAGAGGGATCTGTTAGAGGTCTAGGCCCATGCTATCTATATCGGAATCCCAGGATTCCCTGACTAGAGTTCCAGATAACGTGGTGGCCTGGTAGTGACCAAAATGGCTGCCACTAAGTGAGTCAGTCTTCTGTTTTTATCTAGCTCTTTAAGAACTTAATAAATCTGCCAAATTTTCATACCCCCCCAAAGAAACTTTTTTAAATTTTAATAATACATTGGGTTTGAGCATCAGACTGTTGCTTGGACATTTCAGACAAACGTGATCTAGATTATGACAAAATCTGTGATTCGAGGGTCACAAAACTGTAATATAAAGAATAAGAATAGAAAGTATTCTCTACATAAAGTGTGGCTATCTCTTTTTAACTTTTAAATTTCAACTATATGTAGTTTAATATTTTATTTAGGACTTACCAATCAAAACAAAATTGACTTCTTTTCAGCTTACATGTTTGAGCTCTTCAGACAGACACTCTGAAATAGTGCATGTCATCGTTGTATTAAATTTAAACTGCTGACTTGTGTGTATTGCACTTCTTGAAGAAATGATTAATTGGCACAAATGTAGTTTCACAATTGTTACCTCAGTCTGACCCCCCCTAACATCTCTGATGCAGGGATCACATGAGAGTTTACGCCAGCCAGAGGCAAAAGAAACAGAATAATATTCCCCATGCACAGCACATTGCCTTATAGTGCAGACAAGGTGGTGGGAGATAGAGAAGAAAGGAAAGCAGAATATCACCTCCTTGATGTTTCCAAGCAAGGTTGCTCTCGCCAGGTTAAGGAAACTCTCAGAGAAAGGATGCAGGTGTGTGTTATGAGCACTAGCACTTGTATCAGCCAGACAGTGAACAAAAAATAGAAAAGGAATTCTGAGCAGTGCTCCCAGAACATCTGATAAACCTTCAAAATGTTTAAGCTAGCAGCATGGTGCAATGCAAGCATGCTAGACCCAACATCCAAATGTTTAGTCAGTCCTTGCTTTAATACTTGCAGTGAGAAAGAACTTACCATCTTACATCTCTACCTAATAAAATAACCTTCTACCATCCTTGGTTATCTTAAATATTAGAGGTTCATAATTTAAATACATTGTAAATATTTTCAAGTTTGCCAGTATATCTTTTGACAATCCTTATTAAAACTAGAAAAATTGAATTGAATTGTCATTTCCATAAAAGTCTTCTCATTCTGAAGAATAGACCGTAGAGTCTACTTACCACAGATACCAAGCAGAAGCAGTAACCAATCTGGTTCACTTAGACTAAGATAGCCCTAGAATGAAGGGGCAGAATCCATTCTAGGGCCCCTTATATAAATCTTTTAAAAGGCTCCAAACCTCTAGATCACTGTCACATTCTTGTTTTCACTGCAGGACTTCAGAGATGGCCTAAATCTTTTTCACTTCATTAAGCTGCTCTGGTACCAGAGACCTCTAAAAACTTTTCAGCTAAAAAGTTCCCAGAAGGTCTGAAATTTCTTTTCCTTCCCCTGAGTGACTGGAACATAAAAGATTGTAATTCAAAGAAAAAGTAAAGAACTATCAAGGTCCTTCTGGTTGGTGCTAATCTCTGAACAGTGGATTTAAGGTGACTCTGTATTTTTTCCTCTCCCTGGTTCTCTATTTCCTGTTTGAATATACACTACAAAGTGTCAGTGAGATGTATTTATAGGACACAGTGAACCAGATGTTAATCCTTTTGTATCAGAACTTGAAAGATAAAGGCAAGTTTCTAAAAAATCATAATAATAAAGAAAAAAAGAAAGAGAGAAAGTAATCTACAGCCATGGAAACATCTAATCTTAGTCATAGCACCCACAACCTCAGACAGGAAAAAAATAAAATAGCAATTTAGATGTCAAAGTTACTTATTAAAAAATGAATGTTTTAGGCCTCATACTTTAAACAACAAATCAATTTCATGGAGTAATTCTGAAGAGGGAAAATAACAAATAGTTTATTTATACTTTTGTATGTGAAGGTATTATGTCTCACATATTAATAATATCAAAGGAAGTTAAAATTGTACCATGTATCCACACTAAAATGATTTTTAAATTAGTGCAAGTCTTTAATGTGAAATTAAGAACACAAATACAGAACTCGAAAAACACACAGTGGTATACCTCTGGTTCCAATGGGAATTGAATGATGTTTGTTAATTATATGATTGAAAACAAAAACCGGGAAGACAGTGATAGAAGCCAATATATAAAGGCTTCAGAATCTTAGACACGTTAGAACAAAATATTCAAAATCTGGAAACAGAGAATGTTTCAGTGGGTATGATTAGAAGTTTTGTTCTGTGATTTGCAAGAAGAAACACATGAAAAGTTTTGTTTGTTTTGTTCATTTTTTAATGAGAATAAAATATGAGAACATGATCTGGGAGGTGACTCAGAGAGCTCCTAGCACTGGGTATAAACAACAGCCCTCCCTTCCTTAGCTAAGAGACTGTAGTTAACAAGAGACTTCTCTTTCCTGCATGAACATAAATAATAAAAATTGGGGCTGGATGGTGCTGATTGAGCACATATGATGCCATGCATAAGGACCCAGGCGCAAACTCCCAGCTCCTACCGGCAGAAGGAAAGCTTCACGGGAGTTGTGGGTGTCTTTCTTTCTCTCAGTTTCAATAAAAAAAAATTCAATAATGATAGTTAATGACATGATTAATGTCAAGAGGTCAGCCCCCAAAACATAAGTGAAATCATATAAAATAAATATATTTTGTTTGACTTTCTATAAATTCTAAAAATAACTAATCTTAGTCTCTCTATCTCTCTCTATATATGCATATATATACATGTATACACACACACACACACACACACGTGTGTGTGTGTGTATGTTTTCCCAGAATATTGCTCATCTCTGGTTCATGATGGTACAGGGAATTGAACCTGAGACCTCAGAGCCTCAGCCACGCAGATCTTTTGCACAACCACTATGTTATCTCCCTAGCTTTACATAATCAATATATTTCAGGGGCTGGGTGGTGGCATAAATGTTATCATGCACAAGGACCCAGGTTTGAGCCTCCAGTCCCCACCTGCAAGGGGAAAACTTTCTGAGTGGTGAAGCAGGGCTGCAATTATCTCTCTGTCTCTCTCCCTCTCTACCACCTCCTTCCCTCTCAAATTCTGACTGTCTCTATCCAATAAATAAATAAAGATAATTAAAAAATCATAATAAATATATGTCTAAAGAAACTTTTCTTGGAAACTAAACATAGTGATAAAAAAGTGTTTCATTCACAGATTATAAATATCCCTATCCTGATACAGGAATAGCTTAATTTACAAATTTATTTACTTTATTATTATGTTTTGGCCATCAGGGTTATCACTGGGGCTTTGTGGAACTCTACCTCTCCCAGTGATTGCTTTATTTTCTTCCCCTCTAAATACAGATTGAGAGACAAAAAGAGATAGAGGGGCTTAGAGAGAGCAGGAAAGACAGACATCACAGCACTGTCCCACCACTCATGAAGCTTCCCCCTCTGCAGGAGCTAAGACATCACAGCACTGTCCCACCCCTCATGAAGCTTCCCCCTCTGCAGGAGCTAAGACATCACAGCACTGTCCCACCACTCATGAAGCTTCCCCCTCTGCAGGAGCTAAGACATCACAGCACTGTCCCACTACTCATGAAGCTTCCCCTCTGCAGGAGCTAAGACATCACAGCACTGTCCCACCACTCATGAAGCTCCCCCTCTGCAGGAGCTAAGACATCACAGCACTGTCCCACCACTCATGAAGCTCCCCTCTGCAGGAGCTAAGACATCACAGCACTGTCCCACCACTCATGAAGCTCCCTTCTGCAGGAGCTCCCATGTGGTAACTGGGGGCTTGAACCCAGGTCCTCATGCTTTAACAAGTAAGTTACTTCCCAGGCTTCAACTTAATGAAACCATCTTATATGAAGCCATCTCTTTAACTGGAAATGTAAATGACACTCTTAGTCTGTCCAGTTGGCCATAGTTTCTGTCTGTGTGGTGTTATTTGTGACATTTTGATGAGCTATCATTGGGATTTTCGGGGTGTCTCTCTCCTTCTCTGGCAGGGTGTCCTCCAGGGGAAAGGTAACGGGCTGGTTCTTTCTCGCTCACGACAGGGGTGACACGAAGTAAAAGACACCAAGGGACTCTTAGCGTGAATCTAGAATCTGAGTCCTTGAGTCCCAGAATCCTAGAGTCCGTTTATTGGCAAAGTGGGCATGAGTTAAATAGAAAAGCAATGGAGGTAATTATTGTTGCAATATGACAGAAATTACATGTTTCTTAACAGTCAGCATGCCCCTAAGGTAGGGGGTTGGTATGACAGGAATTGATGAGATACAGGACAGTTATTTTCCATAACACAAGCAACTTAATTATCCAAAGGTATTTGAGAGAAGCATAGGGGTTAAACCCGTAGGGTGAGACAGAGAGAAGATGGATATCAAAAGGCCATATAGTTTGGAATTTCTCTTGTCTGGGGTCTGAGGTGTGTGATGAAGTGTGTGATAAGGTGTGTTCTTCTGTGATCAGAAGGTGACTTTGAATGAGTGAATCTGTGGCCATGTGGCCTGCAGTTAATGGAGGGAAGTACTGGGGTATCTGTGGGCCTGAGAGTCAAGAAGGAAAGAACTAAGTCTGAGTTTCCCCCCTTATGCTCACCTCGGTTGAGAGAGACTTACCAAGAGGTTGTCTTCTCAGACCTCCATCCAAAGATGGGGGTGGTTCTCCCTAAGCTCTATCAGGCTCACACATGTTCCCAACAGGGATGGTAAAAAGAAAGATGGTTGGGAGTCGGGCGGTAATGCAGCAGGTTAAGCACACCTAGCGTGAAGCGCAAGGACTGGCCTAAGGATCCCGGTTTGAGCCCCCGGCTCCCCACCTGCAGGGGAGTCGCTTCACAGGAGGTGAAGCAGGTCTGCAGGTGTCTGTCTTTCCCCCTCTCTGTCTCCCCTCCTCTCTCCATTTCTCTCTGTCCTATCTAACAACAATGACATCAGTAACAACAATAATAATAACTACAACAATAAAACAAGGGCAACAAAAGGGAATAAATAAATAAACATCAGAAAAGAAAGAAAGATGTTTTTCTTCTTCCTTTTCATTTTATTCTGCTGACACTGGGTAAAACAGAGAGCTTATTATTAGTAGTAGTAGTACTATTATTATTATTTATGATTTAATAATGATTAACAAGATTGTAGGATAAGAGGGGTACAATTCCATACAATTTCCACCACTAGAGTTCCCTATCCCATTCCCTCCATTGGTAAGCTTCCCTATTCTTTATCCCTCTGGAGTCAGGACCAAAATTCTTTCTGGGGTGCAGAAGGTGGAAGTTCTGGCTGCTGGAACTGATTCTTCATTGGACATGGGTGTTGGCAGGTGGATCCATACTCCCAGCCTGTTTCTATCTTTCCCTAGTGGGGCAGGGCTCTGAGGAGGTGAAGCTCTAGGACACAATGGTGAATTAGTCTGCCCAGGGAAGTCAGGATAGTGTCCTGGTAGCATCTGTAACTTGGTGGCTAATCCAGAGAGTTTTTTCACTACACCTCAGAACACAGCAGTTCTCTTGGTTCCTGAACAGATGACTGCTAAGAACACCAAGCTTGGTACAGCTGTGTCCGCAAAGGCTCCCTACCTGTGCCTTGCCTTAAGTACTGTATGCCACAGCTTAAAGAGCCTTGTTCAACCTTCATCCTTCTTTCTCTCCCATTATATGAAAACAGTGACTGTGGATAGTTCTCTGTCATGTTAATGATCCTTATTATCTTAAGTGTTGTAGGCAATTATTTTTCCTTTGCGTTTTAAGAAAGTAGGAAGGTATGTCCTGTGCTGTAATATTTGGCAATGTTTATTTTAACTGAATCACTTGCTAGGACAAAACTACTGTAACTTGTAATAAATGTTAAAATTGTTGGATGCATACTTGTACTGAATTAATATTTTATAGCTTCTTGGCCCTGTGTGGGCTGCCTGCTCTACTGGAATGCTCTAGCACCATAGAGACGCAAGGAGATATTTTCTCTTAATTGTAAAAATGTTTGACAGGACCATGGAATTAAACTCCATTGGCAATGAATTCTGATAAGTTTATAAACAGTGTAAACAGTGGACTCTATTCTTTGAGGGTGTTTTTTTTTATTTGTTTTGTTTTATTTTGAAGCATTGAAATATCTGTCCTTGTTCATTATCCTCTCTAAAAGGCCTTAGTGTCAGTAAGCATTGTATTGTCTATATAATTATAGTCAGCAAATATAGGAAAACACTGAATGTTCGAATGAAAATTTTTATCTCCAGTTTTCAAAAATTCATGTTGCAAACTATGATTTAAAAAATGTTTGAAGAACTTATTTTGTGCCAGAAAGATAGTTCACCTGGACAGTACACTGGGGCTTTGTCATATACAAGACCCAAGTTCAAGCCCAGCCCCCTACCCCCACAGTGCTGAAAGGAACTGTGTGTGACATTTCCATATTTTTTTCTCTCTCTCTCCCTATTTCTCTGTCTTTGAACCTCTCTATCTGCAAAAAAATCAACTTAAAACAATGAAGTCCAAGTGATAAGAATTATATATATACATATATATATATGTTTAAAAAGAACTCTGCCATATTAACTGGATAAAAATAATTTTAGTTAATTATTTCAACCTTTGATTCCAATGTTAAAATGGTATTAGAGAAATTGTTTTCATAATAAAAACAAAATATAAATTATACAGATTATATATTTTATGTCTAAGACAAATACACTGTTTTGCCCTTCAAGTCCAATGCAAATATGACAGAAAATAATCATTGTCTTTCTAAACTTACGACTCCTGGACTAAAGGTTTACTACTTCCATGGCCCTGTAGAATCGAGTTCATAATGAAAGCCAGGCACTTAATTAAGTTTCTAGGCAGTGTTACTCAGTGAAATATAACAGGTAGTTATCATCTTCTCACCTCTTTTTGTCAAAAATATTTTAAGGGGTCCATGTAGACATTTATAGCCACCTATTAAAAAAAGACGACCTCTCTGCTCCTACTGTAACATCATGAACTACAGTAAGCTCTGGTTTAACTGTTTCCCTCCAGAATTGGTCTTCTACCAGGTTGTCCCTCACTTAGCTTCCTCCACAGTTCTAGTCCTCACTCAGGAATATTCTGAATTTTCACATCAGATCTAAAGAGCAGAAACCAGGAAAGTACAGTTCCCCATCTGGCCTGACAACCTTCTCCTGCAAACATGACCCTGTGATTTTATTCTTCTCTTTTCACAGAATTTTCAGAGGGCAATGATTAAAATATTCAGTTAAAGAATACTTGTGAACACATCAATACTGTTTGCCCTGTCACAGAAAATCTACTGAGTAACGAGATTATTTCCAGATGGGGATTATGGGAAAAGTTTTCATGGCCATGCTGACAGATACATACAATATATGTGTATATTAGTAGGACAAAGCAAAGTACAGTGAGCAAAAATGCCCCCCCAAGGTAGCCACATCTTAATTCTTAGAATCTATGAGCACATTACCATAACATGACAAAAAAGAACTTTGCAGGTCTGAGTAGATGAGAGAGTTTTGAAGTGGAGAGATGATACTGATTTATCTAGGTAGGTAGTAGGTTTAATCACAACTGCATGTATAGAAGAGGGAAGCAGAAATATGCATTCTAAAAAGAGAAATGATGGGGCCAGGTGGTGGAGCCTCACCGTGTACACAGACCTGAGTTCAAAGCCCCCAGTCCCCACCCGCAAGAGGAAAGCTTCACAAGTGGGGAAGCAGGACTACAGGTGTCTCTCTTTCTCTTTATAAATCTCTCCCTTCCCTCCTGATTTCTCTCTGTCTCTGTCCAAAAAAAAACCAATAAAATTAACAAAAATGCATTATGAAGGAGGAATGGGGGCACACCTGGTTGAGCACACATGTGACAATGTGCAAGGACCCAGGTTCAAGCCTCCCCCCTACCCCGTCCCTACCTGCAGGGAAGAAGTTTCACAAGTGGTGAAGCAGTGTTGCAGGTGTCTCTCTGTCTCTCTCCCTCTCTCTCCCCCCTTTCCCCTCTCAATTTCTGGCTGTTTCTATCCAATAAATAAATAAAGATAATTTTTTTAAAAGGAGGAAAGACAATTGCAGAGTTCTGAGTGCTGCATTCTCTAGAAGTTGGTAGTGTAAAGAAATACAGTCTCCTTAAGTGCCTCTAAAAGGAGCTCAGCTCTGTAACACTTTGGTTTTTAAACAGCTGGGACTCATTTTCAATTTTGGCTTCTATGAAATGATGACTCTGTATTGTTTTATACACTAAATTTGTGGTGGTTACAGTAGCAAGAGAAGCACAATAACAAAAGGCAAATGAGGACGTGTACATTTTTTGCAAAAAATAATAAACACATGGGAGGGGCTAGATAGCATAATGGTTATGCAAAGAGACTTTCATGTCTGAGGTTCAATTCCCTGTACCACCTGGTACAGAGCTGAGCAGTGCTCTGGCAAAATAATAATGATAATCATCATCATTATTATGGCAGAGTAGACTGTACATAGGAATATTCAGTAGTGGAAATGTAGGAAGGGTACTAAGAAGTAAGAATAACGGCAATGTTTTGCCTTTTTTAATATTTACTTATTTATTCCCTTTTGTTGCCCTTGTTTTATTGTTGTAGTTATTACTGTTGTTGTTGTTGATGTCATTGTTGTTGGACAGGACGGAGAGAAATGGAGAGAGGAGGGGAAGACAGAGAGGGGGAGAGAAAGATAGACACCTGCAGACTTGCTTCACCGCCTGTGAAGTGACTCCCCTGCAGGTGGGGATTTTGCCTTATTTTTAATTTGTAGATAAGTCTAATTAATGTCAAGATAAGAGTTTTCTAATTTATCAGCTTTCATGGGTAGATTGTTTGTTTGTTTGTTTCCCTCTTCTCTCTTTAAGTCTGACAAAGTTGGAGTTCGGAGCTCTCTGGTCATCTTCCCCTAACATTTACCTCTCTGGGAGTATGGACCAAAATTCTTTCTGGGGTGCAGAAGGTGGATGGTCTGGTTTCTGTAATTGCTTCTTCACTGGACATAGGTGTTGGCAGGTCTATTCATACCCCTAGCCTGTTTCTATGTTTCCTTAGTGGAATGTTTTTCTTCTGCTTTGTAGTACTTTTGTGTTCACTGTTTTAAAATGCTAATCCCATAGCAACCTTTTGGTCCAAGCATCACAGTAATCTCCAATCACAAAAATGGAAGTAGAGATGGCTCAGTGAAGTCAATTGCTCAATGAAGTCAGTCGCTTTGTGCAAGTTTACAGCCCTATGAAGCCTAGGAATGCTAGAACTGGGCAAGGGCCAAGGCCTAATAACTCCTACCCTGCCCACTGCACCATATCCCTTGTTCACAGCAGGGCGCCTAAATCCAAAGGACTCTAACAAGTCAAAGGAGGTAACCCTTCTTTTTTAGCAATACCTAAAAGGGGTTTGAGTAAGGTAGCATACTCAATATAACAGCATAACATTAAAAAAAAAAAAGATTGAAGCGAGAGGAAAACACTTATAGACAGTTTATGTTCATGGACTAGTATTTCCAGGAGACGGATAAAAAAAGATCTGAACAGGGAGTTGAGCAGTAGCGCAGCAGGTTAAGTGCACATGGCTCAAAGCGCAAGGACAGGCATAAGGATCCTGGTTCCAGCCCCCAACTCCCCACCTGCAGGGGAAGTCCCCTCACAGGCTGTGAAGCAGGTCTGCAGGTGTCTATCTTTCTCTCCCCATCTCTGTCTTACCCTCCTCTCTCTACTTCTCTCTGTCCTATCCAACAATAACGACATCAGTAACAACAACAATAAAGCAACAAGGGCAACAAAAGGGAGTAAATAAATAAATATTTTTAAAAAATTTGTACGATGGCCAGCAGTGGAAATAGAGCAAGGCATACTGCTTTCTACAAGGTAGGTAAAAGGGCAGGTAAAGGAAACGACAGAAGTAAAAGAAAAAAATCTACTTTTCTGTCAAAGGAAAATATATATCCAACTTTAGTATCCCCTTATCAAATAAACGCTCAAAAGTGCATCCATAGGATCTTTGGCACAAATATGCCTGTCATCATTCCCCTAAGACAGGTATCATCACAGCTCCCTTCCTAGCAAACCATCATCCTGGTCCATCAAAGGAACAGGGACTTTTTTTTTTTAACACTAACAATCCTACTTTAGTTTTTTTTTTAATGTATTGAATCAGTGATTTAATAAAGATAAACAAGACTGCAAGATAACAGGGGTACAAGTCCATATAGTTCCCACGACCAGTGTTCTGTATCCAGTCCCCTCCACTGGAAAATTCTTAGTTTCACTAATCACATGTACATATTTTTTTGCTTTTAGCATTATTTTTTTCTGCCCTAATTTTTACTACTTTCTTCCTTCTACTTTATTTGGGTTTATTTTGTTCATTTTTTTTCTAGACCCTTAAGGTATGAGATTGTGGGGAGTCTGGCGGTAGCATAATGGCTTAAGCGCATGTGGCTTAAAGCACAAGGACAAGTGTAAGGATCGCGGTTCAAGCCCCCAGTTCCCCATCCGCAGAGGAGTCGCTTCACAGGCGGTGAAGCAGGTCTGCAGGTGTCTGTCTTTCTCTCCCCCTCTCTGTCTTCCCCTCCTCTCTCCACTTCTCTCTGTCCTATCCAACAACGATGACAACAAAAAAAAACAATAATAACTACAACAACAGTAAAAAACAACAAGTGCAACAAAAGGGAAAATAAAAATAAAATAAAAAAGATGTGAGATTGTTTTATTTATGTATTTACTCATTTATTAGACACTAGGTTATTTGCTGAACCCCAGTGACTATAAAACTCCACTAATTCCAGTAGCCATTTTTCCCCTTTTCTTTTTTTTTAATATTTATTTTTATTTATTTATTCCCTTTTGTTGCCCTTGTTGTTTTATTGTTGCAGTTATTATTGTTGTTGTCATTGTTAGATAGGACAGAGAGAAATGGAGAGAGGAGGGGAAGACAGAGAGGAGGAGAGAAAGATAGACACCTGCAGACCTGCTTTACCGCCTGTGAAACGACTCCCCTGCAGGTGGGGAGCCGGGGTTCAAACCAGGATCCTTATGCCGGTCCTTGTGCTTTGTCACCTGCGCTTAACCCGCTGCGCTACAGCCCGACTCCCATTTTTCCCCTTTTCTTTCCCCTTGGTAAAGGCTGAGACAGAGATAGAAAGCACTACTTTCTCTGACCTACAGGGATGCCAAAGATGACCTATACACTTTCTATCTAAACTTGTGAGTAAATGGGACCCTTAGTAGGCAATCATAACAGCTCAGCAAATATTCCTACAGAGGAGAGTTTATCCCAATAAGAGCCTAACATTACCTAGTCTCAATCAAGTAAAGATCCCCAACACAGACCTCCAAAAAATAACAAACACAATGGGAGACAGAAGAAAACATTCATATCACTTTCCCCCAGAGGTTAAGACAAGAGTCCTTAAAAAAAGCTTCAAATATACAGGAGACAGATAAGTCCTTCAAAGAAAAAAAATTGAAGTTGTTTCTCCAGACTTCATTTCTCTAAAAAAAAAAAAAAAAAATGGACACTCCAAATCTTCGTCTGCAATATTCCAGCCTTTAGGTTCATGATTAGTCAACAATTTGTTTGGCTTTATATGTTAACTCTTTTTTCAGCCACCAGGTTCCAGATGGTAACATGATGCCAAACGGACTTCCCTGGGCAGATGACTCCACCATTGTGTCCTGGAGCCCTGCTTCCCCAGAGCTCTGCCCAACTAGGGAAAGAGAGAGGCAGACTGGGAGTATGGATTGACCTGCCAATGCCCATGTTCAGCCGGGAAGCAATTCCAGAAGCCAGACCTTCCACCTTCTGCATCCCACAATGACGTTGGGTCCATACTCACAGAGGGATAAAGAATAGGAAAGCTATCAGGGGAGGGGATGGAATACAGAGTTCTGGTGGTGGTGATTGTGTGGAGTTGTATCCTCTTTATCCTATGGTTTTGTCAGTTTTTTCCTTTCTATAAATAACTTTAAAAAAAAAAAGGCTGGGAGTATGGATCGACTTGCCAATTTCCATGTCCAGAAGAAAAGCAATTATATATAGGGGCTAGGTTCCCACTTTCTGTACCCCATAATGATCCTGGGTCCATACTCTAGAGGGATAAAGAATAGGAAAACTTCCAGCGGAGGGGATGGGATACAAAACTCTGGTGATAGGGAGTTGTTCCCCTTATCCTATGGTCTTGTTGATCATTATTAAACCAATAAAAAAATCAGTCATTACATTGGGTACCCTTCTGGGCTTAGTATCTTCTATTTCATTCTATGCAGAACTAGCTCTCTGGGCTATGAAGTCTTGGACTAGGGTACTTACTCCCTCCTCTTCAGCAAATCTGCCTCCCTGTAGCTGGATGAGCCTGTTGTGATCCCACTGCTTCTATGTCATTTCTCTCATTTCTCCTCTTTTGGACGGAAGATTCTTTACCTCTCTGGTTCCTAGATTCCTCCTCTGAGCTACAGGTAAATTATTATGCATGTTTATTGAGTTTCAGCCATAAAGCCAACTAGGTCTCTGGAGCAAACTAGCAGGGCTGAATGCTAGGCCATCATCTTGTCAGGAATTTGAATGTGTAATTTCCTTTCTTTTTTTCTTTATTAGTTTTTTTTTTTGTGATTAACAGTAGGTTACAAGAGTGTAGGGTACCACACCACACATCTTTTGGACACAAAATTATTAAACATTTAAGTAGGTTTTGGATATAAAGCATAATCTCTAAAAATAAAATAAAAATTAAGCTCTCAACTCACACAAAGAACTAACAATCTAAAATTTCATTTTTTGTAAATAGAATACTTACTTAAAAACAAACGGGGCTGAACGCTGTATTTACTACAATAATATCCAAATTCTTTTTGTGTCATGGAGGTCAACTATCTGGCCACTGGTGCAAATTAAGAACAGAAAAGTGCTGTTCTGTTCTTACAGTAATGGCAATATGCTTTCTGAATCATCACCTTTTTGACAGGTCTTTCTTGACCCCATCCATCTCTTACTCTATACCTACTTTCTATTCCTTTTGTATGCTTTTGGTAAGTTACAAAAAATTTATTTGGGTGGTTATCCTTATTACAGATGGAAAATGTTGCGGTTGAATTATGACATGTTGTTTATTGCTGCTGTGCACTTGTCATTTCTCATTGTGTCCATTTTCCAGTCTTCCACTGACTTTTATGACCCTGGTTCTTTCAACAGCTTTTCCCTCTCAATTCAGAATTCTGATAATGGCCTTGGTACTCTGAACAAACAGCCACCAAAGTTGCCCAGGTACTGATTCCCAAAGCCTGTATCTATACTAATTTTTATGGGAAAAAAATCAACTGGGAGAATTTGATTAAGGGTTTTCTGATGGTAAAATTATCATAGATAATGTAGGCAGCCCTAATCATTATAAGCATTCTCAAGAAAGAAAGAGGCATGCATAAAAGTAAAGTCTAATTAGTATTCTCTCTGGCCAGATTGCTAAGAAAAGGAAATGATAAGGGAGAGAAATTGGAAAGCAAGAGGGAGGATGATGAATGGATAAGGAGAAAGATAGGAGGGGTGGTAATTCTGATCATATTAAGATTCTCCAAAAAAAAAAAATTCATTTCTACACTAAACCAATGAGGGAGATAAAACAGATTCAATGTCTCTACAGAGAGGTCACATAGCTACATGACGCACAAACCTATAGGTATTATGTCTGCTATGGACATGTGGTGGGTACAGGGTGAGATTCTGAAGGGCCACTTAACAGTTTTCAAAAGCAAAAGATTTTTTTTTAATAAGACACCTTAATGTTCACATTTATTCCCACATTTGGACAACCTCACTCTTACTTCTCCACTTGTCTCCACTTCCCACAATAAAGACAAAAAGAAAAAAAAGGAAGTAACATTTTTAAACACTTACTAGTGCTGGAAAAGGTGTGAAATATCTTTAAATTTTCTATTACATTTTATCTTCCTAAAAGAGCTAAAATTTCTAGGACTTTAATATAGTTCAATCACTATGAACTGTATGTCTTATAATTTATTTCACCTCATGCTCATAATTCCTCTCTGAAGTAGGTGGTATTAGTATTTGTACTGTATAGATAAAAAAAAAAATGTGGGAGTTGGGCGGTAGCACAGCAGGTTAAGCGCAGGTGGCGCAAAGCACAAGGACTGGCATAAGGATCCCGGTTCGAGCCCCCGGCTCCCCACCTGCAGGGGAGTCACTTCACAGGCTGTGAAGCAGGTCTGCAGGTGTTTATCTTTCTCTCCCTCTCTCCGTCTTCCCCTCCTCTCTCCATTTCTCTCTGTCCTATCCAACAACAATGACATCAATAATAACTACAACAATAAAACAATAAGGGCAACAAAACGGAATATAAATAAATAAATATTTTTTAAAAAAAGGTTACAGAGGTTGAATTAGCTTGTAGCTAACAAGTTAGGAGTAAAGCACAGAGCACAGTTCTAGACCACAGTCCAAAATCTTAAACATTGCTCTAAGAAATACTATTTTCCTTTTATTATATATTTCAAACAATTTAGTAAAAGGGACATCAAGAAATTTGAGCTTCAGAATACTATTTATAGACATGCTAACAAGTTTAAGGTTTAGAGGGTAGTGACTTTGGTGTTTTAGTGGCTGTATAAATTATGACGTTATTTAAAAAAAAATCACGCCTTCAAATTACACTTGACAAGAACCCACTGATTCGTGCACATTCCATTTCTACAGGTTGAAGTTGGAGTAAACCCCAACATTCACAGCTATGAACAAGAACCTACTGATCACCCAAAGACAGAATCAAAATCTGAAACAATGGCATCAAGTTAAGTAAGACAGGCCAGAAAGACAAAGGTGAATATGCAGTGATCTTGCTCCTGAGAAGAACTTAAGGAACAAGAAATAAAGGGGAATCATAAGTAAAACTTGAACTGGATTTGGTGAACTGGACCCAAGCAAGGACTCTGGGGGAGAGAAGGGGGTTTGAGGTTTCAGTACATGACAGTGGAAAAAGTCCTAGTGGGGATGAGAGTGTTTTGCAGACACTTACCATGAGAATGATAAGTGAGATGAGAAATTCCCTTTGCAATAGCATGGACAGGACTCAAAGACATCATATTGACTGGGACAAGTTAGAAAAAGAAAGACTAATACCAAATAGGTGGAACTTAGGGACAAAGAAAAACATTAAGAGAAAACATTAGGTGAAACTTGGATTGAGTATGGTGTGTTGTACCAAAACAAAGAACTCTGGGAAAAGCAGGAAAGGATGGGATGAAGAGACACTGGGATCCTTTTGTCTCTCCTAGACACCAATCACGGGGAGATGAGAGGTTGTGCCTATGTATTAAAGACTACACTGTAAACCATCAACAGACCAATAAAACAAAATTTTTTAACATATCCATGTGTCAGCAATGATGCTGTAAACCATTAACCCCAATTTAAAAAAGAAAAACTAAAATAAATTAAATAATTAAGACTCTCAAGCACAGCTGTACTTTTCACTTTTGTTTTTAAAGGAAAATCCATAATGTGTGATGACAGAAGTTTATTTCTCTTGGATCCAACCGACTGGTGAAGGGGACCAGGTGGTGGTGCACCTGGTTGAGCACACATGTTACAATGCATAAGGATCCGGGTTTGAGCCCCCAGTCCCCCAATGCAGGGGAAAGCTTCACAAGAGCTTCAAGGTATATCTCTGTCTCTCCTTTTCTATCTCCTCCTTCCCTCTCAATTTCTGGCTGTCTCTATACAACAAATAAAGATTTAAAAATTTAAAAACAGAAACCCAGCTGGTTGATGGTATGTGCAGTGGGAAGACTTTCACACAAATCTCTATGAACTAGAATTTCAACATGGTACATACAGTTTCGTGGTGTGTCTCTGGGACCATCATGATCGCACACAACTTGCAGCATACACAAACACTATCTGACATACCACTTTCTCTTAGCATCAAACAACCAAACCTAAGGAAGAAAACCAAAGGTTCTAGTGTACTTTTTCCTTTTGGTTCAGACATATGTTCAGATGAAAAAAATACACAAAAGCCTTTTATGTTTTTGATTAAAGCTTCTAATTTGGGCAAGAGCTAAACTCAGCTACCAGAGAGGAGTTATCATCCATTATGCTTCTATCGTTTTTTAAAAAATGTGTGATGATTTATCCAGAGTTTTCAACACAGTGGAAAATAATGTCACATGTATCTGTAATACCTTATAGCTTAGGAATATGAAAGTTAATACATATATATATATATATATATATATATATATATATATATATATATATATAATTCAGGAAAGTCTCATGTGCTGTGCTGAGAATAGAAAAGAAGATACTAATTAGAAAAAACAAAACTACCTGGAGTCGGATGGTAGAGCAGAGGGTTAAGAGCATGTGGTGCAAAGCACAAGAACCGACTAAAGGATCCTGGTTCGAGCCCCCGGCTCCCCACCTGCAGGGGAGTCGCTTCACAGGCGGTGAAGCAGGTCTGCAGGTGTCTATCTTTCTCTCCCCCTCTCTGTCTTCCCCTCCTCTCTGTATTTCTCTCTGTCCTATCCATGATGACATCAGTAACAACAATAATAACTACAACAATAAAATAACAAGAGCAACAAAAGGGAATAAATAAATATTTAAAAAGAAACAAAACTACCATCCACAGAACAGCTGCAGTAATTTGCTGTGCTTTCTGGCACTATGGGAAACTACATGCATTATCACATCCACTTTTCACAACGTAAAGAGACTTCATTAGCTTATTTTTCCCCATAAATCTATCCACCTTATGCTAAAGAAAAACATTTCTCAAAACTAAGGTTGAAATGCTAAATCTCAGAAAATAATATTTTTAAATGGGATTGGCAAACATTTTATTTGATTGACGCTCAGGGTCTCAAAATATTCCATTTCAATATCCCCTTACTCTTGGTGAGATTCCAAGAGAACTATTTGATTTTCCTTGTTGGAGCATGGCAAAAACATAGTTTTTGATAGCAATAAATAGATTGGGAATTGAGGAACTGATAAGAAAAGAGAGAAGCAAAGTTGCAGAATAAAGGAGGTAATGTGCATACAATACAATTATGAGAGAGATAAAGCTTACTCTAAATTCAGTAGACTTTAGAATCACATTCCCTTGAGACTGAAGACTTCAGAGTCAGAAATGGCACTGAATACTATCACATTCATGATCTGAGGCAAAAGAAAAAAAAATGACAATGCTGTGTTCAGAGGACAAATTTCATCCAAACCAGGACACATAGGGCTTACCTCCTCTTGCCCACAAAACTATATTAATAAACTTGGAAATTATTCTAGATTTTTGTTTGTTTTCTTGCTTATTTGTTTTGCTATATTTGGGTTGTCGCTGGGTTTTGGTGCATACATAATGATTCCACCATTCCTGGCAGTCATTTCCTTTCTTCCTTTCTTTCTTTCATTCTTTCTTTCTTTCTTCCTTTCGTTCTTTCTTTTTTTTTTCTTTCTTTTTTTTCTTTGAGAAGGGGAGGGAATACACAAAGAGAAGGAGTTACACTTTCAGCATTGTTCCACTACTCAAGATGCTTCTCCCCAGCAGGTGGGGCTGGGGTCTTGAACTTGGGTCCCTGTGCATGGTAATGCATACACTCTTTTGGGTGCACCACCACACAACTTCAGCTATTTTGGTTTTATAAGATATTATGTCATGCAGATAATAAACATTCCACCGTACAATGAGCTGTAACCACTGTGTTTCCTCTCTACCTCTCTCCCCACACACACACAGACAGACACACACGAAATCAATGTTAAATTATGGTGTTGCATATAGAATATTAAACAGTAACATACCACTTAAGACTAAAAGCAAGTTCAGATAGCAGTCTTCTCCCCTCCTTTCTCATCTGTGAGGGCATGTAAGGAAGAGGTCTAAGCATTTCCAGTGCAGAGATAACATGGAGAAAAGGAAGCACCTTTTAATCATTGCTTTCAACTACCGGTAACCGAGCATATGCTGAGGTCACACCCAAAGATAATGAGATTGGAGGCTGACTTCAGATCATGGCATATACAGGTGATCTCTAAGGATGATCCAAATAATATGATCTGCAACAGAGCTTAGAGCATGTCATCTTAAAGAGAATTCTGGGAGAATGAAAGCAGCTACTCTCGTCCCTGATCCAGCTTTTTGTCCCTTTTTGCAGCCATGACACCATCTCCCCAGACAATAACTTGGATCCACCTGTATATCAGATGTCAAACTCAGGGGGAAAAAAGAAAAAAGCAACTAGTATAGTCATGGGCTCCTTGGAATATAACGAAAATAGGACTACTAACTATCTAAAACGGAGACCCCCCCCCAACTCTTCATATGCACTATTACAGCCTTTAGGTTCATGATTAGTCAACAACTTGTTTGGCTCTATATGTTAACTATTTCTTCAGCCACCAAGTTCCAAATGCTAACATGATGCCAACCTGACTTCCCTGGACAGACAACCTCACCAATATGTCCTGGAGCCTGGCTTCCCCAAAACCCCGCCCCACTAGGGAAAGAGAGAGAGACAGGCTGGGAGTATGGATTGACCTGTCAATGCCCATGTTCAGCAGGGAAGCAATTACAGAAGCCAGACCTTCCACCTTCTGCAACCCACAATGACCCTGGGTCCATACTCCCAGAGGGATAAAGACTAGTGAAGCTGTCAGGGGGAGGGGATGGGATACAAAGTTCTGGTGGTGGGAATTGTGTGGAGTTGTACCCCCTCTTATCCTATGTTTTTTGTCAGTGTTTCTTTTTTTTAAAATTCTTTATATTTGTTTATTTTCCCATTTGTTGCCCTTGGTTTTTTATTGTTGTTGTAGTTATTATTGTTGTTGTTACTGATGTCTTCATTGTTAGATAGGACAGAGAGAAATGGAGAGAGGAGGGGAAGACAGAGAGGGGGAGAGAAAGACAGACACCTGCAGACCCGCTTCACTGCCTGTGAAGTGACACCCCTGCAGATGGGGAGCCAGGGGCTCAAACTTGGCTCCTTATGCTGATCCTTGCACTTTGCGCCATGTGTGCTTAACCCACTGCTCTACCACATGACTCCATTCTTTTTATTAAAAAAAAAGAAGTACCAAACAGGAGTTGTTGGCAAAAGCTGATGTAAGCAAATCTGTCAGCTAGTTGTGTGAATAACTATTGAAAAGTTTCTCCCTGTTCATCAATACACTAATGTAAGAGTGTGTCCACACCATTTGAAGGAACTGGGACATGAATTAATCAGACTTTAAACAAGTAGCTCAGATAAGCAGCTTATGACATGAAGTAACTGTCTGAACTAATAGTTAACATCTACGTTCCTGTGTTCTCTTTGGTGGGCTCACTCAGAAATATTGGGGAAATACTTGCATTGCTATGGTGATCAGCAGCAGGGCCAGAAACAGAGCCACTGGAATCTGTACAGCTGGCTTGTTCCTGCAGCATAGTGATATGTCCTTTATCCTAGTTATGAAGTGGATACAGTTCATTTATACAGAGACGTAGAGACAGACTGGAAGGTTTTGCATCAAATTAACAGTGGCTAATTCTGGAAAAGTAGGGACAGTGGTGCTGAGGATGGTGCATTAAAGAAATTATTTCTTTTTTAAAAAAATATTTATTTATTTTCCCTTTTGTTGCCCTTGTTGTTTTACTGTTGTAGTTATTGTTGTTGTTGTTGTTACTGATGTTGTTGTTGGATAGGACAGAGAGAAATAGAGAGAGGAGGGGAAGACAGAGAAGGGGGAGAGAAAAATAGACACCTGCAGACCTGCTTCACCGCCTGTGAAGCGACTCCCCTGCAGGTGGGGAGCCGGGGGCTTGAACTGGGATCCTTAAGCCAGTCCTTGAGCTTTGCACCATGTGCGCTTAACCCGCTGTACTCCGGCCCAACTCCCAAGAAATTTTTTTATTGCAAGATGATGATGCAAATACAACAAGAGAACAATAATAGTTAATTTAGATTACAAGTACACAAATATTTGTATATTACTTTTATAATGTACTATACTTTAATATATTGAGTTAAAATAAGAGATAAACACGATTATGTGAATTCTCTAAAGATAATTATAGCACTATAAAAGCATGAAGAAAATTAAATGACCTGTAATCCAACCACGAGATGAAACCACGCCAACACTGTAAATATAGCAATCAATACACACACGCATGCGTATTACAATAGCTGTACAAATTATTTTATGAAAAAACAGGGGTTTGTTTTATAGTATATGCCTTTTCACAGAAAAATGAAAATCTTCTGTGTTCTAGATTATATTTCACAACATGATTACTTTCCTGTGAGAAAAAAAAAACACACAAAAAGCCTATGAACAAACTCCTATATCTGTCAACTCCTACTTCCTCTCTCACCATCATTCCTTTATTAGTGGCTAACTTGAGTAAAAACCATTCCATTGTATTTATTTGATTACCAGCTAAGCTTTACCTTTGTCTGTACATCTTTGTAATGCTGTACACATCTGTAATGACAAGCTGCTCTATTTGCCTACCTGGATCCTTCTTCCTAAGACAGACTTGCCTTCCCCTTTTACACACAAGACTAAAGGAACTGACACATAAAAATACCTTGACCCACCTGCAATTTTAAGAACTAATAACATGTAACCCAGTCACCTTCCGAGCAAGAGCCTAGCTCCTTAGCACTGTGATCATTCCAAGTCGGTAACCCTGATGCTTTGCAGGCCAATTCTGTATTCACCTGCAGTGCACCCAGACATTTTTCTCTATTCTCATACCAGCCTCTTCCATCAAAGGAAGGGAGGCAATTTCACTATTGATATCATCCAGCATTCATGATTTTACACAGATGACAATTGTATCACTACAAACTCTGAAAGGGAAGGTGAACAGCAAAATTCTTTATAACTCTCAATATAACTTAGCTATGAGTTTTTTTTAATTAATATTTATTTATTCCCTTTTGTTGCCCTTGTTTTTTTTATTGTTGTAGTTATTATTGATGTCGTCGTTGCTGGATAGGACAGAGAGAAATGAAGAGAGGAGGGGAAGACAGAGAGGGAGAGAGAAAGATAGACACCTGCAGACCTGCTTCACCACATGTGAAGTGACTCCCCTGCAGGTGGGGAGCCGGGGCTAGAACCGGGATCCTTACGCTGGTCCTTGTGCTTCATGGAGTTTTATTATATATATTTTTATTTTTTATATTTATTTATTTCCCCTTTTGTTGCCCTTGTTGTTTTCCATTGTTGTTTTAGTTATTATTGTTATTGATGTCATCATTGTTAAATAGGACAGAGAGAAATGGAGAGAGGAGGGGAAGACAAAGAGGGAGAGAGAAAGACAGACACCTGTAGACCTGCTTCACCACCTGTGAGGGGACCCCCTGCAGGTGGGGAGCCCGGGGGCTCAAACTGGGATCCTTACACTGGTCCTTGTGCTTTGATCCACGTGCGCTTAAGCCACTGCACTACCCCGAATCCCAGCTATGGAGTTTCTTGATTAATTTTACTTCAAGATAATAAATAAAACTCTGGGCAGGTCAAAAAAAAAAATCACTGACGATGGTGGTGTTTGTACTTGCATACATAGGCATGCTTGAAAGACCTTAAATAAATAGAAAACTTAAATGCTTAAATATTAGATATTAAATATAGGCAAATATTAAATTAAATGTTTAATGAATTTAAAATAAGCATTCCAATATAAATACTAAAGTTTTTTTTTTCCTTAGTGTGTCATAAACTGTGTTAACACAGAAAAGTTCTGTAGTATCCTGCTTTGTCAAGCAATTAGTCCTGCCCTGGGCTAGACACTGAGAAGCTCTACAGAATGGGAATGTGGTATCTGCCATCCAAGGACAAATCCCCAGAGAAAAGAACCATCAGAACCAAAAGCAAAGGAAAGAAAAAAAGAAAAGAAAAGAAAAGAGAAGGGAAGAGAAGGGAAGGAGAGAAGGGAAGGGAAGGGAAGGGAAGGGAAGGGAAGGGAAGGGAAGGGAAGGGAAGGGAAGGGAAGGGAAGGGAAGGGAAGGGAAGGGAAGGGAGAAGAGAGAAGAGAAGAGAAGAGAAGAGAAGAGAAGAGAAGAGAAGAGAAGAGAAGAGAAGAGAAGAGAAGAGAAGAGAAGAGAAGAGAAGAGACTAGGTAACAAATTTAAAAGAGAAGCTAAGGGCTGCCTACTAGTGCACTTGGTTTAAGCACACGTTAGTATGTACAAGGACCCAGGTTCAAGCCCCTGCAAGCTAGAAGTTTCTCTCTACCTCCATCTACCATTCCAATTAATCTCTGTCCTATCAAATAAAATAAAAATTAAATTTTTTAAAAAGAGCAGCTGGAAATTGAAAATACACGGACTTCAGACTGGTTTTAACATTATTTGTACTCTAAAAAATTAAAGAACTGACAAAAATTTGACACCTTTACATCTCTAGATAGGTGCTATGATCATTATTTGGTTCTGTGTTGGTCTGGAGAAACAGATTATCTAACTATCTTCAGACATTATCTTAATAAAGTTTAGGTTTTGTAAATGTGATAAGTGATAAAAGTGCTTCTGCTCCTGCCTCTTGCTTTCCCTAAGCTCTCTTTTCCTTGAGAAGAAGGATATTTTCCAGTTGGCAAAGAAAGCATGTTGGAAAACTGGCTGATGAGTTCAAAGGAGAGGAGAGGGGATCTGACTTTATACAGAGTACAGAGTTAGTCTGACATAGTTACCGTCACATATTTAAAACTTTCCCAGGAGGGGCCAAGTGTCGGCGCACCTGGTTGAGCACACGTATTAAAATGTGCAAGGACCCGGGTTCAAGCCCCAGGTCCCCACTTGCAGGGGAAAAGCTTCATAAGTGGTGAAGCAGGGTTGCAGGTGTCTCTCTGTCTCTCTCCCTCTCAATCACCCCCTTCCCTCTTGATTTCTGGCTCTCTCTATCCAATAAATAAAGTAAAAAAAAAAAAAAAAAAAAAAACCTTTCCCAGGAAAAGAAAAGTCATTTATGAAGAGTAGTGATATGCATGTGTAGTTGGGAATATTCAATAATCATAAATGTTTACAGAGATGCAATTCCTTTTTTTTTTTTTGCCTCCGGGGTTATTGCTGGGGCTCAGTGCCTGCACTGGCAAACGCTAGAAGAAGAAGAAGTGCCTGCACTACGAATCCACTGTGCCTGGTGGCCATTTTTCTCATTTTTGTTGCCCTTGTTGTTGTTGTCACTATTGTTGGATAGGACAGAGAGAAATCAAGAGAGAAGGGGAAGAGAAAGACAGACACCTGCAGACCTGCTTCACCGCCCATGAAGCTTCCCACTGCAGGTAGGGAGCCAGGGACTGGAATCAAGATTCTTAGGCTGATCCTTGGGCTTCATGCCATGTGTGCTTAACCCCGCTGTGCTACCCCCACCCCAGCCCCGACAGATGCAATTCTTATTAAGTTAAAGAGGTGAACAAAGGTCAGGGGTGGGCTCTACTGTGCACACTCCACTATTCTGTTCACTCAAGGCACTTGCAAGATTCTATTTTGGTTCAGCCAAAGCCAAAAGAATGTAACAGTCTGACTTCTCCTAAGGGGGAGTCAGCTGACACAGCCTCCAAACTGCAAGCTTCAGGCCAGTTTGATTTTGCTGTTCCCAATCTCAGAGTCAGATGATGGGGCCAGGCTGTGGTGCACATGGTTAAGTACACACACTATAGTGTGCAAGGACTGGGGTTCAAGCCCCTGGTCCCTATCTACAAGAGGAAAGCTTCACAAGTGATAAAGCAGGTGCCTCTCTGTTTCTCTTCCTATCTCTCCCTCCTCTCTCAATTCCTATCTGTCTCTATCCAATAATAAATTAATTAATTTTTAAATGATTCATTATGCATAGGAGAATATTTTCAGGTGTACATACATTAAAGGAGAGAAAGAAAAGAAAAAAAAGGAAAAAAGGAAAAAGGAGAGAAAGAAAAAGAGAAGATAGTAGAAAGAAAAGAGATGAACTCTTTTAGACAGGGAGGAAGAAAAGGAAGGGAGGGAGGAAAGAAGGAAGGAAAGAAGGAACGAAGGAAGGAAGGAAGGAAGGAAGGAAGGAAGGAAGGAAGGAAGAAGGAAGGAAGGAAAGAAGGAAGGAGGAAGGAAAGGAAAATTTTAAGATGATCTCAGTCTCAAAATCCATATCTACATACCTGCTATGACTTTAGCCATTCCAGCAAGGTTCATGGAAAAAAATATAACATAAAAATATGGAACCACCATGTAAAGATCCAATTCGAGTCCCCAGCTCCCCACCTGCAGGGAGGGGGTCACTTCACAAGCAGTGAAGCAGGTCTGCAGGTGTCTATCTTTCTCCCTCTGTCTTTCCCTCCTCTATCGATTTCTCTCTGTCCTATCCAACAACAATAGCTATGACAACAATAACAACTACAACAAGTGCAACAAGGGCAACAAAATAGGAAAAATGGCCTCCAGGAGCAGTGGATTCATAGTGCTGGCACTGAGCCTCAGCGATAACCCTGGAGGCAATATATATATATATGGAATCATACTTTCTCTATATCATCACACCTGGGGAAAACATGGTATTTTGTAAATATCCAAGGCTATGATCTCGTATCAATTAGTATTTTCCTCCCTGAATACCAGGATTGAGTCACAAATAGCCCTGTAGCATATCCCTCTAGTCTCCATATTGTATGAACTGGGGTTTTAATGTTCTGGAGAAGAATCAGATAATGGGCAATTAAGTAGGCAAACTTCCAGCTTCCCACCCTCTGACTTAATTACTCAATTTACTAGTTTAATGTATTCAAGTTTTACCTAAAGTTTAAAATCATTGCCCTATATACCAGTTATTCCCATTTCCTTGTTATTTTGATCCCCACTTTTGATTTTGATTCAATTCTATATGATCTCTTCCAAGAAGTATCACCCTTTCCTGTTAGTCAGGAACTCTCATAAAAAGAAATCCTTCTTGATGCAATTTCTCTAAATTTGAAACACCCCATCATTCAAATCTGCTCTTTAGTCTACATTGTTCTTCTTTGGTAAATCCCCATGGCCTTTCACTCCTATCTGAACTTTTTTAATCCATAAAGCTGTTTCCTCTATCTCCTCTATAATTTTTTCAGACTAAAAAACTTTGAGGCAAACAGAGGTTCACCCTTCAGTATTTGTCCTAGTTTTCAACTTTCCTCAAAACTCCTAGAGGGACAAATAGGAAAAGCTTCCAATGGAGGGGATGGGATACCAAACTCTGGTGGTGAGAATTATATTGGAATTTTACCCTTCTTATTCTACAATCCTCTCAATCATTATTAAACTATTTTTTAAAAGAGACATTTGAATTGTAATTGTAATATTCCATGAACTAGTATATTCATGGACTGAAAGAAAACATATACACTCTCTTCTCAAACTCTTTGCCCTGCCTTAAACTTACTCAGAGCTCTGTACTTCAAACAGGAGCAGAAATATAAATTGTTGCCACTCCTTTTTCTCCTGCTAGATATGCTTCCTCTGTGTTTGCTCCACTCCTTTTATGCACATTCAGCTGGTATTTAAAAGTTCCAATCTGTTCTTAATTAGCATCTGCCTGTTCTCTGAGTATTTTTGTAAGTAACAAAAATCAAATTCAAACTCTAGTAAGTGGGGAAAAAAAAATCTGTGCAATTGGGAAGCCCAAGGATGCTGATATCAGGCATAGAGGACTATAGAAGTTCAAAAGATACTATCAAATCATGTCCCCCTTCCTTTCCTTCCTTCCTACTTTCCTTCCTTTCTTCTTTCCTTCCTTGCTTCCATCCTTCCTCTTTCTTCTTCACTGCCTCTATTCTTCTTTCTTCTGTATTGGTTTCATTTTCGGGAAATCTCACTTGTGACAATAACTGTTATCCTTATCACCTGTGCTTTCAGAAGCACAGGATCTTCTTTTTCATTATCTCTCTCAAAGAAATTATACTAATACCACATTTCTTTCTCTAAGACATTTATCTTCTCAAAAGTCAACCACTGTAGTAGAGGGGAAAATGGTGTCTATTGACAAGTTTAGATCTCTTGTGTTCAACTCTAAGTCCTTCTACCAACCATAGCATCATCACAGAAAAGGTAAGAACCCTGTAATCATCGACTATGGCCTGTTTTTTAGGATATTCAAAAGAAGAAGAACAAGAAAAAGAACGAGGAGAAGGAGGAGCAGGGGGAGGGGGAAAGAAGAAGTAAAAGAAGGAGGAGGAGAAAGAGAAGGAAAAGGAGGAACGAAGAAGAAGGAGGAAGAGGAGGAGCAGGGGAAGGAAAATAAGAACAATAAGAAGAAAAAAAATGGGGAGAGAATATGAACAGAATATTCACCAAAGAAGAGATCCAAAAGGCCAACTGATCTATGAAAAAATGCTCCAACTCATTGGTTATCAGAGAATTGGAAATAAAGACAACAATGATATTTCACTTCACCCCTGTGAGAATGTCAATGACAATATGCTAGAGAGGTTTTGGGGTCAAAGGGACCTCCTAGACTGCTGGGGGGAATGTAAATTGGTCCAGCTCTGGTGAAGAGCAGTCTGGAGAACTCTCAGCAGGCTAGAAATGGGTTCACCCCATGACCCTGCAATTCCTATCCTCGGGATATACCCTAAGGAATCAAACACATCCATCCAGTAAGATCTGTGTATATCTATGTTCATAGAAGCACAATTTGTAACAGCCAGAACCTAGAGGCAACCCAGGTGTCCAATACAAACAGGTGGCTGAAAAAGTTGAAGTATACATACACAATGAAATACTACTCAGCTATTAAGAATAATAAATTCACCTTCTTCACCTCATCGTGGATGAAGCTTGAAAGGATTATGTTAAGTGAGAGAAGCCAGAAAGAGAAAGATGAATATGCAATATACGATCTTACTCAGAGACAGAAGCTGATAATTAAGAGCAGAAGGGGAAACATGAAGCAGAGCTTGGACTAGGTCTGGTGTGTTAAACAAAAGAAAAGGACTGTGGCAGGTAGAGGAGGGCTGTCAAGTGCTGGTACATGATGGTAGAGGAAGACCTAGGTGGGGGTTAGAGTGTTTTGCAGAAAACTAAGAAAATTTACACATGTACCAGTAACTATATTTATTTTTAACTGTAAATCATTAATCCCCCAATAAAAAAGGACCTTTTAAAAATCTTTATTTATAAAAAGGAAATACTGACAAAACCATAGGATAAGAGGGGCTACAACTCCACACAATTCCCACCCCCAGAACTCCATATCCCATCTCTTCGCCTGATAGCTTCCCTATACTTTAACCCTCTGGGAGTGAGTATGGACCCAAGGTCATTGTGGGATGCAGAAGGTGGAAGGTCTGGCTTCTGTAATTGCTTCCTTGCTGAACATGGACATTGGCAGGCCGATCCATATTCCCACCCTGTCTCTCTCTTTCCCTAGTGGGATAGGGCTCTGGGGAAGCAGAACTCCAGGACATATTGGTGGGGTTGTCTGCCCAGAGAGGTCTGGTTGGCATCATGGTAGCATCTGGAACCCGATGGCTGAAAAAAGAGTTAACATGCAAAGTCAAATAAATTGTTGACTAATAATGAACCTAAAGGCTGGAATAGTGCAGATGAAGGTTTGGGGTCTCTGTTTTGAAGATAGCTAGTAGGCCTATTTTAGTTATATTCCAAAGGGTCCATGATTATATTAGTTTTTTTTTTTTTTCCTGAGTCTGACCTCTGATATGCAGGTGGACTCAAGTTATTGTCTGGGGAGATGATGTCATGGCTGGAAAAAGGACCAAATAGCTGGATCAGGGAAGAGACAGCTCCGAAATATGGGAAAGGTGTATAAGTATTATCAACTGTAGACCTCATTGATGTGATCTGGGGACCATATTCAGTTTAGGAGTCTATGTAACCTCTGCATCCCTGTAGATCTGAGACTTTTTTTTTTTTTTTTGGACTTGAATCTTCTAACTGCTTCTCTCTCCAAATGTGTTGTTTTAAAAGACTTGGTGTATTTCTTCTGGAGCAAAGCAATTGTTTTTTCCTTTATTTATTTTTTTTCTTCAAATTTTTGGGTGATTATAGGGGGTCACAAAACTGTAGGATTACAGGATGTAGTTCCACATCATCATACCCACTACCAGTTTGGTGTCTCCACCCTCCCACCTCCCAAAGATAACCACCAGTTTTCACAAGTCTTAGTTCTGCTATTTATTTATTTATTTATTTATTTATTTATTTATTGCAAGTTCATGTGCATCAGTTCTTCAGATTCCATATATGAGTGAAACCATCCAGTAGTTGTCATTCATCTCTTTACTTGTTTTGCTAAGCATATGCCCCTCCAGTTCCATCCATTTTATCCTGAAGGACACAGTCATATATTTATCATTATTATTATTATTATTATTAATATTAATATTATTTGCAGAGTAATGCTCTATGGCATATATATCCCAGAACTTATTTAAGCTATTTACATTCTTTGGCTACTACTGCACTACCGCCAGGCTCCCGGTTGTTTGCTTTTTAATTGTACTTGTAAAATCTCCAAGTCTAGACTTGTTTATTTCCTTTTTTCAGGGCTCTGCTATACAACTTACTCTCTAGTTACTGCTGGCACTCAAGTGGGTGGCCTCGCATCAGGAAGTAAGCTGGACTGACCTCCTCATGCTAGCACTATGGCTACACAACAGAAAGAGACCAGGGGACCATTTAGCTGCAAAACAATCTGATTTATTGTATAGAAGGCAGGATTGAAATAGCAAAAGAGAACAAAGGATATTTTTCACATGTGACAATAATGATGGGTTTTTAAAGGTTAGAACCCTCATAGTGAAAAATCTAAGGAGTGAAGAGACTTGATAGGGGTAGAGGGGAATTCAGGGAAGATTAGTGGCTATTGGGTAAGAGAGTTAGTTAACTGAAGGTATTTAGAAAAACATGTTAATTATACCAGCAAGGGAGAGGTAAACAGAGAAAAGCAGAATATTGATATATGGATTGACATATCACTAGATCAAAGAACAAGGTGTGTGGGCTTTACTATTATTCTACTGACAGGGTAGGATGATGGAGTATAGTTTGTATGTGATTGAAGATGGTGAACTTATAGTGAACTTTAAGCAGGCAACCATTTGGTTTGTAACAAGGGAATTAGTTAAGTGTTACAGAGTGTAGATCTTTGTGATGCTTGGGAGACTGAAAAGGGGAAACTGAGCAAGGAAAGCTTTTCCCTCCATGCTCGACCCCTGAAAGGGAGAGGCTGACAGGTGCGGTATCTTTTCAGACCTCCATCTTTATGATGGGAGTTCCCCTATGTTCTTACCATGCTTTCACAATTATCCCACAATTGCCATCTGGTAACCACCCCTTACTTCATCAGTGCAGTACTGACATAGCTTGACTATCTACTTGCATACAGATGACAACCCCTCTCACTAATTCATTTTCTTTTGGTCCCAATCCTCTGCCTTAATAGGAGAAAGTGTAACAGAGACTAATCCTCCCCTGCTTTGCTCAGACTTAGCAGGAAGTAGAGCACCTGGAAAGCTATCATCCTTCATACAGACCATCTTCATACAGCAGATGCCAGCCAAGCCCTGGCAAGAGAATGATTGAGCATTCTCAGAATAATTTCATGGCTATGTGATCCACCCCAGAATCATATCAAGCACAAGCTTCCAACTTGAAATTGCATCACTCTGCCCTTGCTGCCCAGGTAAGGGCAGTGAAAAATGACCATATGCACCCACCTTCTGAAGATAAATAATGACTTTCCCCTTCACAACTGAGATGTATTTTACAGCATCATCAGAGAAGTCTAATTACCAAACAACATGATGAGATAGAGCAGGACACAAGGATCACAGATTAAAGTCACACAGAATAGGCACAGCATCTCGCCATCCTTCAGTGTCACCACAGGAATAGAGAAGTGGCCACCAGAAGGTACAGCATGGATATTCCATTAAATATTCATTAGGATTATAAATAACTTAAAATTTAAACTATTCAGCAAAAGAAGGGTGCAAACATGTTTGGCTGGTGAGAAAACTGACAAGCAGAGTTAGAGGGGAAAGTAATAGAAGAAAGATTTATCATTAACTGAACGTTTAAAAATGGGTGTTCTACAAAGCCAAGAAGGAAAGCATTTATGCATAAGGATATGAAAAGGCCGATGTTGACTTTCACAAATTTCCATCTGAAATTGTACAGGCGGACGAGAGTTATACTTACTGCAGCAGGGTCATTCTTGAAAACACATTTTTTCATGCATTTAACTGTCTTTTGACTATAAATGCATTTTTAACACTTAGAGGTTTTCCTGGTTTGGGGTTGATTCCTTGTTTCGGGCTTGAATGACTTATTGAGCGAGCTACAGAATGAAGAATGATTCTTTGAATTCTTGTTTGCTGAGTTTAGCCTCCGGCTATGCCATTATCAATAAAACTGAAAGCAAAGATAACTTGTTGGGTATGTACAATTGCAAAAATAATAATAATAATACTGAAGAATTAGAAAGTTGAAGGGGCCAACTGGTGGTGCACCTGGTTAAGCACACACATTATGGTACACAAGGACCCAGGTTCAAGCCCCTTGTAGGTCCCCACCTACAAGGGGAAAGTTTCACAAGTGGTGAAGCAGGACTGCAGGTGTTTCTGTCCTTTTTCTTTTCTTTTTTTAAATTTTTTTTATTTCTTTATTGGATAGAGACAGCCAGAAAATGAGAGGGAAGGGGTTGATAGAGAAGTAGAGCGATAGAGAGACACCTGCAGCCCTGCTTCACCACTTGTGAAGCTTTCCCCCTGCAGGTGGGGACCTGGGGCTTGAACCTGGATCTTTGCGCATTGTAACATGTGTGCTCATCCAGGTGTGCCACCACCCCTCTGTCTTTTTTCCTTCTCTATCCCTCTTCCTTCTCAGGTTCTCTCAGTCTCTATCCAATAATAAATAGATAAAAATAATTAGAAAGTTGAACATATGGAGGTTAGAATGTGAATGAATATTCATTCTGTCATTGAATACTTAGAAAATCAACTACCACCTAAATACTAAACAGTCACATAAATAATTTTAAGTTTACCAACAAATATTAACATAACCTCTTTTTAGTGAGAAAAGTCAATTTAGAAATGTTAAATAATGTTTCTAAAATCACATAGTAAGAAAGAGGTAGAACAAAATTTTTAATTCAAGTCTACGTAAAACCATAGGATTTACTCCCTTTAGTAAGAAATACAGCCCTATTCATTCCTATTAAAGTCATTGCAGAGGATATCTCAAAGCTTACAAGACAGAGTCACAATGGATTTTATACACTTCACATCTCTTCACACTTAGTCCCTTATATGTGCTCAATAAGTATTTCTTGAAGGAAGAAAAAAAGACTAAAGGAACAACGGAGGAAAAGAAACCATCTATTATGTAATTTTTTTTTTTTTTACTGGCAGTATGGGTTAACTTTTTTTTTTTTTTAACAAAACCATAGGGTAGGAGGGGTACAACTCCACACAATTCCCACCGCCCAATCTCCATATCCCACCCCCTCCCCTGATAGCTTTCCTATTCTCTATCCCTCTGGGAGCATGGACCCAGGGTCATTGAGGGTTGCAGAAGGTGGAAGGTCTGGCTTCTGTAATTGCTTCCCCGCTGAACATGGGCGTTGACTGGTCGGTCCATACTCCCAGTCTGCCTCTCTCTTTCCCTAGTAGGGTGGGGCTCTGGGGAAGCTGAGCTCCAGGACACATTGGTGGGGTCTTCAATCCAGGGAAGTCTGGCCGGCATCCTGATGGCATCTGGAACCTGGTGACTGAAAAGAGAGTTAACATACAAAGCCAAACAAATTGTTGAGCAATTTAATATTATGTGATATTAAGTTATTTCTTGTACAATCATAAATATACACAGTTAAAAATAATTTTTCCCACCAGGGTGATCACTAGAATTCAGTACCTGCAGGAAGACTCCACCATTCCCTGATGCCAGTTTTCTTTGTTTCTTTTATTTGCAAGAACAGAGAGGAACTGGGCTAGGGAGACAGCATAACAGTCCTGCGAAAAGGTTTTTATGCCTGAGGCTCTGAGGCTGCAGGCTCAATCCCCAGCACCATCAGAGCTGAATAGCACTTTGGTCTATCTATCTATCTCTTTTTGATTAAAACCATAAAAATAATGAAATAGAATAGAATATCAAAAAAAGAACAGAGTAGAGGGAAATAGAGAGGGAGAGGAAAAGACTTCTTTCCTGTAGGTGTGAGCTGGGGGCTTGAACCTAGGTCCTTGCACATGGCGATCTGTGTACCATCTAGCCCATAAACATAATTTTTCAAAGTAAGTGTGTGTGTGTGTGTGTGTGTGTGTGTGTGTGTGTGTGTGTGTGTATACATCTGTGCCAAGATTTTTTTTTTTTACTCCACTAAATGAGAAAACCAAGAAGATGTTTCAAATGGTACAAGGGGAAATGGAAAGAGCCACACACACACACACGAAGAACATAAATATGCTGAAATGAATTCGTTGAATAGAGGCAAAACTATCTAATATCCAAGAGCAATAATCATCAACAGCATTTCCAGGGAACACAATTTGCATTTCAATGGCTCAGAATAATTTGCATCACTATTTGTACTATACAACTGGATGTGATTGTGAAACAACTCAAAGACCATGAAAAGATAACTGAAAGATGTGCACATTTTTCGCACATTCACATTTTGCCTCACATACTGTTAATGCTATGTGTGATTTTTTTTCTAGTTATTAATGTTCTATATATGAATAAAACCATGTTGTCTCTCCCATGTTTGTTTATTTTACATAGTATAATCACTTCCAGATGGGTCTATTTTATTGCAAACAACACAGTGTCATGATTTTTAGTGGCAGTGTAGTATTTCATTGAGTATACATCCCACAACTTCTTCATCCAGTCATCTGTTGATGAGTCTGTAGATTGATTCCTTATTTTTGGCTACTATGAATCATACAGGCATCATAACCCTTGTCTTAAGACTAAGGCTTTTAGGGGATCAGGCGGTAGCACAGTGGGTTAAGCGCACGTGGCACAAAGTGCAAGGACTGGTGTAAAGATGCGGGTTCAAGCCTCCGGCTCCCCACCTGCAGGGGAGTCGCTTCACAGGCAGTGAAGCAGGTCTGCAGGTGTCTATCTTTCTCTCCCCCTCTCTGTCTTCCCCTCCTCTCTTCATTTCTTTCTGTCCTATCCAACAACAACAACATCAATAACAATGATAATAATAACCACAACAATGGTAAAACAACCAGGGTAGCAAAAGGGAAAAAATGGCCTCCAGGAACAGTGGATTCATGGTGCAGGCACCGATGCCCAGTAATAACCCTGGAGGCAAAATAAAAATAATAATAAAAAAAGACTAAGGTGTTTAGTCTCAACTTACTGAATCTTTCTGGCTATAAATTATAAATTTCTTCTTAAGAGTAGAAGACTTTTTTTGTGCCATGAAGTGGAATAATTTCTGGAAAAACTTGTAGAATTTAAGGATCAGAGAATCAGAACCCTACCAGTTGCTACTGCAGGGCATTCATTCTCCCACCGCCATCCTGGGCTTTCCTCCCTAGCACTGCCAAAACAATCAGTGAACTCCATGCCTGCCTCCCAGCTTGCTGAATGAAAACAGTCACTCTTGGCTTATTGTCCATTGCTAGACATCTGTCTATGTACCTACCTCGGTCTCATCATCTTTCTCCCTACAGAACACATCTGAAACTGAAACTCGGTAAAAATATGAATCACATAAATATGTGACAATAACTGACTTTTCAGGGATATATAACATCCACAGAGTTAACTATATCTTCATCGTTACTTTAGAGCCTGAACTGAATGCCTAAGACTCAAGAATTCTAAATTTATAAAATGCAACTGGCTTGAAACTTGTTTTCATAGAGATTTTTTTTACTCACTATACATTAATCTCCCTGCTCACAGACAGTCTCTCAACCAACAAAGAACATCACATACTCCACAATTAATTGTCTAGGAACATTAGAAAATATCTCCTCTAGATTCAGAAGAAAGAACTGATTAAGTGTGGAATTTGGGAGTTGGACGGTAGTGCAGCAGGTTAAGCGCACGTGGCGTGAAGCACAAGGACCAGGGTAAGGATCCCAGTTTGAGCCCCCAGCTCCCCACCTGCAGGGGAGTCGTTTCACAGGTGGTGAAGCAGGTCTGCAGGTGTCTATCTTTCCTTCCCCCTCTCTGTCTTCCCCCCCCTCTCTATTTTCCTCTGTCCTATCTAATAATGGCGACAACAATAATTACAACAACAATAGAAAAAAAAAGGGCAACAAAAGGGAAAATAAATAAATAATTTTTTTTTTTTAAAGAGGGTAATTCTAGCCCTATACTAAACTCTGACACCATTTTCCCAGAAAATATTTTTAGTCCAGATACATGTTAGCTATCAGGCCCAAGCAAAAATTACTAAAGTTGTGGGCTCCTTGGAACATACCTAAAATAGACTTCTAGTTTCTTCCCACATAAAGATCCCTAATTTCATCTGCTCTATTCCTATTTTTGGATTCCTAGTCACTATACAGTTTGTCTTGCTTATATATATTATCACATTTTAGCCACCAAGTTGCTAATGCTCCTAGGAGTCCATCCTGACTGCCCTGGGCAGACAACCTTACCAATGTGTCCCAGAATCTTACCTCCCCAGAGCCCTGCCCCATGAGGGAAAGACAGAATCAGACTGGGAGTATGGATCCACCTGTCAACATCCATGCTCAGCAGAAAATCAATTACATAAGCCAGACCTGCCACCTTCAGTACGCCATAAATAACTTTGGTCCATACCCTTAGAATGATAAAAAAAATAGGCAGTCTTCCAATGGAGGAGATGACACCCAGAACTCTGGTGTCTGGGAACTGTACCTGTTATCTTACAATCTTGTTAATCATTATTAAATCACTAATAAAAAAAATAAGTAACCGTGGAATGGCATATACCCACCTAGAGTGAATGTTCATTCTATGGTTGATCTAACTTTGCCTCTGATTTAAGAGATGGAAAATTCAAGAATAATAGACATACCTTCTGTTCATCCATCATTTACCACACAACCTAGAAAGAGACTCAGCATGGCCAGCACATGTCCATACAGCATCAGCAATTACATATGAGTAGCAATTTAAGGGCTTTTGTAGCAGCTGCTAGAGTGCTTCCCACCCAGGACTTTGCTGCGCTGGTTTTGAAAAGACACCATAAAAATTCATGCCAGCAATCACATTAGGCAATTGGCAGCACAGAGGTTGTTCTCTCCTAGAAAATATTAAGAATGCAATAGAAAGACACATTTCTACCCATTTCACCACAATCCACTCTCCTCAATACAACAGAAGATTCCATTGTGGTTTGTGAATATATGTCCAGATCTCTGGAGGAAATATAGCTTAGTCATATTATTTCATTTATTTATGGTAAATGTGTAAAAAAAAAAAAAAGTATTTTGACTCACTGAAAACCAAGAAGTAGTAACAATTCCTGAAATGCTTTTATTGACATGTGATTTATATCCATAAAACACACCTGAAAGGGACTTGCGATGATTTAAAACTAGCACTGTGTTTAATATGAACGTAATGACCTTTCTTTGAATTCGCTAACTGCCAAGGGAAGATAGAATGATTCTGCAAGGCTTCACACAAATGATTTGAACTTTTAAAAGGAACTGTAAGAGGAAGAAGGAAAGCTTCTCCAGGTGTCTCCAAGTAAAGGTCATGGTGAGAGAATTACAGCTGTAAATAATTGTAGTTTATTGTATCAAAAATTCCTTGATTGGGAGTCAGGCTGTAGCGCAGCGGGTTAAGCGCAGGTGGCACAAAGCACAAGGACCGGCATAAGGATCCCGGTTCGAACCCCGGCTCCCCACCTGCAGGGGAGTCGCTTCACAGGCAGTGAAGCAGGTCTGCAGGTGTCTGTCTTTCTCTCCCCTCTCAGTCTTCCCCTCCTCTCTCCATTTCTCTCTGTCCTATCCAACAACAACAACAACAATAATAACTACAACAATAAAACAACAAGGCCAACAAAAGGGAATAAATAAATTAAATAAATACTTTTAAAAAAGTCTTTAAAAAAAAATCCCTTGATTGTGCGAGATTGTAGAGTAGAAAGCTAGACAGGAGAGGGGTGTATAATGTCCCAAATACACAAGACATTACAGAAAGTCTGAATTCTACCTTGATGATTTTTAGCCTGAGTTATCAATAATAAGGATACATCAAGTATAGAAAAGCCAGAGAGGTGACTTTCGGCCAAGATGGCAACCACACAGCAATCCTAGGATTGCTCTCAGCCTTGAAGCTGCTGAGACAAAAACTACAACTACACTAAACTACAAAAATACTTGAAAGGTGTTGGACTGGGAGGTGGAGATAAGGAGCAACACCAGCTGTGTTTTTCTCCCCTCCTCTCCTCTACCGGGTCAACTAGGAACACCAAAGGAGACCACCTGGGACAGCAACAAGACAGGACTAGAACGACTACAGGAACCCACCAAATCACTGGTCAGTACAAACACGTCTGGCTCGTGGACAGAGAGGAGCCTAGGGAGAGATTAAGTGGCTGGTAACAGTCCTGCAGTTTGCCAGTTGAGACACCACCTCCACTCTGTTTCACCAACAAAAAGACGACTGAAGGGAGGACAGGACTCCCCTAAAACTCACCAAATGCAATTATGAGTCTCCAGTGCTACTACCCTCAGAATCAGGAACAGCGGCAGGGAGGCCCTGTGCTGACTTCAGGGGACAGAGAACTGACCAGGAAACTCAGGAGAAGATCTCTATCCTCATGGCCTAGCAGTGGGGCTGTGAGAGGCTCTTTGTATAATCACTGGATTATCTCTGCCCCACCCTGCTTTATCTCTTGGTCAGGAGTCAGTGATTAAGCTAAGAAACCTACTTATAACTTAAAAGCCCTCAGGCTCCCATATCCTACAGGTAAAAAAATAAAAAGGAGGGGGGGCTTTTAAGTCACTGAGCTCCAACTCAGGGATTAAAATACTAAACCAACAAGAAGAAATATTGGAGAAATGAACCTGGACAAGAGTCCAGCTAAAAGTCCCCCAAAGGTTGAAGCACAAAATAATGAAGTCAACATACAAACACTGGTTAAGGAAATAATCACAGGAGTGAGTAAAGAGTTAAAAGAACTGTCATCAGAAATGCAGAAACAACAAATGAGACTCTGGAAGAAAACACTAATTATCTCAGGGTTCTGGCTTATAGTAATGCATTGAACCTGGGACTTCAGAGCCTCAGGCTTGACAATTTTGTTGCATCATCATTATGCAATCTCTCCACCCTGGACCTCACATTTATAAGTCAAGAATTTTACCTTTTACCTCCTGTGCACCTCCCAGGCTGTCTATATACTCCTTTGTAAGGAGATAGTTTCTAATGCTTATCTAAAAACCCATGTCAATACCAAGGATTCACATTAATCTTGGGCTTTCGTAAGTGAAAACAACACTTGTCCTGTCACTGGCACTACTTCTCATAGCATGGAAGGAAAATAGCCAAACTGAATTAGAGTAAGTATTTTTTTCACAGTATAACATTTAAATTTTTTAATTAATTTATTTATTTAAAAAAGGAGACATTAACAAAACCATAGCATAGGAGGGGTACAACTCCACACAATTCCCACCACCAGATCTCTATATCCCATCCCCTCCCCTGATAGCTTTCCCATTCTCTATCCCTCTGGGAGTATGGACCCAAGGTCATTGTGGGTTGCAGAAGGTGGAAGGTCTGGCTTCTGTAATTGCTTCCCCTAGAGTAAGTATTTAATATTAAATGAAGGGAAAAAACTGTACAAATATACACCGCCTTTTCAAGTCATTTGGCAGTGACTGAAGAAAAGTTAATAGAAAAAGTCAGTTAGGGAAAGTTTTTTTCTTTTCAATAAAAATATTTAAGCTTCTTTACAAACTGAGCAACATTGATTTCAGAAAGATTTCAAAAGAGAGGCAATATTTGATGAGATGAAATACCAAAGGAAGTGCTGAGAAATGAATTGTTAAAAAAAGGTCTTTATGAGTGGCCCCGCCCCGCAGGTGGCACAGTAGATAAAGCACTGGACTCTCAAGCATGAGGTCCCGAGTTCAGTCCCTGGCAGCACATGTGCCAGAGTGATGTCTGGTTCTTTCTCTCTCTCCTCTCTTTCACATTAATAATAAATAAATAAAATCTTTTTAAAAAAAATCTTCATGAAAAGACTATCCTTTAAAAAGTGTGAAAGATAAAGACAAGTAAACTTATTAGTTTAATGAAAGGGGGTTTAAAGCTATCACACAAAGAAGGAATGGGTGAAAGGAGGGAGTACAAGTGTCTCAATAAATGAAGATGCTAAACAATTAGAACAGTTTAAGACTAAGCCACAGTAAGTACCTCGAAAGAATATGAAGGGATTGGGGAGTCGAGCTGTAGCATAGTGGGTTAAGCACTGGTGGCACAAAGCACAAGGACCAGCATAAGAATCCCAGTTCAAGCCCCCAGCTCCTCACCTGCAGCAGAGTTGCATCACAAGCAGTGAAGCAGGTTTGCAGGTGTCTATCTTTTTCTCCCCCTCTCTGTCTTGCCCTCCTCTCTCCATTTCTCTGTCCTATCGAACAATAATGACTTTAATAACAACAATAATAATAACTACAACAATAAAACAACAAGGGCAACAAAAGGGAATAAATAAATAAAATTTTGCAAAAAGAATATGAAGGGAATGTTTTCAGAGCACTACTCAGACTGAAAACAGTATTTTCAGGAGGTGGTCCAGTACACAGCACATGCCTTGCATACTTGAAACTTTGGGTTCTATTGCTGATGACCACAGAAACAAGCCAAAAACTAATCTGACGCTTGACGTGGCGGAGGCGGGAAGCAGAAAAAGGAGGTTTGGAGCAGAAAGGGAACACAATCTTTTATTCACGCGGGGACCTCAGGGTTGGGGTGGGAACACGGCAGTTCAGGCCATGTGGAGCCAGCCTAGAGTGGCCGCCTCCTGCTACGCGCCACACCCCCCCTCCGTCACCAAGGTGAAAAGTGGGCAAGAGAGCGAGGGCCGAAGAAGGGCTTTTATGGGAGTAGCTCTCATGAGAATGAGAAGGGGGAGGAGTAACCATAGCACTCCAAGGTAGGATAATAACTTTCCTGGGAATGGGAAGGGGGAGGAGTAACCAAAGCACTCCAACTATGGCGGGGAATAGACAATGCCCTGAGGGCACAGCATGGTGGAACAGGCGCTCCAAGAATGTCCCAACTCTCTAGCCTGAGAGGACAACATGGCAGATGCGACTGCATCTGCACAGTTTCCCAGCACTAATCAAGCCTCATAAATGGTAAAAACGTACCATGTTTCTCTTCCCCTCGAGCACCACTGACACACACAATACGGCATCAATATTTGATGCCAATCATATTCCCATTAGTTAGGAGAACCTATGACCAAAATACTAAACTAAGTCAAGGTATTTCTTCAGAGCTAAGATGGTTTGATATAAACATAGAAAGATTCTGAATTTCTATATTACAGCTGTTTTAGAGCAGTGCTATTAGATTAGGAAAATGTGTTTGTGTGTGTGTGGGTGTGTGTGTGGGTGTGTGTGTGTGTGTGTGTGTGTGTGTGTGCTGGGCACAGAAAAGGTTCTAACGGACTTACCTGAGGCTGCCCTTCTTTCCAGAAATACTCTTTGTACATAGATAGTAAGTAGGGTGATTTGTGTTTTGAGGAAGACATTGAAATTCTGGGGAAGCACTGAGGAGATTTTATTTTAGCCTGTTAGAACACAGAATGTGCATGTCAATTATTTTAATGGTCGCAAGTTTAATTCCCAGTACTACTATATGCCAGAACTGAGCAGTGCTGTGATCTCTCTTTCATAAATAAATAAATATCTTTTTTTTTTTTGCAGAATGGAAATTTGGTGTTTATTGCTACAAACCCATCCATAGTGAAAAAAAATTATTACCCTTTGGTGACCACTATTTCTATAATCAAGACCTAGATTACGCTGATATATTTGTAGATATAAAATTACAATTTTATAGAAAATGTCTCATAGTAAATCATTCAAGACAAATGTAAAACTATAAAAAGGCAGAAAAAAATTTTGACTAAACAGTAATACTTACCCTGTGTTATTTATAAATAGGACAGACAGTTGAACTAAAAGAACTTTATCTTTTTAATTTTTTAATATTTATTTATTTTCTCTTTTGTTGCTCTTATTGTTTCTCATTGTTGTAGTTAGTAGTGTTGTTGTTACTGATGTCGCCATTGTTAGATAAGACAGAGAGAAATGGAGAGAGGAGGGGGAGACAGGCTGGGGGAGAGAAAAATAGACACCTGCTGACCTGCTTCACCGCCTGTGAAGCGACTCCCCTGCAGGTAGGGAGCTGGGGGCTGGAACTGGGATCCTTATGCTGGTCCTTGTGTTTTGCACCACCTGTGCTTAACCCGCTGTGCTACAGCCCAACTCCCTAAAATAACTTTCAAATGGATCACTGGCACCTTATGTCTTGTATTTCTTTATAGAATTATCTACTTTATAAAGTTATCTGTTTATTTGCTTGCTTACTTACTTACTTGTTAGACTCTCCCATTAGGAAGTGAGCATCTGGAAATGGAGACTATGTCTTGTTTATTTTTGTCTACTTCATGCTTAAGACACCCCTGGCATTTAGTGAGAATTGAATTTTATTTTTAGAAAGAAGCATATATAAGGTAGATGCCCTCCATTGAGTAAGAAAAGGTCAACAGTAATTTTTTTAAGCAAATGAGCATTGTGTGAATCTTTTCATGGTCTTCTGTTGGAAGGCAAATTAACTGTTCTCTACTTATGTCATTTCACATTACTATTTTAATTCCCCACCCTTTCCATCTTGTTTAATCAGAGTATCTCCTATATCTCATCAAAATGTGACTTAACTGTGTTTTTTTTCTCTCTCTCTCTCTTGGTCATATTTCCATAGACTGATAAAGAAAAAAAATAATTCTAAATAAAATGTGTTTGAAAACTAACTTCAAGATTTAAACAGCACAAGTAACATCTTGAATGTCCATGCAGCTGTCACACACAGATATATTAAGGATCCAATAGTAATTTGAAGGCATGGCCTAAAAGAACACCCTCCAAAATAACAAACAAGAACGTGAACAAAAGAGCCATTTTTAGGAATACTATTTCCCATTAAATCTTGTTTTATTCACTGTTCTTGAACAGTGCCCATGGGGGGAGATGATACTATAAAATAAGTGTAAAAATGACACACTATGGACAATGACAGCTCTCGGGTCATCTGCCAGAAAATGTCTCATGGGAAACATAAAAAAGTAGCACTCAGATTTATAGCTCATTCTCCGTTAGGATCAACTCTTGTGGTGCCAGGCCAGCGTGAGGGTGTTTCTTCCTGGGCACGTGCTCTCTGGGTTGGAGAGAACTCGACCGGAGCCAACCTGGGCTGCTGCTTACTCAGTGACACAGGAGAGAGACCAGGAACTCGTGGTGGAGCGGGAACACAATGGTCTTTATTGATGAGAGACAAGGCTTTCATATATTTTGAACCAGAAGTGGCAAGTCGGAAAAGGAAATAGCTAGGAAAGGGGATGGAGAAAAGGAAAGAGCAGTAAGGAAGAAAGCTTCTGTAGCAACTGTTGTGAAGGTTTTAACTGGTGGGATTAATTAACGCCCTGCAGGCAGGGCGGATCTCAAGCAAAACAAATAGCATCAGCAATGAAGCATGGAGCAGGGGGGCTGGCCGACATTGTGGTGAGTGTCTCCAAAGGATTAACAAGCCCTTGGTGGAATTAGTATAGGATCATTTTAAATTCATCTGGGGGAAGAAATGCATTTGAGGGTTATGTGACCCAGCTGCAATTTGGACTCCTATAATCTCAGTCTAAGACATTTATTCAAACTCTCTTTTGTTGTCTTACCTCCAACAGTTTGCAGAGGTGTTGATTACTAGGTGAGAAGGAAAGTGTTCTCTGCTAAAATAGCCAGACCTGAAGAGACAGGCCTGTCCTTCAAGGCACCATCATCCCACCTGACAAGCTAACAATGGAACTGATTTATCTTGATGAGTAGGCTGATTATAGAACTCACTCTGGGGGCTGGGTAGTGGCGCACCTGGTTAAGCGCATGTATTACAATGCACAAGGACCTGGGTTTGAGCCCCCAGTCCCCTCCTGCAGGGGGAAAGCTTTATGAGTGGTGAAGCAGGGCTGCAGTTGTCTATCTGTCTCTCTCCCTCTCTATTATCCCCTTCCCTCTTGATTTCTGGCTGTCTCTATCGAATACATAAAGATAATAAAAATTAAAAAAAAACAAACAAAAAAAACTCACCCTTTGTGGGTTAAGTGCAGGCAGCGCAAAGTGCAAGGACCAGCATAAGCATCCTGGTTCGAGCCCCCGGCTCCCCACCTGCAGGGGAGTTGCTTCACAAGAGGCAAAGCAGGTCTGTCGGTGTCTATCTTTCTCTCCCCCTCTCTGTCTTCCTCTGCTCTCTCCATTTCTCTCTGTCCTATCCAACAACAATGACATTAATAACAACAATAATAATAACTACAACAATGAAACATCAAGGGCAACAAAAGGGAATAAATAAATAAATATTTTTAAAAACTCACCCTTGGGACCGGGTGATGGCACACCTGGTTAAGTGCACACACTACAGTGTGCAAGGACCTGAGTTCAAGGTCCTGATCCCCACCTACAGGGGGAAGGCTTCACAAGTGGCGAAGTGGGGCTGTAGTTGTCTCTCTGTCTCTCCCCTCCCCCTTCCCTCTCAATTTCTGGCTTCTCTACCCAATAAATAAAGATAATAATAATAAAATTAAAATAATGAAAGTAAAGCTCACTGTTAAAGGGAACTCATTCTGGAAACCAAGCAACCAGGAATTCTAATGATCTGAATATTTCAATAAATCTATGAGGGTGATGAGAAAAATTATTTCTGAGTTGTTAAACCCAGATCGTGCAGGGTACACAATGTGGGTTGTTATATTTCTTCCAATGTTTTCTGGCTTGTGTGACAGATTGTGACTGACTATAGTATGCAGCAAACTACATTTTATAATTTTATCCTGTGACTCATTCTCTCAACAAGATGGTTGCCTCCAGACAAATGAAATGGTTCTGAATTCGCGCAAACAGAAGCTTCACAGCTTCCGAGCAACATCATATTGTGTTGAAAATAATAGCAGACAAATGCCTTTTCTTAGAGATGCTGCAACAAATCTCAGTGGCCTTGAAGGTCCACCTACTTACAGGTGCTTGAGAAGCTACAGAGCCACTGATTCTGGGAAAAATCTGAAGAAATGACTGCCTGCAAAGAGACAATCACAATAGACACCTTCCCAGCTGTCTTTTAATTTAAATCTGTGAGAGAGAGAGAGAGAGAGAGAGAGAGAGAGAGTGTGTGTGTGTGTGTGTGTAAAGAATGCAATCAATGGAAGGGCCATTTAAAAATTCTCCTCATGAAGATAAATATCTACATCAATTTAAAAGGAAACAAATTAAATTGGCCAGTCCAATTAAGAGGAGCAGTAAGTTGTAAGGCAGTGCCTAAAACGGAATTCTTAAGAAGATAGATGATGAGGACCTTCCTGACAGGCAAAGATCTGCTTCCTAAAGAAGAAATGACAATTTTCCTCAGGAAGCACTGGCACTGATGTTTCCTTCCTTTTAAAAATAAAATAACTGTGTAGGAGTCTTTTTTTCTTTATGAAACCAATATTTTATTGTTAGTTGTCCTTGAAGAAATATATACATATATATAGATATATACATATATGTGTATATATATTTTACAATTATAACTGACATTTGAAATTTATTTTGTGACTTAACAAGAGAAGCAACACTACCATCATGTGGCAAAAGAGGTTAAATTTATTTTTAAAAGGATAAAAAGTTCATTCACAAAGAAATTTACATCCCTACAAATGTACAATGATTCTTGGACCATTTTAGTAATAAACACTTGCTCTCATTAAATAAGTTGAAATTTATCTAATTTATTTTTATATAAGCAAAATTCTGGTCAATTATTCTCCTTAAAATAAGATTGCTAATACCAGTTTCCTGTTTCCTTGTGTACAGCCAGTAGGACAAATGATAAACTGCAAAATCTCAGGAATGACAGCACTGATTTTAATGCAGTAATGCAATCCTAGATAGTCAAACAAATAAACAAGCAAGGAAAGAACTCAGAAGAAGAAAATCAAGCCAAGAACAAGAGCTAGAATTTGGACTATTATTCGAAAGATATGAGGTGTTTTCACATGCATTATTTTCATCAATCTTAACAGCAAACCCTCTTATGTCAATATTAACATCCTTGTTTTTCTCATACAGAAGGTAAATTGCAAAGATAATAATTTACTTCCAATTATTTCACCCAGCCAGAAGGTGAAATCAGCTCATCTATCATTTTGTGAAGATTTTGAAAATGCACTGGTGCAAAAAAAAAAATTAAAGTAAAAAGAAAAATGTTCCTTTTCTTTTCTAAATCTGCTTATAATACTTCACTGTAACTTCTTAGAGAATGTATAGCATTGCATTATAATCATGGTTTTTCTTCTTTGATTGAAGATCATTGAACTTGGTGATATTTATTCAGTCAATAATGTCAATGCTTTACTCAACGTGAATACCCTGGAGTAATATTTCAAACAGTGCCTTCTCTGCAACCCTGGTTCTCACAGTGTGGACCCTGAGAGAGTAGTGTCAGCATAACCTGGGGAATTATCAGAAATGTAAAATTTAGGCCCCTCTCCTGACCAGTTAAACAGAAAATACTGGATCAGGGCTCAACCATGTGTGATTAAAAAAAAAAAAAGTCTTCCCGATGACCTTGACCCATTTTCAAGCCTTCCAGTAGCTGATCTATCAAATTCACCTATATGAATATGTCAATAGTTGTGTGCAGCTCAGATCCACCTGCAGGACAAGAAGACTCATGGCACTTGGCAGCTGACAATTTTAGCTGAATCATTCTCAAAAAATTGATGAGAGAGAATATCACTCACCCAAGGTCAGACACAAACACCACCTTTTTCATGAAACTAAGACACCATGTTTGGTGAGAATTCCTACTGTATACTCTTATAGCACTTGGTTGATTATCTCATCAACAGCACTGCATCTGGTACTTAAATGTCACTCAGAAACATAAACTTGTTTAATATATATTCCCCACTATATGATTTCAATGAACTATTTCAGTACGTGTTCATGACCTTCCTCTCTGGGTTGTAAACTTCTTGAAGGAAGGAACTCATGTTGGCACACTAGCTGATCAGTGTTAGATAAATACTAACAAAAAATATAACATTATCCTTTATGTAATTTAAAAATAAATAAAATATGGACCCATCAGTATAAGGAGCCCATATTCTGGTTGGAAATAAAAGAGGCATTTCAACAGGTAAATCATCTAATATATCTAATAAAAGAACTATGAAAAAAACTGCCATACTTGGCATGATATCATCTCCCTGCCATATATTTCAGTCCTAATTTTCTTTCACAGCTCAGAAGACAGGTCACTCTCATTTCTAAAGTCCTATAATATGTGCTTCCTAGCTTCTGTAATTGATTTCCCACTGAACATGGGCATTGATTGGTTGATCCATACTCCCAGTCTGCCTCTCTCTTTCCCTAGTTGACCTTGGGTCCATACTCCCAGAGGGATAGAGAATGGGAATGCTATCAGGGGAGAGGATGGGATATAGAGATCTGGTGGTGCGAATTGTTTGGAGTTGTACCCCTCCTATCCTATGGCTTTATTAATGTCTCCTTTTTTAAACAAATAAATAAATAAAATATGTGCTTCCTGCTTCATACATTTTGGCCCATGCTTGATCTGTATTGATTAACACCTTTAGACACATGTCCTGTCTACACAGATAAATTGAAAAACTTAGATCAGAGAATTCTGTGTCTCCAATGCCTAGCCCAATGACTCAACAACTGTCTTATGGTTTTCAATCCTCTCGATTTCTGACTGTCTCTATCCAATAAATAAAGATAATAGAAAAATAAAATAAAATAATTGGGTATAGTTCCATAATAATACTCCCACCACTAAAGTTCTGTGCTCCTCCCCCCAACAATAATCATCATAATTCTCCCAAAAGGTCTTAAAAGTGTGCTAACTACATTTCCCCCCAGTTGATGTGTTTCAGTTCTCTGAATTGCACATATAAGTAAAACCAGATAGTAGTTGTGCTTTAATTCCTTCCTTCCTTAGATAAGCATAATCAGCTCCAGTTCTGTTCATCTCCTCCCAAAGAACACAATGTCATCTTTTGTTACTATGTGCACTTTATCCGGTGTGCCACTGCCCCCCGTCATCTTTTTATAATTTCAGAGTAGTATTCCATTGAGTTTAAACCCCGTAACTTCTTTCTCCAGTCATCTACTGATGGACATTTAGATTGCTTCCATATTTTGGCTATTGTGAATAAGGCTACTATGAACACGAGTGTGTGTATATATATGGCCTTTTGAACTACTGTTTACATGTGTACAATTTAAACTTTTGTTTTGAAACTTGGTGCTTTCCCAAAATGATGTGTTCTTCTAATATGCAAAGTTTATTGTACACAACTTATTGACCTTTTCTTAAAATGGTGGCTTTGAATGAATATAATTTTCAATTTTTGAAGAATTTATTTATTCATGAGAAAGACAGGAGGAGAAAATGAACCAGACATCACTCTGGCACATGTTTAGACAGTTTTAAACATGGGTGAAATATACTACAACATTTATCTAAAATTTTCAATATTTAGGGATATGGAATCCAGTCTTAGTACTGACCACACTTGACGAACTTGTCATTTTGAAATACCATATTGAACTTTTTTTACAATATTTGATTTAACACAAGAATATAGTATATGTCTTTCTATATTTAATAATATCTTTCAATAAGAATTTCTGTTTCCCATAGTAGTCATAAACTTTTTTTCAAAAGTATATATTGTTATTGTAAATAAATCTTAAAGTTTCTGACTAGTTGTGGGATGTAAAATATATACTCTAAGTCCATGTAATATAATGGAGTCTTGAATTATTTTCAGTAAATTTAATAATTTCTCTATAGATTGATTTTATTTTTAAAGCAGTTGCAAAATATAAGACTTTAGCTTTTTTCTATGTATTCCAAATGTTATTATTTTGATAGCTTACTGAAAATTCCAGTAACTAGGCAAATGTGCAGTTAAAATGGTGGTATCAGGTATGCAAATCTAGCTTCTGATTTTTAAGGAAACTCTCTTGGAAGTACTGTCTGGTGCCAATTTTTGTAGATATAGGAAATATTTATCATGTTAAGAAACTTTCTTTCTATAATTTGTAGGTATTTTGTTCTAAGTTTTTTTAATATCTAACTACTGCTACATTTTAAGATATAGTTTACATTTTAATATACTATTCTATTTAAAATATACAATATAATTTCTAATTCTGAGGCAGTGCTATATTCCTAGAAAAATAAATTTCATAATGACTGTTGATCCCCTCTATTCATTAGTATTTACTTATTTTTATGTGCTTTGGTATGAAGTCAGTCGACAGCTTCTTAATTTTTTCTCATTTGACTTTAATATCAAGACCATCCTGATATCATAAAATGTATTAAAAAGGTGAGTCTTTCTTAAGAAATTGGTATATTTGTCAGTTATCTTATAGATGTGTATAGATGTGTCAAGTATTTTCACATACATTTGAAACTAGATATTAACTGCATGCTAATTTAATATTTTATTTTTTATATTTTTGTATTACAGAATTACATGTCGACAGGAGTTTGGATCCACACCATTACTACCACCAGAGTTCTGAATCTTCACTCTCCCCACTGCAATCCACCACAGTTCCCCTATGGTTGTAGACATGGGTCCAAACATCTCCTCTAAAACTATCTGACCACATTTATATATAGTTGCCTCTTCTTTTTCTGATTCAATCCTCTCTTCCCCTCTAAGCCACTCATAACATCATAGCTACCTTCATATGTCCCTCTCCCTTTCCTTCTCTCTCTCTGGGTGCTGATGGAGCTGGAGTGCAGAGTTCTCTTATCTTCATCCTATCACTTCTCCCCCACTGGGAGTATGGATCAAGGTTGTTCATGGGGAGCAGAAGGTGGGAGTTCTGGCTTCTGTAGCTGCTTCTCTGCTGAGCATGGGCGTTGACAGGTTGATCCATACCCCCAGCCTGTTTCTACCTTTCCCCAGTGGCCCAGAGCTCTACAGATGTGAGAGTCCACTGGTGAGGTCATCTGCCCAGACAAGTCGGGATGGAGTCATGGTAGCATCTGTAGGTTGGTGTCTGGAAGGTAGCAGGACCTAAAGCTGTGTATTTTTTTCAGCTGTAGATTCTGTGTCCAGTTTGATCCCTTGTTGTGCACTTGTCTCAGGGAGAGCAAAGCTGCCAGGCTAGCTTCTCTGGAGAGAGATGAGGAACTCATGGCGGTGTGGTAATACAAATCTTCTATTGATGTGGACACCCCAGAGTCAGGTGCAAGTGCAGCGTGTTTAGGCCATGTGGAGCTAGCAAAATGGCCACCTCCCGCTATGCATGCCAGCCCTTCTCCAGGTCTTCTCCGGTCAGGACGCGGAAGAGAAAGAGGGCAAAACTGGAAGAGCAGTGGGCTTTATAGGGTGAAAACTGGAAGTGACAAGTCGGAAATGGAAATGACTAGGAAAGGGGGTGGAGAGAGGCAAAAGGCATGCTGGGAAAGTGGAAGCATCCTTAGCAACTGTTGCAATGGTTTTAACTGAATTGGCAACACCCTGAGGGGATAACATGGTGGGGATCTTTCAGGCGAAACAATGATTATGTAAATAGACCATAGTGTCAGCAATGGAGCATGGAGCAGAGCAAGGGGGGGCTGACTTAAAGGCCTGACACAAATGTCTGATTGCAGCTACTCCATAAAACCAGTATTTTGTATTTTTATAGTTGAGACACGTGTATTAAAGTTTACTACTACTTTCCCCATTAGTGCTTTATTTTAAATGATCTCTTGTCCAATCTGTACATAACAGGCAGTTTATAAGAAAGCTTTTTTTTTAAAAAAAATCTATTTATTAATTAATGAGAAAGATAGGAGAGAGAGAGAGAAAGAAAGAAAGAAAGAAAGGAAGGAAGGAAGGAAGGAAGAAAGAAAGAAAGAAAGAAAGAAAGAAAGAAAGAAAGAAAGAAAGAAAGAAAGAAAGAAAGAACCGGGCATCACTCTGGTACATATGCTGCTGGGAATCAAACTCAAGACCTCATGCTTGAGAGTCTATTGCCTGAGCCACTGCACCACCTCCCAGAAAGCTGTTTGGTTAAAGGTCAATATACAATAGAAATATAATTCCTAAGTAAAGTGCACACCGAAAGTGTATTGTCAAACAATGGGTCTGAGAACTGCTTTCACATATTTAAAACTCAGTTGCTCACAGAAGAATCAAGACATACAAATATGATGAATAAGTAAGATTTAATAAAGATGAATTTGAAGCTTATCATTATTTACTATGAAGGTTTAACTCTCCTACCAGCACCAAAGGCAGAAAGAGATAGGTTAGAAATAAGTATCTGTGTTGTTTCTGATGGAGATGACCAGTGACAGTGGTGAGATAGATCCATAGAGGTCTAGGCCCACCATGTCTGTGTGGGAATCCCAGGACCCTAGCCAGGGCCCCAAGTGATGGGATGGCCTGAATCTGGTTTTCAGCTTAATTTAATCTTGGAATTATTTTCTTAGAGAAAACATAGACGTTTGGGAGCCTAAAATTTTCATAAAGTAGCAGGGAAGAAATTGGTCAACCTCCAACCACCAATCAGGTTTGAAAAAAACTTGTGGATAACAAAAGTAGAGATAGTTTCATGACTGTATCAACAAATACTGATTGTTCAACAAAAGCACTACATTATAGAAGTTAAACTAGCTTTCTTTCAGTTTTCACTTGTCTACTGTAGCTTCTCCAAAATGTCCAACCTAGTTTGAAAAGCTAGTTGAGACACGTGTATTAGCCTTTAACCAAATTAACTGAGTTTATACTTATTGCTTTGCAGTTTTGATTTTGTTTGTTTGTTTTTGTTTTGCTTTGCTTTTAATATACTACCAGGAACTTGTAACACCCCAGCTCATTTTTTTTCCTGTGTTTTAGAATCAGAGGAAAAGTTAGAGAGGAGATATGTCTGGACAGTTCTCCACTATCCGTGGAGCTACATTTACTACTGGCCCTGGTGCTCACAGTGCAGATTTGAACCGCATGAAGTTAAAATCTTCTCATGGTAAAGTATAAGTACTCCACGTCTCTGATTTTTTTTCACTTTTTCTTTAATTTTATTTCTACTTTTTCCTCTGAGTACATATAATCACTTTTATTTAATTTATTAGAAAGATACAGAAAGAACTTGAGAGGGAAGGGAGAGATAGGTAGAGATAGAGAACTAGAGATAACTAGATAGATAAAAAAAGATCGATAGGTAGATAGATAGATAGATAGATAGATAGATAGATAGATAGATAGATAGATGATAGACAGACAGGCAGACGGATGGATGATGGATGGACAGACTTGCCAGCCAACCTGCAGCACTTAGTTGCTATCCCTGAAGCTTTCCCCCTGCAGGAGAGGACTATGAGGCTGAACCCAAGTCCTTGATCGTTTAATATGTGTGTTCTACATGGGACACCACAGTCCAGCCCCTGACTGAGGTTTGTGTTTTAATTTTTGTTGTTGCTCTTCCCACTTTTTCCTATGTTCGTTTAGAAGCTAATCACTCCAGTTTATTTATCGTTATTAACTTTAGATTTCAGGGGCTGAGTGATAGCACACCTAGTTGAGCACACGTTACCATACACAAGGATCTGGGTACATGCCCAGGCTCCCCATCTGCACAGGGGACCCTTTACACATCTATAGATGCCTCTCTTTCCCTCTCCCTTTATATCCCCCTACACTCTCAATTTCTCTTTGTCCTATCTAATAAAATGGGGAAAAAAAAGAAATTTTAAGATCCAAATCTCCATTTTTTAAGAGAAATGGCATTTAAGTTAAAAAAAAAAAAAAAAAAGCTTTAAAATCCTTAGCTCTGCGGTCCAGGAGGTGGCGCAATGGATAATGTTGGTATGCTTCTAATTCTGCTTCTAAAACCCCTTCTGTTTCATTGGTTTAATCCCCCCTGCTTAACACTGTATTCTATTTACATAACCACTGTTAACTCAGCACCGCCCTGCCTGCAGGGCATTGGTTTAATCCCCACTGGTTCATGATGTCTTTTTGCTCTGCCCCCTCTCCTAGTACACCCTGATTTCCACCAGTCCTTTTTCACTCCACCCTCTCTACGTCACACCCTGTTTCCACCCTACTTGGCTAGTATATATACAAGCTGCTTTTCTGAGTAAAAACACTTGGAATTGCTTTCCAGCTCTGAGAGTTCCAGAGTGTATCTCCTGTGAAGTTAGTGCAGCACAAGTTCCTGATCCCTCTCCCACGCAGCAGCCTAGACTGGCTCCAGTTGAGTTCTCTCCAACCCAGAGAGCACTTGCTCAGGAAGAAGCCCCCTCAGGCTATCCCGGCAGGATAAAGCATTAGATTCTCTACCATGAGGTCCTGAGTTCAGTCCCCAGCAGCACATGTACCAGAGTGATGTCTGGTTCTTTCTCTCCTCCTCTTTCTCCCAGAATAAATAAATTCTTAAAAAAAAAAAAAATCCTTAGCTCATCACTTTCAGTCTGTTGTCCAAAAATTTAGTCCTACTTAAAGAAATTTCCAGTAATTTAATCTTTTTATAATATTAGACATTCAAAGAAATTCTAATGTATCTCACAAAATTCTAATTTTTGCATATTAGACATTAATATACTCAGTTACATTTACCATTTTTCTCTCACCATTTCAGAGCTTCTGTCATTTTTTTCTCATGACTGAAATATATCACTTAAAGTTTCTTCAGTAAAGCTTGAAAAGATTAAGTTCTATCTCAATATAACTGAAAATTCCACGGTGACCATTATTTTTTTTTCTCCTATTCTTAAAGATTTTACCCCCACTGATATACAGTGTCTTCTCTGCAACTGTGGAGTCTCTTGTGAGGTGAGTGACAGTTTCTTTATAAATAATAACACTTCTACTCTATTACTTCTTTTATTTAAAAAAAAGTCTATTTTTAAAAAATTAAAACTCACTAGATACTAGTTAGGCCTTCATGTACTACCTTCTCCATTAATTTCTCTCTAATATTACACATTTTTTATTATAGTTTTTGCAGGTCAGTCATTAATCAATAGCTGCAGATGAGCTCTTGGTATGGGTTATATTTCTGCTGACTGCTGAATGAACTTGGGAAGTCTGCTTTTATTTTTTAATTAATTAATTAATTTTTTTTGGAAGTCTGCTTTTAAAGTGGGTTACTCAAATGCCTGGTTAATAGAGACGGTTGTTAGTTGGAGCAACCAGAAGGACTGAACTAATTAAAGTGAGGGCAGAAATAAATACCAATGAAAATAGGAGAACCATATAAAAGATCAATGAAGCTAAATGTTGGTTCTTTGCAAGGGTAAAAAAAATCAACAAACCCTTAGCCAGACTCACAAAACATAAAAAGGGAGAAAATTCAAAAAGGATTGTAAATGAAAGAGGAGTTATCACAGCAGACACCACAGAGACCCAAGGTATTTACATGCATGGCTTCTATGAACAACTATATGCTATCAAGCAAGAGAACCTGGAAGGAATGGATGAGTTCCTAGATACTTACAAACTTCCAAAATTAAAAAAAAAAAGAGGATCTAGAAAAAAGAAATAGAAAATAGAGTAGGCCAATCACAGTCGAATAATTTGAAACAGTTATCAAAAAGCTTTCCAAGAATAAAAAGTCCTGGACCAGATAGTTTTACAAATGAATTCTACAAAATCTTCAAGAAGAGTTAATACCTCTACTTTTAAAACTCTTCCAAAAGATTGAAGACAAAGGAATACTCCCTTCTATTTTCTATGAAGCCAACATCACTGTGATACCAAAAAAAAAAAAAAAAAGAAAGAGAAAGAAAAAAAAAAAGAAGAAAAGAGAACTACAGACCGATATCTCTGATGAGCATAGATGCTAAAATATTGAACAAAATTCTAGCCAACTGAATACAGCAGTATATTAAAAAAAAAATTAATCATCATGACCAAGTGGGGTTTATCCCAGGGATGCAAGGTTGGTTTAATATACGTAAATCAGTCAATGTGATCCACCATATCAAAAAAAGAAAGACCAAAAACCACATGGTTATATCAATAGATGCAGAGAAAACCTTTGACAAGATCCAACATCTCTTTATGATCAAAACACTACACAAAATGGGAATAGATAGAAAATATCTCAAGACAGTGGAGTCCATATATATATAGAAATAGCAAACCTACAGCCAACATATTATTCACTGGTGAAAAACTGGAAGCATTTCCCCTCAAATCAGGTACTAGACAGGGATGCCCACTATCACCATTACTATTCAACATAGTGTGGGAAGTTCTTTCCATAGCAATCAGGCAAGAGTAAAGAATTAAAGGGATACAGATTGGAAGAGAAGAAAACAAACTCTATTTGCACATAATATGACAGCATACATTAAAAAAAACAACTAAAGAATCCAGCAGGAAGCTTTTGGAAATTATTAGGCATTATTGTAAGGTGTCAGGCTACATAATTAACATACAAAAGTCAGTGGCATTCCTTTATGCAAACACTAATTTGGAAGAAGAAGAAATCCAGAAATCAATTCCTTTTACTATAGCAACAAAAACAATAAAATATCTAGGAATAAACCTAATCAAAGAAGTGAAAGACTTGCATGCTGAAAATTATCAGCCACTACTCAAGGAAACTGAAAAAGACAAAGGAAGTGGAAAGACATTCCATGTTCATGGGTTGGAAAAATTAACATCATTAAACTGAATATACTACCCAGAGCCATATAAAAATTTAATGCAACCCCCATTAAAATCCCACCCATTTTTTTAGGAGAATAGAATAAAAGCTACAAATGTTTATTTGGAACCAGAAAAGACCTAGAATTGCCAAGACAATCTTGAGAAGAAATAACAGAAATGGAGGCATCACACTCCCAGATCTCAAATTGTATTATAGGGCCATTGTCATCAAAACTGCTTGGTACTGGAACATGAATCAATACACTGACCAGTGGAATAGAATTGAGAGCCCAGAAGTAAGCCCCCATACCTATGGACATCTAATCTTTGACAAAGGTGCCCAGAGTATTAAATGGTGATAAGACAGTCTCTTCAACAAATGGTGTTGGAAAAAAAAAATAGGTTGAACTGTGCAGAAGAATGAAACTGGACCATTATATGTCACCAAACAGAAAAGTAAATTCCAAGTATATCAAGGACTTAGCTATTAGACCAGAAACTATCATATTGGCAGAACTCTTTTCCATATAAATTTTAAAGGTATCTTCAATTATATAAATCCAATTATGAAGAAGACTAAAACAAAAATAAACCAATGGAACTATAGCAAATTAAAAAACTTCTGCACAGTGAAAGAAACCACCAACCCAACAAAGAGACCTCTTAGAGAATGGGAGTTCTTTACATGCCATACATCAGACAAGAGACTAATAATCAAAATATATAAATAGCTTGCCAAACTCAACAAGAAAACAAATGACCCCATCCTAAAATGGGAAGAGGATCTGAACAGAATATTCACTACAGAAGAGGTCCAAAAGACCAAAAAACATATGAAAAAATGCCCCAAGACACTGATTGTCAGAGAAATGCAAATAAAGACCATGAGATACTACTTCACTCCTCTGAGAATGTCACACATCAGAAAAGGTAGCAGCAACAAAAACAAATGTTGGAGAGGTTGTGGGGACAAAGGAACCCTCCTGCACTGCTGGTGGGAATGTAAATTGATCCAACCCCTGTGGAGAGCAGTCTGGAGAAATCTCAGAAGGCTAGAAGTGGACCTGCCCTATGACCCTGCAATTCCTCTCCTTGGGATATAGCCTAGAAGAAAACATACCATCCATAAAGATTTGTGTATACCTACGTTCATGGCAGCACAATTTGTAATAGCCTAAACCTAGACGCAACAAGAGATGAGTGGCTGAGCAAGTTCTAGTCTATATACACAATGGAATACTACTCAGCTATTAACAATGATGATTTGGGGACACTAGCACAACGGGTTAAGCACACACGTAAGAATCCCGATTCAAGCCCTCGGCTCACCAACTGCAGGGAGGTCACTTCACAAGCAGTGAAGCAGGTCTGCAGGTGTCTATCTCTCTCTCCCCTTCTCTGTCTTCCCCTCCTCTCTTTATTTCTCTCTATCCTAGCCAATAACAATAACAATAGCAGTAACAACAAAAACATGTGCAACAAGGGCAACAAAAATGAAAAAAAAAATGGCCTCCAGAAGCAGTGGATTCACCGTGCAGGCACAGAGCCCCACTGATAGCCCTGGAGGCAAAAAAGAAGGAAAAAATGGTGATTTCACCTTTTTCACCCCATCTTGGATGGAGGTTGAAGTAATCATACTCAGTGTGATAAATCAGAAGCAGAAGGAAGAATATGGGATGATCTCAGTCATAGACAGAAGTTGAAAAACAAGATCAGAAGGGAAAACACTAAGCAGAACTTGGACTTGGTGTGGTGAATGGCACCAAAGTAAAAGACTCTGGGGTGGTGAAAAGGGTTCAGGTCCTGGAACATGATGGCAGAGGAGGACCTAGTGGGGGTTGAATTGTTGTGTGGAAAACTGGGAAATGTTACTCATCTACAAAACTATTGTATTTTACTGTTGACTGTAAACCATTTATCCCCCAATAAAGAAATTAAAAATAAAAACAAAAGCCAATGTCCCTTCATGCTGTCCCTCTCCCTCCTTACCCAGAGTCCTTTGCTTTGGTGAAATATGCCACACCAGACTAAATTGTAAATACCAAAGACTAAAGCAACCTTCTTGAAATAGCACATTCTCTACTTCCTTTTGTTCCGCCCACTCATCAGTTACGTCATTTCTTCACACACATGTGCTTTCTCGTTATTTCATTGAACTTCACCAAAGGTAACCATGAGGAAAAATAACTAGAAAAATTAACACTGTTTTTAAAAGTTGCTCTAAATGTCATTCTCCACTATGGTATTTATGCTCTTTACCCAAAAACCTTAAAGAAAAATTTACCTTAGGACCCAAAACCAGAAAAGCAAACATCATGGTTCTGTCATGAACTAGTAGATAATGTCTCACTAAAAAAATAAGAATTACATGGCTCAGAGTTTAGAAGATCCACGCACGTATACTTATTTAGTGCACTACATTTGTGCAAAATAAGGACAAAAAATTATTTGTGTTTCACTTTAGCTAATTTATATTTAAATGTTATATATCTCCAGTGGCTACAATACTGGACCGCACAGTTATAACACATTATGGACGGTCCTGCAAAAGAAGGAAACTCCTTGTGGAATTTTACCTATGTTACATGATGTCTCAAGCTCTTGAAAGTCAGTTAATAAAAAAAATGAAATAAAAAGGAAGAGAATACAGTCGTTGCAATGCATATAATGTTTTAATCTCTCTAATGCCTATCTTGAAATCCTAACCCCCATTGTGATGGTCCTAGAAGGCAGAGCTTTTGCGGGGTCATTAAGTCATGGGGCTAGAACCCTCATGGAAGGGATTAGCATACTTACCTAAACAACCCCAGAGAACGCTTCTGCTCTCCCACCTCAGGAGGACACAGTGAAACGCTGGCCGCCAGTGAACCAAAAAGGTGACTCTTTCATGTTCTCTGGCCTGCCAATGCCTTGATCTTGGATTTCCCAGCCTTCAAACAGAAAGCCATAAGTGTTTACTATTTAAGTCACCCAATTTATGGTTTTTAATTATAGCAATCTGAACCAAATACAACATTTTCATTTTGTGAAAAGTCATAAAACCATGAAATAGTTTGAGTTATTTTTGAGTGTAACTTAAAGCAAATCAATATACTATTGTGTGTGCTTCATCTAAAAAGTCCAGACATGATTTAATGATTACTGTGTGACACAGAAGTATATTAAAATTGATACGATATTTTATTACTATGTTAGAGACTCTGGGAAATAATATTCACATGGTAACATTGTTATTCTGTTATGACCTTCCTTTTATGGTGTGTGTAATGAGCTATTTAATGCCCATAATATTAAACAATTTAAATAAAACTTTGGAAATGGCTAAATTAAATGGTTTGTTGTCGCAATGTTAAGAGTTAAGCAACTGAATAAAACTACAGGGAACATCTTTAATCAAGCTAGATTTAAGTTAACATCTGATGCACATTCACGGAATAATAGTCTTGATGATAAGCTAATTTGAGAAAAGTAGGTCCAGCTGTATGTTCATTAGACAGCAGGAAACTGTTCTCTGAAACATAAAGCGGAACACAAGAGGCAATCTAGTCAAACATCTATTAACGTCAGGGTAGGTATGATTTCAGTGGCCATCTTAGTTCTATCACGGACTGAAGAAGTCCACTTCCGTTCTTTCCTTTATGCTCTGGTGTCTCAGAAAAAAACAGATGGAAACATTAGCCAATATTTGTCTTATATAGTTCACAGATCCATTGTAAATATAAGTGTCCTGGTTTAGAGACGGGAGACAATGTGTACTGAGAATGGTAGATGGGGTATTACTTCGGCTTATTAGAACAAAAACTTTAGGCATACATCAAAAAGGACAGTAGCAACAAATGCTGGGGAGGTTGTTGGGACAAAGGAACCCTTCTGCACTGCTGGTGAGAATGTAAATTGGTCCAACCTCTGTGGAGATAAGTCTGGAGAACTCTCACAAGGCTAGACATGAACCTTCCACAAGACCCAGTAATTCCTCTCCTAGGGATATACCCCCAAGGTCTCCATAACACCCAACCAAAAAGATATGTATACACCTATGTTCATAGCAGCACAACTCGTAATAGCTAAAACTTGGAAGCAACCCAGGTGCCCAAAAACAGATGAATGACTGAGAAAGCTGTGGTATATATACTCAGTGGAGTACTACGCAGCTATTAAGAACACTGAACCTGCCTTCTCTGACCCATCATGGATGGAGCTGGAAGGAATTCTGTTAAGTGAACTAAGTCAGAAAGACAAAGATGAGTATGGGATGATCCCACTCATAAACAGAAGCTGAGAAAGAACAGAAAGAGAAACTCAAAGCAGGATCTGTCTCAGTTTGGAGTAGGGCACCAAAGTAAAAATCTCTGGGTGGAGGGTGAGGGTGGAGGTTCAGCTTCACTGGGGCCAAGGGTAGGATGGTATGGGACACAGTCTTTTGGTGGTGGGAATGGTGTTTATGTACACTCCTATTATGTATACTCCTTGTAGTCATATAAATCACTATTTAATTAATAATTAAAATTGTTGAATGTCTCAAACTTTTCAATGCACAGATCATAGGCAGAGTCTTTGAAATGTTGACTCTCCTAAAAGCTTAGACCAAGAGAACAGAAGCAACCAGTGACATCACATTATAAAATACAGATATATATATATATATATATATATATATATATATATATATATATCAAAGGACAAATTATGGTGAGGTTGTGTATGATAAAGCAAATCCTAACAATAGGATTTTCAAAGTCAACCCAATTGCCAAATAATTTGATTACAGCAATAACAATCTATTGCCTTCTTAAACCCTAAGACAGCAGGAACCTCCCACTTCCTCTAAAGCCCAAATTCCCTCCAGTCCTGGAACCTCTAGGGTGAAGCTCGCTTTCCAGCATGCTTCTCTCAATTCATACCAACTGATACAGCATCTGCTGATTCATTGCTATTCAATGCAATGAGTACCACCTTGGCATGTTTCACTTTGGACTGTGTCCAGAGATGTCAGGCATGGAATGTCAACCCTTCAGCATCATTAATCGGGTAAGACCTTTCCTTTCTCATAGGAGTCCTTAATTCCATTTTGGGTGGTCCACTACCTAAAAAATCCTCAAAACCTAGATATAGACCAGGTCCCATGAGATGGGGCAGATGTACACATAAATGTGCCCATAAATTAGGGCAAAATACATACATTAAAGCAAAAGTGCATAATAGTTTACAGTGAGTCAATAAATAAAGCAAGCAAGTAGAAAGACCTAAAAAGACACCTTAAAGTACCTAATGAAATATTTTTTACTTAGATCTAGATACCCTCTTACCTGCTTCCTATTATACTTCCCTCAGTCACTCCAAAGTTAACCTTATCAAAGTAAGGACTACAAAAGCTGAATAAGGGCAAGAGACTGGCATACTTTAATGATAATTCTTTAGTCACTATCAGGCCACCCCATCATCCGGGGCCCTAGCCGGGGAGTTCTGGGATTCCCACACAAACACAATGAGCCTAGACCTTGAATAGATCCCTATTTCCATTATCACTGGTCAACTCTATCAGGAACAACATAATGGACCCCTCTGAGGGCCCCAATAGGACCTTGCCCTCAATGTGGATCAACAATGGTAGAAAATGTTCCAACCTCCAAAGGTGGGTTGGATAACATACTCTATCTACCACCTTAAGAAGATGAGTCCTGGAACTGGTGCAACTTGGAATGTTCCTGCTGGTGACCACAGAATGCAAGTTAGGACCTACAGGGATGTAGAGGTTACATAGACTCCTATACTGAATGTGGGCCCCAGATCAGATCAATGGGGTGTATAGTCAACAATATTTATACACCTTTCCCATATTTGGGAGCCACTCTCTTCCCTGATACAGCTTTCTGGTCCTTTTTCCAGCCATGACATCATCCCCCCAGACAATAAACTGGGTCCACCTGCATATCAGATGTCAGGGAGAGGCAAAAACTAATAAAGTCATGGGCCCTTTGGAATATACCTAAAACAGACCTACTAACTATTTCCAAAACAGAGACCCCAAATCTTCATCTACAATATTCCAGCCTTTAGGCTCATGACTGATCAACAATTTGTATGGCTTTATATGTTAACTCTTTTCAGTCAGCAGGTTCCAGATGCTACCATGATGCCAACCGAACTTACCTGGACAGACAACCCCACCAATGTGTCCTGGAGCCCTGCTTCCCCAGAGCCCTTACCCACTAGGGATAGAGAGAGACAGGCTGGGAGTATGGATCGACCTGTCCACATCCATGTTCAGCGGGGAAGCAATTACAGAATCCAGACCTTCCACCTTCTGTACCCCATAATGACCCTGGGTCCATACTCCCAGAGGGATTTAGAATAGGAAAGCTGTCAGGGGAGGGGATGGGATAAGGAGCTCAGGTGGTAGGAATTGTACCCCTCTTATCCTATAGTCTTGTCAGTGTTTCCATTTTATATAAAAATCAGTTAAAAAGAACAAGAACTTTAGAACCTTTTGAACCCTATGAATTGGAAATATGTTCTGATAAAGAACGCATTTCAAAGCAATTCTAACTTATCTGCGCCTATTTTTAATAAGCACCTATAACATGCTTTTAACTTATTTATGATTTCATAGCACTCTTTCAGTATGAAATTCTTTTACAATTGTTTGTGAGTTAGGGGCCGGGTGGTGGTGCACCTAGTTAAGCACATGTCTTACTATGTGCAAGGCCCCTGGTCCCCACCTGCACAGAGAAAGCTTCACAAATGATGAAGCAGGGGCTGCAGGTGTCTCTCTGTCTGTCTCTCTCTCTGTCTCTACCTTCCTCTCAATTTCTGGGTGTCCCTATCCATTAAGTAAATAAAGATAACATTTTTAAAATTTATTTATTTATTCCCTTTTGTTGTCCTTGTTGTTTTATTGTTGTAATTATTATTGATGTTGTTGTTGGATGGGACAGAGAGAAGTGGAGAGAGGAGGGGAAGACAGAGAGGGGAAGAGAAAGATAGACACCTGCAGACCTGCTTCACCACTTGTGAAGTGACTCCCCTGCAGGTGGGGAGCTTGGGACTGGAACCAGGATCCTTAGGCTGGTCCTTGCACTTGGTGCCATGTGCGTTTAACCTGCTGTGCTACTGCCTGACTCCCAATAATATATTTTTTTTATGTTTGTAAGTCTATGGTGAAATGTGCCTGCCATATTCCTCATTCTGTTGGACAGAAGTTGCCCCTGGAAGGTATTATCAAAACAGATGGATTTTGTGTCTCATAAACTTGAGGTAAAATTCAACTAATAGTTTGTTAGCTGGTAATATTCTTCTTCACATGGTTCCTTATCCACAGAGTATTATATAAGGCAGACCTGTGTGCTTGGGAGAATGTAATGGAAAACATATTTAGTAACTACAGTGACATAAAGGCCTATAAATATTTTCTTTCTCACTAGTTCTGAAATCCTTTATCAATTTGTATCCCTATTTTTCCACTGTTTTCTATGCCTCACCCTTTTTTCTACATCAAAGTCTGACTGCCATTCAATCACAAGAGAACAATTGAAAATTCATACTAGATTTTGAAAAGAGAGAGACTGAATCACTTTCAAGCATATTTTAAAGTACAATCATGAAAGGGGAAATGAAAATTTGGGGGCCAAACTCAGTCTATGCCTATTTTTTTTAAATTTTTTATTTAAGAAAGGATTAATGAACAAAAACATAAGGTAGGAGGGGCACAACTCCACACAATTCCCACCACCCAATCTCCATAACCCACCCCCTCCCATGATAGCTTTCCCATTCTCTAGCCCTTTGGCAGAATGGACCCAGGGTCGTTGAGGGTTGCAGAAGGTAGAAGGTCTGGCCTATTTTTGTGTGGCTCTTGAGTTAAGAAATCCCGAAGTCTCACCTCCCCAGAGTCCTACCCCACTAGGGAAAGACAGAAACAGGCTGGGGGTCTGGAGAGACCTGTCAATGTCCATATCCAGCAGAAAAGCAATTACCGAAGCCAGAAACTCCCACCTTCTGTTCCCCATAGAGAATTTGGGTCCATACTCCCCAGGGGATAAAGAATATGGAAGCTTCCAATGGAGGGGATGGGATACAGAACTCTAGTGGTGGGAACTGTACTGAATTGTACTCTCTTATCTTACAATCTTGTTAATCATTACTAAATCACTAGTAAAACATATATATAAAAAGGATTCATTACAAAGAAGGGTAATGATGGGGAGGAGCAGCAGAATATGATGGATGATGAAGAAGAGGCAGACCTAGACAAACACTGGGCGGAAGAGGAGAATGTGGCGTACTAGTGGCTAAACTATGTGGCCCTTAAATGAAACTATTTCACAGAGCCTATGCCATCTCTGACATTTTTGTTATTGAAGACCTCCTCTTTGTGGCTGCCAGAGTTAGCAGAAAGGAACTAAATAACCTAGACACGGAGATAACTATGTTTACTAAAAACAAAGAGACCACAAGAAGATTAAAGCTTTAACAAACCCGTGATTATTTTTATAAGTAAAAATAACTATTGGTTACCTAGAGTATGAGTTAAAATTAAATTCCCATAAAATGTTGCTTATGTTACTGGAGGGCTTCCAGTTCCGCAACCAAAAACATTCATTGCATGATGCATTATTTAAATAGCACAGTAGTGAAAGTTAAAAATGTTTAATTAAAATGCCTGAACCGAAATCTTAACAATTGTTTACTGAGCTGTTACTTCAGAACTTTGGTGAAAACACAATGTATATCTTAAACAGGCAATAAAACTCACACATGGAAGCCCAACTTCCAACTACCTCTGATGTCAGCAAACATTTAACATTCTTGCCAAACACAATTTATTTTCATATATTCAAGCATGTGGAAATGAGCAAAGGACTTAGTCAAAATTCAAAAGAAGCAAACTGGGGACATGAAATTTAACAAAAAATAGAAATGTAAGTTATGAGAGAGTAATAACCTCAGAAGTACTCACTACCCGTGGAGCTACAGATGCTATATGAGCCCTTTTTCTGGGAACTGACTCACTACACACTAGTGTGACCCCACACATCCCTGATGTCCTACATAAACAGATTTCCAGATACCACCTACTGTCTCATAAGATGACATCAAACTGGACATCACACACTCAGATTTTATCCATCAAATCTTCCTTCTAAAATTTCAGGTTTACTAGCTCTGTGAACTGTTAACCACTTGTGCTTTTATGGAGCCAAGGAGGACCTCTTTTTGACCATATGTTTAAGGAAAAGGAAAGAATCTTTCATGGTACAAGCGGAAATTCCAGCAGATTTTCAGAGCAGAGTCAGGACACCGTGTGTCATTCTGTATTTCGACATAGTTGGAATGATTGTTTTGTCTTCTGTGGACATCTGTTTCCCATTCCTCAATGCTCACTTACTGGCCTTTCTGTTCCCCACTTGTGTGAAATGTTATAAACCTATATATCATACATATAAATATTTTCTATAGCATTACTCCCAAGAGTGTCAGTTGAATATGCCTGAGGATTTGTGCTTCTAAAATATTTACAGGGGGGCGGGTGGTGGCAGACCTGGTTAAGTGCATACATTACAATGCGCAAGGACCCAGGTTCAAGTCCCCAGGCCCCACCTGCAGGAGGTAAACTTCACAATGGGTGACAAAACGCTACAGGTGTCTCTCAGTAGCTCTCCCTCTCTACGTCCCCCTTCCTCTCAATTTCTTGCTGCCTTTATCCAATAAATAAATAAATAAATAAATAAATAAAAGATAATAAAATAAATAAAAGTTAAAATATTTACAGACCATTATGATAGAAAGAGAAGGCAATCATTTTGAGACTTAATATATGATGGCATACAGACAAGAGTCTTGGGGGTAGAGTTGTCGGATGGATGGCAGAGTTACCTTGTTCAACAAAATGGGGAGAAGGATCTATCGTTTTTAGTTCTATGCTGGAGTTCATGTGGGTTGGCTCTCAGCCAGGAAGGTAAAAGACAGGTTCTCCCTCGCTGGCTCAAGGGCCCAATGATACAGGAAAGAGACACCGGGGAGAATTGAGCACTCTCATTTAATGGCAGATGAACATGGGTTTAAATAGAGGTACAGACAAAGAACATTTTTCAAATATGTCAGAAATTACAGGTTTCTTAAAGGTCAGCTGTCCCCTATGGTAGGGGGCTGGTATGACAGGAATTGATGAGATACATAAAGGTCAAGACAATTAGTCTCCATGATGTAAGCAACTTAATTATCCAAAGGTATTTGAGAGAAACATAGGGGTTAAACCAGCAGGGTGAGATAGAGAGAAGATAAACAGAGCATGATAGTTATCAAAACTATAAGGAAATAAAGTTTGGAGTTTCACTGACTGATGTCAGAGAGGTGTTTGATGAAGTATGCTTTCTCTAGTGATCAAAAGTGAGGTGACTGTGTGAACTCTGGGTGACTATGTGAAATTTGAATGAACCTTAAGGCAGGCAGACATGTGGCCTGCAGTTAATGGGGAGAGGCAGTGAGGTTTCTGTGGGCTTGAGAGTCTAAAAGGGAAGAACTAAGTCTGAGACTGTTTTTCCCCTTTGCTCATCTTGATGACAGATACTAACAAGGGGGTATCTTTCCCAGACCTCCATCCAAGGATGGGGGGAGTTTTCCTTAAGCTCTATCAAGCTTATACATAGCCCCACAGTTCTAGATGATTCTCCTATAGTATTATTTGTCCAAGTATAAAGAATTCCTTTATATGCTAGTGTTTATTCTCTATGATAACTTAGAAATTCAGGAACTTCTACTAAGTGTCTCAAGACATGGCTTCTAGTGCGACAATCTATTCAGCCTCCTGGAAAAAGCAATAATTATGAATACTGAAGGCTAAGATACTATCCTCCGTAAATTTCAACATTCTTCTATCATCTGTGGTGGACAAGAACTTTGGAACACTCAAACTTGAGGATATTAATATTGTCTCTTTGGGTTAGATCCCTTTACCTAGAATCCCTCCTAGTTTAAAGCAATCAATTTGTACTGCCACAAACAAGTCTAGATTTTCTTTCTTTTTTTTTTTTACAGTTATTTACAGGTTTTTTAATTTGTTTGTTTGTTTACATTGAGGTAGCTGACAGCTGTTCTCTCAGTAAAGCTAGTTGGGAACAAAGAGCCATCAAAACTGCCTTACTGAATCTTAGCTGCTGATGGTACCAAGCTGCAGTTTGGGTGGGGTGGAATTTTTGTTCCATTAGATTGATATTCCCCTCTATATCGCAAGGCTATGTTTGATACTTGCTTTTTGTAAAGCTTTGTTTTGAGGGGAGTTTATAATGGTTTGGTTGATTTAACTTGGTTTGGTTTATTTAACTTAGTTTGGTTGATTTAACTTAGTTTGATTTCCAGAATACTTGGTAGGGTCCTCTTCCCCCTTTTCTCTGGTTTGATTCACATTTGCTTTTTTGTTATTTTTATTGGTGTTTGGTTATGTTCTCCTAAGTGGTAGAAGTTTGGTTTGGTGTCATTTTTCCACTATATATATATATATATATATATATATATATATATATATATATATATCCCCTGCTTCAATTTGAACACAAGAGACGCTTTGTCCCATCTTTCAAAGGCAGTGGCAGTGGTGTCACATTAGAACAACAGCTCCAGCCACACCTGAGTCAGACCACAAAGTCTTTAATTGTCTGGAAACCAACAGACCAGAGGTTGCACCACACAATAATTGAACAGCAATAGCCAGGACACAAAACTACAAAACATACCAAAAATGGTTAAATTAAAAAAAAATACACTACAGCAATGAATCAGGACAAGAGCCTAGAAAAAATTCCAAGCAAGTCAACTAAGAATGAAGAAAGTATCTAAACATTAATTGAAGCATCACATTTAAGAGCAAGGAAAGCTTTTGAGGGAAATACTATTAGAAACAGGAAAATAACAAATGAGACCCAGAAAGGAAACATGAACTATCTCGAGGTAATCAGAGAACTGAAAGCTGAGATAGATGAGGTAAGAGACTAGTTAGCAGAACAAGCTAATACAAGGTAAGCAAAAACAAAACAAAAAAAGCTGAACTGAAGAAGGAAGCTGAGGGTAGGGAGAGCAGAATAATAGAAACAAAAAAAAAAAAAAGAGAGAAAGAAAGAACAAACGAACTAGCCAGACCGAGGATGAATTAGAGAAAACTAAGAAAGAAGTACAAGTGATGGAAAAAAAAAAAAGATTAGGAGACACTGAAAACAACAGAGACATATAAGATGAACTCAAAGGAAGTAACATATGCATTATTGGCCTACCAGAGGAAGACAGTGAGGAATGGGAAGAAAGCATCCTAGAAGAGATAATAGAAGAAACTCCCACTCTAAGTAACAGAAAGAACTTTAATATGTGAGAAGCTCAGAGAGTCTGAAACAGAATCAACCCAGACCTGAAGACACCAAGATACATCATAGTTACAGTGGAAAGATGTAAGGAAAAATAAATGATCCTGAAGGCTGCAAGAGAGAAATATTGAAAGGAATTGTAAAATATATAACTTAGTGTCTTTTACCAAATTTCAACCATATTTCTCTAGCAGACTAAATTTAGATTTAATTTGCTTTTGAATTCTTTGCTTAGAAATCAAATTGTTTTCATAGACTCCTATGCTAAATATGAAAATACATGAACCCTGCAGACCAACTCACCAATGTGTCCCAAACCTCACCTCTCTAGAGCCCTGTCCTGTTGGGAAATTGTGCAGATGTGGTCGAGCTTGGCAGGGCCCACAAACCACCCTATTCCATGCTAGTATTATTATCTACATACCAATCTTCTGCTTTGTCTTAAAGGTCTCCTCCCCACGATGTTATCCCCTCAGGGTACATTATTCCCGCCAGATAAAACCATAGCAACGGTAGCTAAGGAAGTTCCCAGAGTGCCTTTTTCTTTTCTCAACCCCCTTTCCAAGCCATCTCCGTTCCCGACTTGCCACTTCCAGTTTTATCCCATAAAACCCACTTCTATTCCTGGTGTCGCTCTCTCTTTCTCTCCCGTGTCCTGACCTGGAGAAGGGATGGCATGCTGAGCGGGAGGTGGCCATTGCAGTTGGCACCACATTGGTTTAACCTGCTGTGCTCACACCCAACTCTGGGGTGTCTGCCTGAATAAACAATTGTATTACCATGCTGCCAGGAGTTCCTGGTCTCTTGCCCGCAATGCTAGCCTGGCACTATCCCATTAGAGAAAAACAGAAACAGGCTGGAGGTATGGATCAATCTGCCAACATCCACATTCAGAAGAGAAGCAATTACAGAATCCAGAACTCCCACTTTCTGCACCCCATCAATAATTTTTGTCCATATACCCAAAGGGATAAAGAATAGGGAAGTTTCCAATGGACGAGATGGGACACAGAACTCTGGTGAAGGGACCTATGTGTAATTGTACCCATGTTATCTTACAATCTTGTTAAACATTATCAAATCACTAATAAAAATTTTTTTAAAAGGAAAGAAAATATATGGGCCCTGGGTCAGATTGATAGAGTAAAAAGTTAACTGTATTTACATATTTTCTTCAAGTTTGGGAGCCACTCAGCTTTCTAGCCCTATTTTCAACTTTGACACCACCTTCCTAAACATTATTTTAGGTCCCCTGAATGTTAGCTATCAAGATCAAGCAAAAATTACTAAAGACATTGGCTCCTAGGAACATATCTAAAATAGAATTTCTAGTTTTTCCCTACCCTAAGGTCCCTATTTTCATCTGCTCTATTCCTATTTTTTGGATCCTGTTTATTATAAACTTTTTTTCTGGCTTGATATCTTACCACCTTTCACCCAACAATTTGCAGACGCTACTATGAGTCCATCCTGACATTCCTGGGCAGAAGATTTCAGGAACGTGTCCCGGAACCTCACCTCTCCAAAGCTCTACCCTACCAGGGAGATATAAAAAACAGGATGGGGGTACAGATTAACCTGCCAATGGCCATGTCCAAGAGAGAAGCAATTACAGAAGCCAGACCTCCCACTTTCTGCATACCACAAAGAATTTAGTCCACACTCTCAGAGAGAAATGTTAGAGAAAGATGACTAGAGGGCTCTGAATTCTAATTCCATCAGGTCCAGAGAGAGAGAGAGAGAAGAGGAAAAGGGATGGGCATTTGGAAGTAGTAGTAGGTGTAGGACTTAGAAAGGAAGAGAAAGTTGTACCACAGATGAATATATTTACAGAAATAGTAATCAACCCATATCTATGACCTTGGGAAAACCACTTCAGTTTACAATGGAAGAAATATGGACACAGAACTCTGGTGGTGGGAATGGTGTGGAATTACATCCTTGTTATCACATAATATTGTAAATCTATATTACATCACTAATAAAAAAATTAAGTTGTCTTAATAGGGACCAAGTGATAGTGTACTTGGTTGAGTGTACACATTACAGTGTATAAGGACCCAGTTTCAAGCCCTTGGTCCCAACCTGCAGGGGTAAAGTTTCACAGGTGGCAGAGCAGGGCTGCAAGTGTCTCCCTCGATCCAATAAATAAAGAAAGATAATAACTTAAAAAGAAAAAGGAAAACTTTTAAGTTAGAAAAAGGCTCTGGCTCTTTAAAACGAATGTGCAGCTCCTAGAAAAATCACTTAAGTATAAATTAAATGATTTTAATGTAATTTGGAAAAAGACAAACAAAAATGAATAAATATCTTTTGGACTGTGCATGTTAGCAATCTCAGGTAGAGCTGAGATTATTTCCTACTCACTGTATTACTGCTGAACTCTCCATAGTTACCCAGCAAGTTTTAAACGTATTCCCACAGTTCTCGTGAAGTAACTGTTAAATTAATAAGTAGAAAGTGAAACCAAGGCATAAGAAATATATAGAAACCCACAAAATAAACACAATGGTATCAAACGGACCAATTAATCATTGTACGTGTTATAAAGTATTAAGATGATGGCAGCAATTTCTCTATTCTAGAGAAATTTGCCTATTCCTAGGATTGTATCTTCTATAACATCTGTATATCACAGAGTTTAGAATAGCTTTTCTAGGGGCAGGAAGTAATGCACCAGGTTTAGCACACGTAGTGCAAAAAAATGCAAGGATCCCGGTTCAAGCCCCTGGCTTCCTGCCTGCAGGAGGGTCACCTCACAAGTGGTGAAGCAGGTCTGCAGGTGTCTGTCTTTCTCTCCCCCTCTCTGTCTTCCCCTCCTCTCTCCAGTCTCTCTGTCCTATCCAACAACAACAACAACAATGAAAAATATATGGTCTCCAGGAGCAGTGGATTTGTAGTATAGGCACCTAGTCCCAGGGATAACCCTGGAGGAAAAAAAATAGCTTTTCTATATATTTTGTTTAGCTTTCCATTCATTCAACAAATAGTTTGAATAGTGCTTGTAATCATGCACACAGCATAGTAAACTTTGAAGCTACAAAATAGAAACAGGTAAATAATAGTTTTTGAATATTTCTTATTGACTTTATGGAATGTAACAGGATGTCCATATAAGGTTTTTCTTTGTTTTCTAGGAATTATTTCAAAGGTTCAAAATTATATACAAATTATACAAAAATCTTGCATTAGTCAGGTGGTAGCACAGTGGATTAAGGGCAGGTGGTGCAAAGCTCAAGGATCGGCGTAAGGATCCCGGTTCAAGTCCCCGGCTCCCCACCTTCAAGGGGTCGCTTCAGGGGTGGTGAAGCAGGTCTGCAGGTATTTATCTTTCTCTCCCCCTCTCTGTCTTCCTCTCCTCTCTGTCCTATTCAATAACAATGACAGCAATAATAATTAAACAATACAACAACAAGGGCAACAAAAATCTTGCATTATAAATTTAGATGCATCATCAACTGAAGCCACAAACCTATCCTCCATATCTTTAAAGCCAAATGTCTACTGTTTCTGGCAGTAAGAACACACAGAATGGTGAAGGTGGTACAGGAAAGGGCCTTTTCAGAAACACTATGTCCAAAAGAAAGACTAGATTTTCTTTTTTTCTTCAACAAAAATCTACAGAAACGTTCCTCCTTCTAAAATCTACTAGGCCTTTTTTTTTTCTTTCCCTCTCTGTCTCTCCCTCCCCTCTCCATTTCTCTCTGTCCTATCCAACAACAATGACAGCAATAACAACAATGATAAACAACAAGGGCAACGAAAGGGAAAATAAATAAATAAATAAATAAATGAGAAAAAAATAATAAAAAAATAAAAATAAAAAATTTCCATAGCCTTTTATTGACTTTTTTCTTATTTGTAATTTTTTTTCTAATTCCTTTATTGAGGGATTAATGGTTTAGTGTTGAAAGTTAAATACAGTAGTTTGTACATTTCTCAGTTTTCCACATAACAATTCAACCCCTTCTAGGTCCTCCTCTGCCTTCAAGTTCCAGGACCTGAACCCCCTCAGAGTCTTCTACTTTATTACAATACACCAATGTTTATACTTTATTCCCCTTTCTCCTTCCTTTCCTTTTTTTATTCTTCATCTTTTTTGTGTGTGTGTGTGGGGGGGTCATTTAGTGTTAGTTGTGCTAGTGGACATGTGATGATTTAAAGTGAAGTTTCCCTAATGACTCAAATTTTTTAAATGTTTTATTATCTTTATTTATTGGATACAGACAACCAGAAATCAAAAGGGTGGGGGAGACAGAGAGGGAGAAGGACTTGCAAAGCTTTCCTCCTGCAGGTAGGGACCAAGGGCTCAGACCTGGGTCCTTGTGCATTGTAATCTGTGTGCTCACCCAGGTGCGCCACCACTCAGCCCCAGTAACTCATATTTTGAGCATATTTCCTCATGCTTATTAAATACTTGTTCATTTTCTATGATGTACCTGACTATTTTCTGAGCATTTTACTGTTTTTCTGTATTATTGAGTTGTATTGAAAACCAAAATTCACAAGTTTAGAGATCTAGTCAGTTTATTTACTTATTTTTGTTAGTGATTTAATAGAGTTTGCACAATTACAGGGTATAGTTCCAGATCACATTCACCACCAAAGATCTATGTGCCCACACTCCCAACAATAACCATCATAGTTTTCGCATATTGTTGTTATTAATGTTGTCATTATTGGACAGGACAGAGAGAAATGGAGAGAGGAGGGAAAGACAGAGAGGGGAGAGAAAGACAGACACCTGCAGACCTGCTTCACCACTTGTGAAGCGACTCCCCTACAGGTAGGAAGCCAGGGGCTCAAACCTGGATCCTTACGCTGGTCCTTGCACTTTGAGCCACCTGCACTTAACCTGCTGTGCTACTGCCCGACTCCCCCATTCCTACTTCTATGAATACTTGTGCAGCCAGCAGACTCACACATTTGTCTCCTGAGATACCAAGAGCTGAGAAAATAAAAGGAATAAGGGGATAAACAGAGAAAGAAGCAGAGACAGTACACTTAAACAATTCAAGCTAAAGGAAGAGAATGTCTAGGCTGGGAGTATGAATCAATCACCTATGTCCAGTGGAGAAGCAATTACAGAAGCCAGAACTTCCTTCCACCTTCTGCACTCCAAAAAAAATTTTGGTCCATACACCCAGGCGGGGGAGAAGTGATAAGGCGAAGGTAACCAGAAGGCTCCAAACTCAATTCCATCAGGACTTGGAGAGAGTAGAGGAAAAAAGGAGAGACATTCAAAAGTAATAGGTGTAGGTGTGACTTGGAAAGGAAGAGAAGATTCGACCATGGGGGGGGAAATGGGAAAATCTATACAAATATAGACTGATAGTTGCAGAAATGATAGTTAACCCATATCTGCAACCTTAGAACTGCTGTAACTTCCAACGGAGGGAATGAGGGAATGAAGACACAGAAATCCAGTGGTGGAAATAGTGTGAATTATACCCTTGTTATGTAAATCAATATTAAGCATTAAAAACATTTGGGGAAAAATGACTTAACTAAAATAAAGAGAGTGAATGTCTGTGAAGGTAGCTGGATTTGACTTTCCAGTAGAACCGTCTCAAAAAAGAAGAGCTCCAGCAGCAAACACTAGGGATAAATCAGAAATCATGTGTTCAGAAAGCAGAAAATAATAAACTAGAGTTATAACTTCCATATCAGGGAATCGGCAAAAAAAAAAAAAAAAGTGAACAACTCCCTCATAGCTCATAATAAAAGATTAATGTGAGTCAGAGATGTGTTAACTAACAAATAACTGCTTCTACCTCCAGCTCAATGGAGAGGTCCACCTAGTCCTCTGCCAGAATTTAAGAAAGAAGGAAGCAGAAAGATAAGAATTGTAGATGAGAGCACTCTGACTCAAACTGTTGGAAACACTTCAAGTCCTAGGTATGTTTTGAAGAGAAAAGAGAATTTTTCTGAATTCAGTTTGTATGTAAAGTCTTAAAATGTACAAGGCTGGATATTACAAACTCAGACAGGACTGTTCTGGTAAGTGAAAGTCTCTGGAATATCAAAGATTTCCATAAACCCACTGGATCGACTGAACAGCATTGCTCTCCCCAGAATTCTGGCCAAAGTGAGGAAGGAAGTTAGAAGTGGCAGAAATGGAGAAAAGCAAGACTGGTCACCGAACGCTCAATGTGGAGATGAGGCAGATCTAAATTCCAGAAAAGATATCTGAACTCAACATATGTTTCTGAAAACTTAGCACTTAAAAAAAAAAATCACAGCACCAATAAATAAGAAGAAGAAAACCCTACTATGACTAATGGAACAATAATAGCAGCAATTGACTCGTTACTGCTCCCCAGGCACTGTTACTGGAGTTGTATACAAGTTATGTAAGTGAATCCCCAGGACATCCTAATGGACCCACAAGCATCACTTTTTGTGAAAATTTAAAGAAATTAAAGAGCATGCCCTAATTTCCCAACTGATAAATAACAGAACAGGCAGCTAAAGTAGTTCTGATTCCAATGACCACTTTCTTAATCGAACTCATTAAGTTGTCTTCTGAACATTTACAATATGAAGTAAATATTATACTTCAGAGACCATTAAGTAAAAGAGATAGAGAGAGAACTGTGAGAAACACTAAAAGCAGAGAAGCTGTAAAAATGGATTTGAAAGCTCAGGTGAGCTACTCTATAAATGAGATATGACTGAAGAAATATAAAAAACTGGTTTTTTCCAACCAGTGTTGAGAATCAATTTAGGATGGCACCTACTTTGCTGATGGCTGCTATGTCTTCAGAGGTAAAATTCTTGTTTTTCTCTAGTAAGTTACACTTCATCTATCAATTCCACTCTAAGAGAAAATAAAAGTACATGATTAATAACTTTTATATGCATAAAAATTTCATCTATGTTTCCTAAATGGAAAAAAATAGATGTAGGTAGGCATATATTCATTTTTTTAATTGAGGGAGTTAATGCTTTACAGTGCAGTCACTGTCACATGAGTTTAATTTTATTATGCACCAGGTCTCCAAAACTCTCTTCCATTCCTTCCTCCCAACTCCTTCCCCAGAATTCCCTGCTCTGATGCAATACACCAAGCCCAGGTCACAGCTCCCTTTGCTTTCTCTCTCCCTGACCCTATTTACTAGGTTCCACTTATAAGAGATCATTTTGGTATTTGTCCTTTTCTTTTTGGATTATCTCACTTAATTTGATGTCTTCTAGTCCCATCCAAGATGACACAAAGGAGATGACTTCATCGTTTTTAACAGCTGAATAGTATATTCCATCGGGAATATATGCCACAGGCTCTTTAAATTTTTCATTATCTGTATTTATTTATTGGATAGAGACAGCCAGAAATCGAGAGGAAGGAGAAGTCAGAAAGGGAGAGAGTGCCTGCAAAACTGCTTCACCACTCACAAAGCTCTCCCCCCTGCAGGTGGGAGGCATAACATGTGTGCTCAACCAGGTGTGCCACCGCCAGGCCCCGTGACATTTTTTTCTTTTTTAAGCACGCATCTGTCATTGGACATTTAGGCTTTTTACAAGTTTTGGCGATTATGAAGTGTGCTGCTATGAACATGGTATCCACAGATCTCTTCTCATCGGTGTTTTTTGCTTCCTTTGGACATATCCCCAGGAAAGAAATTGCTGGGTCATGGAGTAGGTCTATTTCTGAGAAATCTTCAGGTTGATTTTCACCAGCATGGGAACAGTTTACATTCCCACCATGAAGTGCACATTATGCTTCAGAGACCACTGAGTCAAAAAGAGAACAGTGGGGGTCGGGCAGTAGCGCAGCGAGTTAAGCGCACATGGTACAAAGCCAAAGACCGGTGTAAGGATTCCGGTTCAAGTCCTGGCTCCCCACCTGCAGGGGAGTCACTTCACAGGCGGTAAAGCAGGTCTGCAGGTGTCTGTCTTTCTCTCTCCCTCTCTGTCTTCCCCTCCTCTCTCCATTTCTCTCTGTCCTATCCAACAGTAACAGTAACAGCAACACCGATAAACAACAAGGGCAACAAAAGGGGGAAAAAATGGCTTCCAAGAGCAGTGGATTCATGGTGCAGGCACTGAGTCTCAGCAATAACCCTGGAGGCAAAAAAAAAAAAAGAAAGAAAAGAAGAGAAAATCAGAGAAGAAAAGAGAGAACTGTGAGAAACACTAAAAGCAGAGGAGCCAGAAAAATGTGGGAGTGTCCCTTCTCCACATCCTCGTCAACATTTGCTCTCCCTGCCTCTTCTTAGACAGGACATTCTCACAGGTAGAAAGTCACCATATGTTGCTGTCTTTAGTTGCATTTCTCTGATAATCAATAACTTTGAGTGCTTTCTCATGTGTCTGTTGACCCTCTGGATCTCTTCCGCTGTAAGGTTTTTGTTCACGTCTTCACCCTATTTTTCTGATGGTAATGTTTAAATCCAGGGGATTTAAACTACAGCAAACCGAAAAGCTTCTGCACAGCAAAGGGTATCATCACCAGAACAGATATTTATAGGACATATTTCAGGTAAAGGACTAATAACTAAAATAACTAAAATTAATCAAGAGCTCAGTAAACTTAACATCAAAAGTATATTCTTTTTTTTTTTTTTTTACAATACAATATGTGGATCACATCCTTTCAACATGATGAGTTTCATGGGTTACAAAACATTCTGTTTTCAGCCAGTTGCAGGACACAGACCAAGAAAGCTGAAGGTAAATGTCCAGAGTTATTGCATCACTATCCTCTTATGACAGCTGCAGCTCATGTAACTGGCAGAACTCAGGACTGAGGTCGCAGTATAGACAAGACTTTCCAGGAAGCTGCAAAGTACCTGCTGTAGTATAAGACAGGTTTTATGTTCATGAATGTGACAGAAACGTTCTAAAATATTCATTTCTAGTTCTTTCTACAGAAGGTACACTATATAAAATCCATCTCTTCAGGAGATGGGCAGTAGCGCAGTGGGTTAAGCACACATGGCGTGAAGCACAATGACCGGCTTAAGGATCCCGGTTCAAGCCCCCGGCTCCCCACCTGCAGGGGAGTCACTTCACAGGTGATGAAGCAGGTCTGCAGGTGTCTGTCTTTCTCTCCCCCTCTCTGTCTTCCCCTCCTCTCTCCATTTCTCTCTGTCCTATCCAACAAAAACTGCAACAATAAAACAACAAGGGCAACAAAAGGGAATAAATAAATTTTAAAAATAAAATAAAATAAGCCATCTCTTCTTTGATTGTCTAGAATCATTCTTATAAATAACAGTATTTGTGCTGCACTGTATAACAAAGCCATGCCCCACGGAGCTACTCAGCTAATTTTCCCTTAGAATAAAACCACTTCAGACTTGGCATAATTTATTTTGAATTAACACAATCTTAAAAAAAAAATGGAAGAATGAAAGAAAGGAAGGGAGGGAAGGAGGGAGAGAGGGAAAGAATTAAAACCATGGGCCTGGGAGTCTGGCGGTAGCACAGCGATTAAGCGCAAAGCACAATGACCGGCGAGAGGATCCCTGTTCAAGCCCCTGGCTCCCCACCTGCAGGGGAGTCGTATCACAAGCAGTGAAGCAGGTCTGCAGGTGTCTATCTTTCTCTTCCCTATCTCCCCCTCCTCTCCCCATTTCTCTCTGTCCTATCCTACAACGAAGACATCAATAACAACAACAATAATAACTACAACAATAAAACAAGGGCAAAAACAAAGGGAAATGAATAAATAAATATTTTTAAAAAACAAACCATGGGCCTGTCCACTAATGCACTAAAATCCTGGCTATCTTATTTAAGAGCTGGGTTACATTTTCGATAAGTATCTTACCATTTGTTTTCCCATTATCAAAAAAGAGGTAAGATAAGAGCTAAAATTGTATGGTTTGTTTGTCTTGTTTGTTTTCCTATCAAGGGGGCTTGGTGCCGGCACTAGGAATCCACTGCTCCTGGCCGTCACTGTTTCCATTTTACTGTACAGGGCAGAGAGAAACTGTGAGAGGAAGGGAGGTCCAGAGGAAGAGAGAAAGAAAGACACCTGCAGACCTGCTTCACCGCTGGTAAAGCAGATACTCTGCAGGTGGGGAGCAAGGTTTGAACCCCTCCCCCGTCTGTAAAAAAAAAAAAAATCAGTCACTTAACTAAAACTAACTGTGAAGCAAAGCAGCTGGCAGGTGCTAACAAGAATTGCGGCAATAACCTAGATTATGACACTGTATAAATGACATTATTCACCGCTAAGTGGTAAGGAGGCATAACAATTTTAAATCCATCACTGTTTATGTGTAGTTGGTCAAAATTGCATAGTAACTAGATCTGTGACATGATTTAGAGGAGAGAAAACATGTGTAAATTTTTCTAAGCACTCACGCTTGAGAAAACACCAAATAGCATGAAGTAAATCAATTCACTTCACCATGTTCGGGTTGCTAGTCTTAGGAGAACCTATTCTTCCTCTTCTTCCTCTTCTTCTTCTTCTTCTCCTTCTCCTTCTCCTTCTCCTTCTCCTTCTCCTTCTCCTTCTCCTTCTCCTTCTCCTTCTCCTTCTCCTTCTCCTTCTCCTTCTTCTTCTTCTAGCGTTTGCCAGGAGAACCCCTTCTTCTTCTAGCGTTTGCCCTTCTTCCGTAGCCAGTCAACAATGTCAGGATGAGCCTGATGTCTGCTTGTTGCTGGCTTTGAAAGTGACTGGGATCCATGTGGATTCAGTCGGCTAGGAAGGATCGTTAGTTTCCCCAATAAATGGGTACCCACGGGATGCACCACGAGAAGGTCGATCCAACCCCTGATACAAAGTTAAAGAACAAAGAGTTAACTACAAAGTAAAGAAGGTTTCTGTCGCACCTTCTTCACTTGGTTAATTTGCTTGTAACCTTGAGCTTCATCCTATTTCTCCTTTAAGTTATATTATATTAATTACCTCTTATATTACCTCACAGGTAGTACCCATATCTTGCCACAATACCAATTAATCTTATTTAATGAATTCTGTTTCCTGCTACTCTGTAAGTAAATTTGAAAGTTTTTTAAAACATTTTTTAAATTTTTTTATTATCTTTATTTATTTATTGGATACAGACAGCCAGAAATCGTGAGGGAAGGGTGTGACAGAGAGGGAGAGAGACAGAGAGACACCTGCAGCACTGCTTCACCACTCACAAAGCTTTCCTCCTGCCGGTGGGGACCAGGGCCTCAAACCCAGGTCCTTGCATGATAATATGTGCCCTCAACCAGGTGCACTACCACCAGGCCCCTAAATTTGAAACTTTTTAAAGACTTTTTTACTGGCCCAGATCTAGCAAGTGGCCAGAAACAATGTTTGCTAGAGCGATGAAAGAAAGCTTAAATGGGAGTGTTGACTTGCAAAAGAGGCAAGAATGCATAATCTAAAAATAGTTTACCCCTTTTCCAAAAGTACTTTTGGAAGGTCTTAGAAAATGTTAATGTTTACATTAGTATTATAATTAAAGGTATATTGACATTGGGGAAATATATTCCTATTAAACACATAGACTTCTAGGAAGTAGGCATCAAACCTAAATACAATCTCAGAATGACCACAAAGGCAGATAAACTGAACTCACTCTTGCCTTATTCTCCAAGTCTGAGTCTATACTTTCTGCTGTATTTGTGACACCAAGATTCCTCCTTCTACAATAAATAAGAAATCCCTCTTGACTATATATAGCCCAATGAGAGTAAAATTTCTGATGTACAGTTAAGATTGAAAAATACTAAATGACTACAAGCCTTAGGTACCAGTTACAATACAGTTTAATCCCTCTTATGACTGCTTGTAACTGCTTAAATGTCTTATAATTATATTGTAAATATTTATTGTAAATAAATATATATGCCACAAAGACCCGTGTTTAATCCCCTGGTCCCCACTTGCAGAGGTAAAACTTCATGAGGTGAAGCAGGGTTTCAAGTGTCTCTCTCTCTCTCTTCCCTTCTATCTCCCTCTCCCCTTTCAATTTCTCTGTCTCAATCCAATAAAAATAAAAATTAAAAAAAGAAATATATACATGATTAATATATATTAGGACAACCCAACAATTAGTTTAAGTCATTTTAACACACAACACTTAATGACCCATTCATTAGTAGTTAACATGTGCCCTAATTAATGTTTGCTAAATGTATTATTTCATTTAAGGATAAAGAACACTATTTACTCCTTTTGTCTACTTATGCTAAGTATTCCATTTTAAGTCTAATTTTTAATTTATAAGACTTGACCTATCAACATTATGGAAGAGGGAAACAAACATATTGACACACAAAATGATTTTTATTGAATTTTCAATTTTTAAAGACCAAATACTAATGAAGGGAGTGGAAATATTTGATTGATAGGCTATATTGTGCAGTGGTGGTTGACTTTTATATAGTTTAAAAATTGTAATGTTTCTTCTAAAATTAAATTTTTTTCCACTTTGGATTATGAGAACATGGTAAAGCCCCACAAATAAGAATATGCAATTTAAAACGTTCATCAGACTGAAGAGAGACAACATCCAGAATTTCTTTTTTTTTTTTTTGCCTCCAGAGTTATTACTGGGGCTCAGTGCCTGCACCACAAATCCACTGCTCTTGGAGGCTATTTTTCCCCCTTTTGTTGCCCTTGTTGTTGTAGCCTTGTTGTGGTTAATATTGTTATTGTTGATCTCCGTTGTTGTTAGGTAGGACAGAGAGAAATGGAGAGAGGAGGGGAAGATAGAGAGGGGGAGAGAAAGACACCTGCAGACCTGCTTCACTACCTGTGAAGCAACTCCCACGTAGATGAGGAGATGGGGGCTCAAACCCGGATCCTTGCCAACCTTGTGCTTTGTGCCACGTGCGCTTAACTCGCTGCACTACCGCCCAATCCCCACATCCAGAATTTCTTAAACAAATCAATCAAATTCTAGGGGCCAGGTAGTGGTTGAGAGCACATGTTACCAAGCACAAGGACCCAGGTTCAAGGCCCCAGTCCCTACCTGCAAGGAGGAAGCTTCACAAAGCATGGAGTAGTGCTGAGGGTGTCTTTCTACCGCTCTCCCTCACCTCACCATCTCCCCTCCCCCGTTTGACTTCTCTCTGTCTCTTGCCCCCAAAAATAAAAACAGTCTTAAAATCTCAATCACATATGACAATTGCAAATTATCTTGAAGAACAGAGAATATTATATGGATAACAATATGATGGAAAAAAAAAGATGGAAATAGTCATACAACAAATCAGGTTGCAGTCATAAAAGAAATCATCCAAGAATATTTCATCTGAAAATCCCTGAGATACTATGATAAGTCCTCATTCATAATCTAACAACTATTTTCATTTGCCATTATACCAAATATAGCTATAAAATCTGAACAGATCACCTACAGAAGTTACTTGAGAAATCATAAAATTAAATAGAAGGAAGAAGACTGGGAATAAAGAAGCCAACCGGACTTCTCTGGGCACATGGCCTCACCAATGAGCCCTGGAGCCCCACTTCCCCAGAGCCCTGCCCCACTAGGGAAAGACAGAAACAGGCTGGGGGTATGGATCCACCTGCCAACACCCATGTCCAGCGAAGAAGCAATCACAGAAACCAGACCTCCCACCTTCTGCTCCCCACAAAGATCCTGGGTCCATACTCCCAGCAGGATAAAGAATTCTAGGAAAGCTTCCAATGGAGGGGAGAGGATACAGAACTCTAGTGGTGGAAATTGTGTGGAATTGTACTCTTCTTATCCCACAATATTCATTATTAAATCACTAATAAAAGAATTTAAAAGAAGCAAACCAGAAATCAAAGTACCACTGAGCTATTGTGAGTTTGAATTTTTTTAATATTTATTTTATTTATTTATTCATTCCCTTTCGTTACCCTTGTTGTTTTACTGTTGTAGTTATTATTGTTGTCGTTGTTGTTGTATAGGACAGAGAGAAATGGAGAGAGGAGGGGGAAGACAGAAAGAAAGACAGACACCTGCAGACCTGCTTCACCACTTGTGAAGTGACTCCCCTGCAGGTGGGGAGCCGGGGCTCGAACCCGGATCCTTTCACCGGTCCTTGCGCTTTGCGTGGCGCCACCTGCGCTTAACCCGCTATGCTATAGCCCGACTCCCGAGTTTGAACTTTTATTTCACTCTGGTGTCCCTAGCCTGGCCAAAAATTAATTTTCATTGTGAACAAATAGATATGTCTCCTGTTCTGGTTGAAGAAGTTCAAGGGGAAAAAAAAGTTATCTTAATACTCAGAGGACAAAATATAATTTCTCCCTTTGTCTCTCCATTCTCTTGTACACCAATCCCCAAGCAAGACAACAGTAACTCAATGATCAGATCAGAAGTCAAAATGAGAGGTGCAATAAGCTGAAAACTTTCTCTCAATATATGAAAAGAAGAAAAAAAAAACATTTCTGTGGTCCAAAAGAAAAAAAAAAAGGTAAAGGAATTCTGCTTTATCGACCTCTGTATTGCTGCTTTGCACCAGACAAGATCACAATAAGTATACAAGTGAGGTAAGTGAAAGATCTACCCATCTCCCCAGAATGACCCTGGGTCCATACTCCCACGGGGGTTAAAGAATAGAAAAGCTATCTGAGGAGAGGATGGAATATGGAGTTCTGGTGGTGGGAACTGTACCCCTCTTATCGTATGGTCTTGTCAGTGTTCCTATTTTATAAATAAATAATTTTTTTAAAAAAAATCCACCTGTCTGATTGAAACACCCAAATAGAAGTCCCTGGCAACAGGAAACTAGGGAAGATAATATGGGCAATGTGCGGGCAAAGTGACACCATACTGGGCTCACGTCCACTTGTCCTAGACCCTAGTTCCTCTGTCCATCAGGCTTTCAGCATCGCATCAAAGATTCAGAGTGATTTAGATCACTGTCCGTATCCCACACTGACCTTTGTGAGGCATACACACAAAGACAGCCTTCACGCTATACAAGTTTTTAAAAGAGCACTGCTTATAATTGGTGGTGTGAATCCAATTTGGCCAATTACCAGCTAAGTTAAATGTTTCAATATTTTGCATGGGATTTATAACATAGACAGTGTTTTTATATTTTGTGACATGTGCTCAACCAGGTGCACCACCACCCGACTCCTTGACTGAATTTCTGGCACATGCAAGTTGATGTTCTTCCTCTAAATTTGGTAATTTTTCAACCATGATTTCTTTAAACTTTTTTTTTTTCCTCCCAGGTTATTGCTGGGCTCAGTGCCTGCACCATGAATCCACCACTCCTGGAGGCCATTTTTCCCCCTTTTGTTGCCCTTGTTGTTGTAGCCTCGTTGTGGTTATTATTATTACCATTGTTGATGTTGTCCGTTGTTGGATAGGACAGAGAGAAATGGAGAGAGGAGGGGAAGACAGAGAGGGGGAGAGAAAGACAGACACCTTGCAGACCTGCTTCACTGCCTGTGAAGCGACTCCCCTGCAGTTGGGGATCCTAGGGCTCGAACCGGGATCCTTACGCCGGTCCTTGTGCTTTGCGCCACGTGTGCTTAACCCACTGCACCATAGCCCGACCTCCTTAAACTTTTAAAAATCAATATACTGATCCACTGAAGGATCCCAGTTCAGGCCCCCGGCTTCCCACCTGCAGGGGGAGTCACTTCACAGGCGGTGAAGCAGGTCTGCAGGTGTCTGTCTTACTCTCCCCTCTTTTTATTTCTCTGTCCTATCCAACAATGATGACAATAGTAATAACTACAACAATAAAACAAAGGCAACAAAAGATAATAAATAAATAAATATTTTTTAAAAATCAATATACTTGTTCTGTAATAAATAGTAATCAAATTACCTCGAATTATGATGAACCAACAAAGTCTACTCCCTGCCTCCCTCTTTCACTCACACACACATGCACATATACCAGCATATCTCAAAGCTGTAATGATACAAATTGTGTAATCAGATATTACACAATTTGTAAATTGTGTAAAGCAGATATTATAAAAAAATGTTACAAGCAAGAGAAAATGAAACTATCAAAAATCTTGAAATGAAATATAATAAAGAAGAGTCAAATGAAACTCTTAGAACTGGAAAAGAAAGTAACAAATGTAGAAACTTACTAGACGGACTTCATCACATGAGTGACATGGGCAAGAAATGTAGTGAACCTGCCGAGGGAGGAGTAAACGTTGTCCAAGCTGAAAAACAGAAGGGGAAAAAGGTGGCTGACGATGAAGTAGAAGCTTAAGAACCTGTGATACAATAACAAAGGTCAAATATGTGCATCAGTCTAGTACAGAGCAAGTATATTGACTTCTGAAAGCTTAAAGAAATTGTGGTTGAACCTAATCGGGGAGTCCTGAGATTCTCAAACAGATCTGATGGGCCTAGACCTCAAATAGATCCCTTTATCCATTGTTACCGGGTTATCTCTATCAGGAACAACAAAATAAACCCCTTTGTGGGCCCCCATAGGTCAACTTGGATCTACAATGGTAGAGAATGTTCCATCCCCTAAAGGGAGGATGGACAATATATTCTGCCACACCTGAGAAAGATGGGTCGATATTGGGGCAGCTTGGAATGTTCCTACTCATGACCACAGAATGTGAGCTCAGATCTAGAGGAATGTAGAGGTCACACAGGCTCCTAAGCTAATTATAGGCCCCAGATCACATCAAATCGATGGGGTTTACAGTCAACAATATTTATACCCCTTTCCCATATTAGGGAGCTACTATCTTCCCCTGATCCAGCTTTCTGGTCCTTTTCCCAGCCATGACATCATCTCCCCAGACAATAATTAGGATTCACCTGCATATCAGATTTCAGGTTCAGGCAAAAAAAGAAATAAAGAAAGAAAGAAATATAACTAAAATATGCCTACTAGCTATCTACAAACTGGAGGACCCCCCCCCCCAACACTTCATCTGCACTATTCCAGCCTTTAGGTCCATGATTGTTCAACAATTTGTTTGGCTTTATATGTTAACTCTCTTTTCAGCCACCAGGTTCCAGATACTAACATGATGCCAACCAGACTTCCCAGGACAGACAACCCCACCAATATGTCCTGGAGCCCCACTTCCCCAGAGCCCTTCCCCACTAGGGAAAGAGAAAGAGAAGCTGGGAGTAAGGATTGACCTGTCAACGCCCAGGTTCAGTGGAGAAGCAATTACAGAAGCCAGACCTTCCACCTTCTGCGTCCCATAATGATCTTGGGTCTATATTCCCAGAGGGTTAAAGAGTAGGAAAGCTATCAGAGGATGGGTTGGTATACGGAGGTCTGGTGGTGGGAACTGTGCGAAGCTGTACCCCCTCTTATCCTATGGCTTTGTCAATATTTCCTTTTTATAAATAATTTTTTTAAAAAAAAAAGAAGTTATGGTTGAAAGTCAGCAAGTGTAGAGAAAGAACACCAACTTCCATGTTTAAGAAATTCAGTGAAGGAATCGGGTGGTAGCACACCTGGTTGAGTGCACATGCCATACAATTCGCAAGGACCCAGGTTCCAGCCCCTTGTCCCCACCTTCAGGGGGCAAGCTTTGTGAGTGGTGAAGTAGGGCTGCCGGTGTCCCTCTGTCTCTCTTCCTCTCTATCACCTCCACCCCTCTCAATCTCTGACTGTCTCTATACAATAAGTAAAGATTTAAAAAAAAAAAAAAAAACAGAAATTCAATGAAAAAAAGAGTCATCAGTAGACATCTGTGAATGTGCTACATTAGAGAAGAGTGAAACACCAACTGTTGGAAAGACTGTGGGTGGAGTGGGTCGTGGGGAGGGGAGAAAACTCATCTACAGTGCTGGTGAAAATGTAAATTGATCCAGTCCCTGTGGAAAAATCTGGAGACCCACCAGAAGGATAGAAATAAACTTACAGGGAGCTGGGCAGGAGCGCAGCCAGTTAAACGCAAGTGGTGTGAAGCACAAGGACCAACATGAGGATCCTGGTTCGAGCCCCTGGCTCCCCACCTGCAGAGGAGTCACTTCACAGGTGGTGAAGCAGATGTCTATATTTCTCTCCCCCTCTGTCTTCCCCTCCTCTCTCCATTTCTCTCTGTCCTATCCAACAACAGCAACAACAACAATAGTAATAACAACAATGGTGATAAACAAGGGCAACAAAAGGGATAAAATTTTTTAAAATAAAATAAATTTAAAAAAAAAGAAATAAACTTGCATGATGAACCAGCAATTCCTCACCTTGGGAGGTACCTATCCAAAGAGACCTCTGAACAAACATGTCTACAGCAGTACAATTTGCAATAGCCCAAATCTGGAAGCAACCCAAAGGCCTAAGAGATGAGTGGTTAAGAACTTTGCAGTATGTAAATATGGTGGAATACTATACAGTTATTGAAAGTGACAAAGTCATCTCCTTTGCCACATCTCAGAAGGATTCAAAGGTTTCATGTTGAGTGAGATAAGGCAGAGAAAGGAGGACAAGGAGCTGAGCGGTGGCGCAGTGGGTTAAGCGCACATGGTGGGAAGCGGAAGGACCTGCATAAATAAGAATCCCAGCTTGAGCCCCCCAGATCCACACCTACTGGGGGGGGACACCTCACAGGCAGTGAAGCAGGCCTATAGGTGTCTTTCTTTCTCTCCCCTTCTCTGTCTTCCCTTCCTCTCTCAATTTCTCTCTGCCCTATCCAACAACAATGACAGCAATAACAACAACAATAATGACAACAACAATGATAAACAATAAGGGCAACAAAAGGGAAAAAAATAGCCTCCAGGAGCAGTGGGTTGTTAGTGCAGGCACCGAGCCCCAGCCTTCACACTATACAAGTTTTTTAAAGAGCACGGCTTATAATTGGTGGCATGAATCCAATTTGGTCAATTACCAACTAAGTTAAATGTTTTGACATTTTGCATAGGATTTATATCATAGACAGATGTAAGCTGTGGGAGTCGATAGCATAATGGTTATGCAAAGAGACTCTCGTGCCTGTCGCTCCAAAGTCACAGGTTCAATCCCCTGCAACACCATAAGCCAAAACTAAGCAGTGCTCTGGTAAGAAAGAGAAAGATGGAAGGAAGGAAGGAAGGAAATAAGGAAGGAAGGAAGGAAGGGAGGAAGGAAGGAAAGAAGGAAGGAAAGAAAGAAGGGAGGAGGGGAGGATGGATGTCCACTGATGACAGGACAATGACTTTGAACGCCAGAAACAAGATCTGGCAGGAATAGATTGTGGAATCTAGTCACCTAATGTGAAATATTTTCTGGTCATAAAAAGCAGCTCTATGGCCTGACTCTCAGTGCTTATTTCTATGCACATAAGTAAAGACTTACTTATAATTCCAAAATAATCCGAAATTACATGCCACCATGGCATCTCCTGCTCATAAGACTTTTTTTTTTCCTCCTAGCTAACTCTAATTTATTTCTCAAGGTTCACTCAGGAATCCCCTTTTCCAAGGGACCCGCCAAAGTTAGGCTTCATGAATTCCCTAGGCATTCCACATGTGATCACAGTAAAATAAAAAGGTAAACACCATATTAGCATATACCAAATATGAAACTTTGAAAGTAAATTTCCTTTTAAAAATCTATATATTTATTTATGAGAAAAAGAGAGTAAGAGAGAGAGAGAGAGACCAAAATATTACTCAGCTCTGACTTAGTGTGGTGCCAGGGTTGGAATCTGGCAACTCTAAGGCCTCAAGTTGAGAAGTCAAATACTATTGATCATCAAATACATTGAGCTATCTCCCAGACCCAAGACTTTGACTGCAAAAGCTGAATAAGGGCAAGAGACTGGCAGACTTTAACAATGACTCTTTAGTTACTATCAGGCCACCCCCATCAGCTGGGGCCCTAGTTGGGGAGTCCTGAGATTCCCACACAGACATGATGGGCCTAGACCTCGAATAGATCCCTCTCTCCACTGATACTGGTCATCTATACCAGGAACAACACAATAGACCCCTTTGTGGGCCCCCATAGGACCTTGCCCTCAATGTGGATCAACAATGGTAGAGAATGTTCCATTCTTCGAAGGGAGGCTGGACAACATACTCTATGCTACACCTGAGGAAGATGGGTCCTGATATTGGGGCAGCTCGGAACGTTCCTACTCATGATCACAGAATTTGAGCTCAGATCTATAGGGATGCAGAAGTCACATAGGCTCCTAAGCTGAATATGGGCCCCAGATGAAATCAAATAGATGGGGTTTACAGTCAACAATATTTATACACCTTTCCCATATTTGGGAGCTGTTCTCTTCCCAGATCCAGCTTTCTGGTCCTTTTTCCAGCCATGGCATCATCTCCCCAGGCAATAACTTGGATCCACCTGCATAGCAAATGTCAGGCTCAGGCTCAGAGAAAAAAAAAAAAAAACTAGTATAGTCATAGGCTCTTTGGAATATAACTAAAATAGGCCAACTAACAATCTACAAAGTGGAGATTCCCCAAATCTTCATATAAACTATTCCAGTCTTTAGGTTCATGATTCAATGATTTGTTTGGCTTTATATGTTAACTCTTTTGTCATACACCAGGTTCTAAATGCCAATCTGACTTCCCCGGGCAAACAACCCCACCAATGTGTCCTGGAGCCCTGCTTCCCCAGAGCCCTTCCCCACTAGGGAAAGAGGGAGACAGGCTGGGAGTATGGATCGACCTGCCAATGCCTATGTTCATCAGGAAGCAATTCCAGAAGCCAGACCTTCCACCTTCTGCATCCCATAATGACCCTGGGTCCATACTTCCAGAAGGATAAAGAATAGGAAAGCTATCAGGGGAGGGGGTGGGATACAGAGTTCTGGTGGTGGGAATTGTGTGGAATTTGTACTCCTCATCCTATGGTTTTTGTCAGTGTTTCCTTTTTAGAAATAAATTTTTTTTAAAAAAAGATATGTCTTATGAGTACAAAGATTAAAAATTTTACTTTAAGTAACTATTAGTATACGCCTTTATTTCAACACACATACACACACATTGATATGTGTTTATAATCATTCACATAAATTGCAAATTAAGAAAAATTATTTTCAAACTTCTTTGTCACTTTACTTTGTTTTCCCCTCCCCCAAAAGTCTTTACTTTGGCATATAATCTCCTTTTTGCTTTTTTCTTTTAATTGTTAGTTGCTTTCAAATCAAACCACACCCTCATGTCCTCAAACCACTCAAACAACCTGACAGTCTACTGTACAATGCAAGTTCAGTAATCAATAGTTTCAGCTGAGTGTTAACTGGTCTGGGAGGTGGTGCAGTGAATAAAGCATTAGACTCTCAAGATTGAGGTCCTGAGTTCAACCCCTGGCAATACATGTACCAGAGTGACATCTGCTTCTTTCTCTCTCCTCCAATCTTTCTAATTAATAAATAAACATAATCTTAATAAAAGTGTTAATTAAAAGTATGCTGTGTATTTTTATCAATAGACTCATTTTTTTAATTAGCTTATTTGTATGACACCAATATTTGAAGGTAAATTCTATTTTTGGGAACAGAGTGGAGATAGCCTTGAAACTGAGAAATTACATTGTTTTTTGTTTTGTTTGTTTGCTTGCTTGCTTTGTGTGTTTGACACCCAGCCCCCAACACACACACACACACACACACACACACACACACACACACACACCCCTACCTTTCTGGTCAATTGTGCACAGCTCTCAAATCTCTTATTTCTCTTCTATATGGGAAGTATCAGAGAGGAAGAATACAGGTACCTTGGTAGCGAGTATGGTATGATATTGTTTAAAGTGAAGAAGGAGGAATTGTACTTTTAAAACAGTCATGTAAACCAACGATATTCAATAACTAAATATAAATCTTCGTTGATACAAGAAAAAAAAAGTTAAGTATGACACGTGAACTCGTCCAACAGGATCTGAGACTCTTCAACACTAAATATTTTCATTCTTACTATTTGAAAAACTCCAATGAAATATAAACTTGCAGGGTTTAAACATTAAGCAGTTTTTGGTTTTTTTTTTTAAGTTGGGGGTAAACAGCTTACAGTACAGTTGTTTAACACATGGGTAAGATTTCCCATTTCACCCTAAGTTTTTGAAAAACACACTCACCCCCAGCCTAGGTCCCTTTCCACCATGGTGCAACAGGAGGGAAGGCAGGCAGGCATGGTGGTTCGTATTCTTGCGGGTGGCCGTGTGGAAAGCTCTGCACAAGCTTGTCGTGCCTCTCACTGTATATACTCAGCTACCTAGGCCCAATTATCCTACGGAATTTTGGAGGGAAGGTGCACTGTACATTTTTGCTTCAGAAAGCATTCAGCTCTACCCCCGCCCCGTAGATATTTTTGGAAAGCAATCCAAAAAGGATGCTTTGTTTTGCGTGTTAACCTAGGCAGGGAATGCTGTGAGGGCCGGGTGGTAAGGCTTGAGAAGTTCTGTGTACTTTTCTTTCTTTAAGAAATGTTGTTTATTTTAATGACAGAGATACAGAGAGACCAGAGAAATGTTCAGCTCTGGCTTATGGTGAAGCTGAGGCTTGACTTTAGGACCTCAGAGCCTCAGGCAGATTAAGTCTTTTTGCAGAACCACGGTGCTGTCTCCCCCAAGACCCTGTGCACTTCGCTTGAGCGGTTGTTCCCTGTAAAATTTCCAGTTCCCTTCAGACAAACCAAACTTCCTGCCTGGGTCTAAACGCGCCTCACCAGGGCTGAGTGCAGAGGCCTGACACCCACCACCAGAGGGAGGAGCAGCTCTAGGGACGCAGGGTGGGGTGTCAAGACTGGGTCCCACGGGGCTGGGTCTCCCGCACGTACATCACCACCTGGTACCAAGCAGCCACTCCAGTGGCCCCAGGGGGAGGGAGACGAAGCCCCGCCCACTGCTCCCGGAGCCCCGCCCACCCCAGCAGGCGCCCCGCCCACCTCCGCCCCGCGGCTCTGTCACGTGACCCGGCGAGCGTCCAATCAGCTTCGCCCTCTGCGATGTTCAAATCGTCGGCGGGGCTGGCGGAAGTTGCGAGCCTTCCTGCGCATCCCCGGCCAGCGGCCGCGCACGGCGGTCTGCCGCCATGCTGGCCCGCAGGTGCTGACCGCGCTCCGGGCCGGCGTTGCAATGGAGACGCGGAACGGGCCTCCCGGGCCCTACCGGGCCACCAAGCTGGTAAGACGGCGGCGAAACGAGGGTGCACGACATTGTAGGACCCGGATAAGGGCACAAGCTGACATGACAGCTTCGTTGTGTGCGGCTTGTAGGATGCAATGATGCAACTTGGGGGTTGGGGAAGGGGGGATGACAGCAAAGTGATTTGAGGCTCCTGCGAGGTACCTGGGAGGGTTCAATCCCCGGCAGCTCCGCCAGCCAGATCTGAGCTCTGCTTGAGTCTCTCCTCGCCCCCCTATCATCTCATAAAATGAACCAAGATAGCCCTAAATGAGCTTCATGCCTAAATGTCCCAGCTCAGTAGCCCAAATTGCAGTTGCCTGTTTTGTTTTGTTTTTCCAAACCTATACCCAGAACTTTTTTTTTTTTAACTACCCATCCGATAGCCTGTAGCCTGTGGGTTTTGCTTGTTACAGTGTCTTGTGCATTGGGGTCTTCAAGAAGATGCAGTTGCCTCTGCTCGTGTGACATCAGGGGAGCCCCTTGCGTGACCTGTTTCCACAATGACAAAACAACATGTTCATGCTGAGGAGTTTACCTGGAGGATGTGCCGATGGGAAAGTTGGGTTTGGGCTATATACTGTTGGTATAAGCAACAGGACTCCTGGGGAAGACGGGCTGGGAGGGGGCTTGGAGGTGAAGGGGACCTTGGTGTCCTGGTGCATGAAAAAGGGCCTGTAACTGGGGGGTGAGAGTGCTTTGCAGACGCCTGTCATGGGGAGATGAGAAATTGTATCCTGCGAGAACAGTTGGACTGTAAACCATTGCCCCTCCCCAAATCAAAGGATCAAAAAATTAAAAAAAGCTAATCTTCTGTTGAATGGCCTGTAAACAAGACTTGTATTATTAAATTTATTTTACCAACCTGGAAACTGAGGCTTACCGTTTCGTGATTCTCATCCTGAAGTCACATAGATAGTGGCAGGTGTTGGAAGTCATACCACACAAGTCTGGTGATTTTTTTTTTTCACATGGATTCTCCTGTTCATTCAGTTATTCATTGTGTTTATGAGCATAAAGAGTAGGATTTAGGACTAGAAGTAACCTCAGATAAAGTAATCCTGTCTCAGCTGGGAGTATGGATCGACCTGTCAACACCCATGTTCAGCAGGGAAGCAATTACAGAAGCCAGACCTTCCACCTTCTGCATCCCACAATGTCCTTGGGTCCATACTCCCAGAGGGATAGAGAATGGGAAAGCTATCAGGGGAAGGGATGAGATAAGGAGTTCTGGTGGTAGGAATTGTGTGGACTTGTACCCCTCTTATCCTATGGTTTTGTCAGTGTTTCCTTTTTATAAATAAAAATTAATAATCCTTTCACAGTATTTTCAAATTCACTAAATTAGATAAAAGCTAAAAAGACACTGAAAAAGAAAAGTAGAAATACATTGAGTGCTTACTAGTACTTTACTTCTTTTAATTCACTTTTTTTTTTAAATAGAGACAGAGAAATTGTGAGGGGAGGGATAAATAGTGCAGGAGAGAGACACTGGCAGACCTGCTTCACCATTTGTGAAGCTTTCCCCCTGCAGGTGGGTACCAGGGGCTTGAACCCAGATCCTTGCACACTGTAATGAGTTCGCTTAACCAGGTGCGCCACTGCACCTGGTTAATTCACTTTAACATTACAACAAGCCCAATAGGTAGGTTTTGTTTTTCCCATTTTGTAGCTAAGGAGATTGGAGCACAAATCAATAACTTGGACAAATTATTAAGTCCCCCCTCAAAAAAAATCATAAACACTAAGTGATTGTATTAGAACTAGGAAACAAATTCTGGTAGTTTAATACCAATCTGATAGCTCACTCTTATAACTACATTATACTGCATTGAAGAAAATCTATTGTGTAATACACTATAGGCAGAGAGAGATCTTTCTTTTTTGCTACTGTATCCATCAGCCAGTTCACAGTAGGTTTCCTGAAAATAAATACCTATAATGAGGAGGTGTAAGAAAATATACAGTTTTAGAATGTATTTTTAGATTTTAATTTTGCATTGTGGTGTGGGGTGGCCACATGGGTTGGATAAGTGATGACATAGCAACAGGACAGATGTGTTTATGAATTAAATTTCTTGGCCTCTAAAATAAGATTTTTCAAATAAGAGTTCATGGATATTCATAAGCTTCATACTCTAAAGTTGGAGCTGAGCCAAATTTAAAATTTAGAAAAATTTAAGGACAGTTTAGGAAAGTAACTTTAAAAAAATCTAGATATGGCACTCTCTTTATGTATGTGAGCTTAGAAAACACTAAATTGGGCAGGGGTAGATAGCATAATGGTTATACAAACAGAATGTCATGCCTGAGGCTTCGAAGTCCCAGGTTCAATCCCCTGCACCACCGTAAACCAGAGCTGATCAGTGCTCTGGTTAAAAAAAAAAAAAAAAAAAGACACTAAATTTACTGTTATGTATTTACTTTTAGGAGTCTTCACAGAAATGATAGTTAAGTTAGCTTGTTTTAATAGTATGCTACTAGTGAAACAACTGTGTGACTTAAATTTTGTTGAGCTGGCATAGTGGTTAAAGATTACAGGTTTTAGGGTCTGACAAACATGGATTTGAATCCTGGATTCATGCTTACTAGAGTGGTTTTGGTAAAGCTCTTAAGCTTGTCTGATTTATATTCCTGAAAGTGGTATAATGGCACCTGTTATGAAAATTATTTCGAGCCCCCAGCTCCCTCCTGCAGGGGAGTCTCTTCACAATCAGTGAAGCAGGTCTGCAGGTGTCTTATCTTTCTTTCTCCCTCTCTGTCTTCCCCTCCTTTCTCCATTTCTCTCTGTCCTGTCCTACAATGACAACATCATTAATAACTATAATAATAACTACAACAACAATAAAAAACAAGGGCAACAAAAGGAAAAATAAATATAAAAAAATTTTTTAAAAGAAAATTATAGCAGACTAATAAAGTACAGTGTCTAGTGCAAATGTTACTGGATTGTCAAAAAAAAAATCATGTATTTTTAAATGTTTTTCAAAGCAGAAATGCATGCTGATTTTTTTCCAACTCTCAATATTAGTTGAGGCAGAAAAACTAAAAAATAAATGCTTTCTCTACTGATAAAAGGCAAGTTCATTGTGGTTCTTCATTGTTCCTAGGATTCCTAAGTAAACCAACCCACATTAAAGTACTTTTAGTAAACTGTCATAAAAACATTTCAACAGTAAAGTTAATTAAAAAGAAATTAAGAGGAGATCAAATTTTCTATAGAACAAAGAAATAATTGCTTCATGAATTTGTATGAATCAATCAAGATAAATGAAGGAATTTTTGTCTTTGTCTAATGTATTCCAAATCAGTAAGAGATTTTGTTGTGTAGTCTTCTTAAAATGTCTTCCTTTTTCTTTTTTTTACAGTGGAATGAAGTTACCTTATCTTTTCGAGCAGGAATGCCTCTAAGAAAACACAGACAACATTTTAAAAAACATGGCAATTGCTTCACAGCTGGAGAAGCAGTGGACTGGCTTTATGATTTGCTAAGAAATAATAGCAACTTTGGGCCTGAAGTTACAAGGCAGCAAACTATCCAGCTTTTGAGAAAATTTCTAAAGAATCATGTAATTGAAGACATCAAAGGCAGATGGGGGTCAGAAAATTTGGATGACAACAATCAGCTTTTCAGGTAGTGAGCAGATAAAGGTCTGCAAAACGGGCATTTGGCAATCGCAGTTTTACCTCCACATTTACTATACTTACTAAAATAACAGTTTCTTAAAGAAAAAAAAATTACTTTTTTTTTTGCCTCCAGGGTTATATAATGCTGGGGCTAGGTGCTATGTTTCCCCTTTTGTTGCCCTGTTGTTATTATTGTTGTTATTGCTGTCGTTGTTGTTGGATAGGACAGAGAGAAATTGAGAGAGAGGGGGAGAGAAAGATAGACACCTGCAGACCTGCTTGTGAAGCTACCCCCCTGTAGGTGGGGATCCTGGGGCTCGAACCAGGATTCTTACTCGGTCCTTATGCTTCTCACCATGTGTACTTAACCCACTTCGCTACCGCCCAGCCCCTCCTCCCAAGTAGTACTTTTTTTAGAGAACTGTTACTGCTCTTAGTTCAATAAAACCACTCAGAAGTTAATTATAGGATTCATTTTTTTTTTTTTAATTTTAGTTTGGGCTTCATAACTTTTTAGATCTATTTTATATGCAGTAACTCTCCACTAGGATTAATCTTACTAATAACCCTGAGTTATCCAAAAAACCAATTAAGCTATATGAAATATACTAACAAAAGCAATATTTTAAAGGTTTTTAAAATATTTTTATATTTACTTATTTACTTATGCCCATTTGTTGCCCTTGTTTTATTATTGTAGTTATTATTATTGTTGTTCTTGATGTCGTCGTTATTGGATAGGACAGAGAGAAATGGAGAGAGGAGGGGAAGACAGAGAAGGGGAGAGAAAGATAGACACCTGCAGACCAGATTCACCGCTTGTGATGTGACTCCCCTGCAGGTGGGAAGCCGGAGCCGGGGGCTCAATCCTGCATCCTTCACTTTGCGCCACCTGCTCTTAACCCACTGTGCTACCGCCTGACTCCTATTTTAAAGGTTTTAATGGGAAAACTTATTTATGAATAATCTCCTTGATAATATAAGTAAATCCAGTTTTTTGTGTGACTGTTACATGTAAAGATACAATAAAAAGTTTGTTTCTTCTCTCATACTATTTCATTCCCTACCATTCTTATACTAGATTTCCTGCAAACTCTCCACTTAAAGCTATTCCACGAAGGTATCCAGAATTGAGAAAAAACAGCACAGAGAACTTTTCCAAAGATAAAGATAGTGTTTTTAAATTACGAAACTTGTCTCGCAGAACTCCTAAAAAACTTGGATTACATTTCTCTCAGGTAGAATATTCTTTTACTAATTTAAATATAATTTCCACGTGCTTAATAATAGAAATGATTGTTTTTTGGGAGGTGGAAGTTTAGCCAGTGGCATACCTGCTTACTATACACATCACCATTTGCAAGGACAGAGTATTCAAACTTATGCTCCCCACCTGCAAGAGAGAAGATTCAGCAGTGGTGACATGTCTCTCTCTCCTTCTGTATCTCTCCACTCGCCCTCTCAATTTTTCTCTGTCATATCTAATAAAAACAGAGGGGAAAAAATGGCCATCAGGAGCAGTGGGTTTTGTCATGCAAGTCAAGAGCCCCAGTGATAACCCTGGTGGCTGTAACATAATTTTTTTTTTAAAAAAAGAAAGAAATTATTTTTTAAAATATTTGAAATCAATATTAGAATCTCTTAACCCATGTCACATTCTAAATACATATCTTCAAACTTAATTTGGAATTCAGAAAATTAAAAATGACATACGTGAAAACAATATTTGTAATAATTTTTTAAAAATATTTTATTTATCTTTTTAATTTTATCTATTTATTTATTGGGTAGAGATAGCCAGAAGTGGAGAGGAAGGGGGAGAGAGAGAGAGAAAGAGACAGAGAGATACCTGCAACACTGCTTCACCACTTGCAAAGCTTTCTCCCTGCAGGTGGGAACCTGGGTCCTTGAACATTGCAACATGTGTTCTCAACCAAGAGCACCACCACCTGGCCCCCTATTTGGATGATTTGAAGTTTACTTTGATTTAAATTGACTTGAGGGCCATAGGGGCTACAAAACCATAAACTTTTATTGCCTTTTGTATGCTTGATGGGTGACACTACCGTACCTTCTCGTGGTGCATCCCGTGAGTACCCATTTATTGGGGAAACTGACGATCCTTCCTAGCCCACTGAATCCACATGGATCCCAGTCACTTTCAAAGCCAGCAACAAGCAGACATCAGGCTCAACCTGGCGCTGTTGACTGGCTACGGAAGAAGGGCAAACGCTAGAAGAAGAAGAAGAAGCCCCACAATGACCCGTTGTCAGTAGAATTAGAGACTGTTAGGAACAAGGTCAATTCAGTATTCTCACACAACTAATTAAACCAGAGTAACGCTTTTCTCAGGAAAATATGGAGAAAATGGACTGTGAAGTAGTCAATGATGATCAAGAAAACTCCATGGATAATAGAGAAATAAGCCAAGAAGATGTGGAAGAAGTCTGGAGACACAGTATTCTGACCTAGTAAGCTGTGTTCAAGTTTCTGATGTGCTTAGATTGTTAATGTAACATTTTAATCAGAATAGAGAAATAAAAACCTATACATTGGTTTTCAAAGCTGAAAATTTAACCTATATATATATGGGGGGGATTGTTTGTTTTTAATATTCTTGGTATAGAATTCTAGTACAGTAGAAAATCTTTTCAGTACAATTTGATTTTCTCTGATTTAAAGTTGTTGCTGATGTTTGCTATGTTGGGATCTTTTGACGATTCTAATAAATATATTTGAAAGTAGGTACTAAATAAAAGCTTTTAAATTTTAGTTTAAGAGGAAAAAAACAATATTCTGGCGACTTTGCTGATTGTACTTTTATATTTGTGTTCTTTTCCACTTATTTTTTTTAGAAAAAAAAAGTTATATTCTTTCTTCTCTTTAGCCTGCAAACAATTTTAGCCATGTCATCCTTAGAAGAAATCATAAGTCCAGAACAAGTGATCCCTCAATATGCGATATACAACATGAACAATATAAGTAAACACGGAGTGGTTATTCTACAAGACAAATCAGGTGAGTGTTAATGAAATAAGTCGGAATCTTGTTAACCGTGCTAATGAATGTTGCAGCTATCATGGGAATGCAGAGAGACCGAAAGGTCAAAAGCAGATTCTTTTGATTGGGGTAGCACCTGGGAGACTATTCTTTTAACCAGGGGTGCTTTTGTTAGTGTCATGGAATGATTTTTAAGTGATTTCTTTAAATACTCCTATTTTAGCCCCTATGGTAGATTTGTGTATGATATATATATATATATATATATATATATATATATATATATATATATAGTAGAAAATATTTATTTGAGTGTCAATATAAGAACATGTTTGCAGGGCTGGGGAGACAGCATAAAGGTTATGCAAAAATCCTTTCAAGCCTGAGGCTCTGAGGTCTAAGGTTCAATCCCTACACCACCATAAGCTTAGAAGTGAGCAGTGTTCTTGTGAAAAAATAATAATAATAACATGTTTGCAACTTATTTTGGAAAATTGGAAACAGCAAACATTATCCAAAAAAAAAAGAATATGTATATAAAATTGATTTCTTATTGTTTCCTATTTACTTATTTTATATTCTGAAATGATGATATATTCAAGTACAATGCCAGATCTTTGCCGTGTTTCAGATTACTTTATTTTGCTACTATTTCATTGTAAATTCATGACAAGTAGTATAGCGATCAGTGCTTGTGAACTAACAACTGGACACATATACTAGTGATGCTTGTTTGCTTTGGATGATGTTTGCTGTTTCGTGTATGATTTTTTAATGGCAAGGTTAAACAAAAGGTTTATAAGTATAATTTAAAACTATTGACCCCAGCCAGGTAAGCTAGCTCTCCTGGGAGAGTGTCTGCCTTTCCATATGCACCCAGTTCAACCCTGGCTCCCACCATAGAGGAAGGTGCTTCAAGCTAAGTGTTTTTCTGCCTCCTTCTGTCTCTCTATTCTCTGGCCCTTAAAAAAAAAAAAAAAAAAAAAAAGTCAACCCTAGAGATGGAAAGTAAATACATAACAGAATATGTTGGCTAGCCACATTTTAATAGAGGACCTCTATGAAACAGACAATTGTGTTGAAGTCAAGTGATGAATGTCACAGACATGAGTCATGTCTTCGCTCAACTTGAGTGAGTAGTTGTATGCAAATTCATAGGGGGTCAAGGAATATATGGAAAGCTGTAGTGATGCGCAGGAAAACAAGACCAGTGTCTATCATATGAATGTGGAGGATGTCATTATAGGAACAGAAACTAAACGTGAAGAAAAGGATTTGTTGTATAGGCATGTAGCTTTGACCTAGTCTCCATCTCTCAGTACTTGAAATAATGTTAACAGTGCTTGCTCTTATCTGAAGTTTGTGTTGTTTGTGTGTGTGTGATGTGTTTTGTTTTCTTATTTACTGAAGTGGCATTGTTTACAGAGCTGCCTGTTTTAGGAGTACTTTTCACATGTCTTCAAAATATGCATTCTACCACCCTACCCCCCACCAAAGAGTCAGTATCCCTCCACCTCATATCTTAGCCACTTTTTGAATTAATTTTTATGAGACAGACAGACAGACAGACAGACAAAGACACCAAAGCACTCTGCTGGCTTATACACTGCAAGCCATCAGACCCTGGGCTATGCCTGCAAATTCTGTACTCTTCATACTAAGTTATTTCCATAGCTGCACTTAATTTTTCAAGTCACATATATGGTTGGTTCTTGGTTTTTGACTTTTGGGGTGAGGGGGTAGTTTTTATTTGAGTTTTCTTTTTTTAGTGTTTTTTTTTTTTTTTGCTATTATTATTTTTTTAAAAAAGGAAGGGTGGTGGCAGGCAGTGGAGCACTTGGGTAAGTGTACACAGTACAGTACACAAGGACCCAGGTTCAAGCCCCTGGTCCCCGCCTGCAGGGGGAAAGCCTCGTGAGTAGTGAAGCAGGGTTGCAGGAGTCTCTGTCTGATTCCCTCTCTATATCCCTCTTAATTTCTCTCTGTCTCTTGTCTAATAGTAAATAAGTCTAATAGTAAATAATAAAATAAAAATATTTTAAAGAGAGAAGAAGAAAAGAAAGAAAGCTAAGTTTATTTAGGAAATAGCATAGTTCCTACCCCAAGGAAGGGAGGCTACTGGAAAGGTTGGAAAGAGCAAAGGCTGTGTGTGGGTCTGTGTCTGTGTCAGCAACGCTGCTTGGTTTTTTATACAGTATGTGTAATAGTCAGGCAGTTAAAAGATTTTGATTTCACTGTGAAAGTTCTTAAGAGTCAAACATATCTCATTCCAATCAATCATAGTATCCCTCCAATCAGTAGTACTCAGATAGCATAGCTGCAGTTAGAACAGGTATAGAGGTAAAAAATAGATAGTGGAGGGAGTCGGGCGGTAGCGCAGCAGGTTAAGTGCATGTGGCACAAAGCGCAAGGACCAGCAAGAGGATCCCGGTTCAAGCCCCTGGTTCCCCACCTGTAGGGGAGTGGCTTTACAGGCGGTGAAGCAGGTCTGCAGGTGTCCATCTTTCTCTCTCCCTCTCTGTCTTCCCCTCCTCTCTCCGTTTCTCTCTGTCCTATCCAACAACAACAACAATAATAGCAACAATAAAACAAGGACAACAAGAGGAAATAAATAAATAGGTAAAAAAAGAATAGTGATTAAAAAATGGTTACTAATTATTTAATCCCCCCCAATTAATCTTTGATTTGGAAGTAAGAAATCATTTTATGTATTATAGAGTCAAATGCAAGGTCACTGTCACATTTTAAACTTACATTTTAGAACGTTGACTTGGTCTTAACATTTTTTTTTTAAATGAGAGAAAAAGATGGGCATGGGGGGTGGACAGAGATACACACACTCCAGAGCCCTACTCAGCTCTGGTGTATGGTGATTCTGGGCACATAACTTGGGACTTAAGAGCCTCAGGCATGAGAGCCTTTTATATTAGCCATTACGCTGTCTCCCCAGCCCTAGGTCCCATGTCTTTAAAAAATAACTTTAATTCTGATATAGTACATGTTTGCATGCATGTATATAATTAAATATATTTAATATGCAACCATAAAAATTGTATGATTTGCTTAACAATGTTAATTCTTTGTGTGTATATAGATGACCTACCTCACTGGGTGTTGTCTGCCATGAAATGCCTTGCAAATTGTAAGTCAAATAAAATTAAATGGATATGTTTTATAGTGTTGATATTAGTAAGGTATTTTTAATAATTATGTAGATTTCTCGATATTTAAGTGAAAATATAGTAGACGTGATTGCCTGTCTTTATGTATAGAGTATACTATAGACCTCTAAGTTTTGTTGTCCAAGTTCACTTGTGGCTACCTAGTCAGGTACCGCTTAGTTCTCGTTAACCAAAAAAAAAATCAGTCTGGATGAACTGGAAGAATTTGTAGGTGTCATAGACAGTAATTGGCTCAATGAGACCCACAGAGTTCAAGCAGCAACTTGTAGGTGAAAAAAAATTCAATGAGAAATGAAATCACATAAAACCTATATGGGTTCCCCTCACTTTGTGCCCAGCTTCCGTGTCCAGATGCTTCACAGTAGACCTGTATTTTATTTTTTCTTTAAATAATTTATTTCTTTATTGGGGAATTAATGTTTTACATTCAACAGTAAATACAATAGTTTGTACATGCATAACATTCCCCAGATTCCCATTTAACAATACAACCCGAACTATGTCATTCATCATGTTTCATGGACCTGTATTCTCCCCATCCACCCACCCACCCCAGAGTCTTTTATTTTGGTGCAATATGCCAATTCCATTTCAGGTTCTACGTGTGTTTTCTTTTCTGATCTTGTTTTTCAACTTCTGCCTGAGAGTGAGATCATCTCATATTCATCCTTCTGTTTCTGACTTATTTCACCTAACATGAAGTTTTCAAGGTCCATCCAAGATCGGCTGAAAACGGTGAAGTCACCATTTTTTACAGCTGAGTAGTATTCCATTGTGTATATATACCACAACTTGCTCAGCCATTCATCTGTTGTTGGACACCTGGGTTGCTTCCAGGTTTTGGCTATTACAAATTGTGCTGCCAAGAACATATGTGTACACAGATCTTTTTGGATGGATGTGTTGGGTTCCTTAGGATATATCCCCAGGAGGGGAATTGCAGGGTCATAGAGTAGGTCTATTTCTAGCCTTCTGAGAGTTCTCCAGACTGTTCTCCACAGAGGTTGGACCAATTGACATTCCCACCAGCAGTGCAGGAGGGTTCCTTTGACCCCACACCCTCTCCAGCATTTGATGCTGTTACCTTTTCTGATGTATGACATTCTCACAGGAGTGAAGTGATATCTCATTGTTGTCTTGATTTGCATTTCTCTGACAATCAGAGACTTGGAGCATTTTTTCATGTGTTTCTCAGCCTTTTGGATCTCTTCTGTGGTGAATATTCTGTCCCAGTCCTCCCCCCATTTTTGGATGGGGTTATTTGTTGTCTTGTTGTTGAGTCTGGCAAGCTCTTTATATATGTTGGTTATTAAACTCTTATCTGATGTATGTCATGTAAAGATCTTCTCCCATTCTGTGAGGGGTCTCTTGGTTTGGGTAGTGGTTTCTTTTGCTGTGAAGAAGCTTTTTAATTTGATGTAGTCCCATAGGTTTATATTTGCCTTAGTCTTCCTTGTAATTGGATTCGTTTCATTGAAAATGTCTTTAAAATTTATGCGGAAAAAAGTTCTGCCAATATTTTCCTCTAAGTATCTGATAGTTTCTGGTCTAACATCCAAGTCCTTCATCCACTTGGAATTTACTTTTGTATTTGGTGAAATACAGTGATTCAGTTTCATTCTTCTGCATGTTTCAACCCATTGTTTCCAACACCATTTGTTGAAGAGACTCTGCTTTCCCCATGTAATAGTCTGGGCCCCTTTGTCAAAGATTAGATGTCCATACGTGTGGGGCCTCATTTCTGGGCTCTCAATTCTATTCCACTGGTCAGTGTGTCTGTTCATGTTCCAGTACCAAGCGGTTTTGATGACAATGGCCCTATAATACAGTTTGAGATCTGGGAGTGTGATGCCTCCGGTTCTGTTCTTTTTTCTCAAGATTGTTTTGGCAATTCTAGGTCTTTTCTGGTTCCAGATAAACATTTGTAGCATTTTTTCTATTCTCCTAAAAAATGTGCTTGGGATCTTGATGGGGATAGCATTAAATTTGTAGATGGCTCTGGGTAATATATTCATTTTGATGATGTTAATTCTTCCAACCCATGAACATGGAATATCTTTCCACTTCTCTGTGTCTTTTTCAATTTCTTTGAGTAGTGACTCATAATTTTCAGTATACAAGTCTTTCACTTCTTTGGTTAGGTTTACTCCTAGATATTTTATTGTTTTTGTTGCTATAGAAAAAGGAACTGATTTCTGGATTTCAATTTCTTCTAACTTAGTGTTTGCATAGAGAAATGCCACTGACTTTTGAATGTTAATTTTATAGCCTGACACATTACTGTATTGCCTGATGATTTCCAAAAGCTTCTTGCTGGCTTCCTTAGGTTTTTCCATGTATACTATCATGTCATCTGCAAATAAGGAGAGTTTGACTTCTTCTCTTCCAATCTGTATGCCTTGAATTCCTTGCTCCTGCCTGATTGCTATGGCAAGAATTTCCAACACTATGTTGAATAGTAATGGTGATAGTGGGCAGCCCTGTCTGGTACCTGATCCTATTTGTGGTGGTCTGGTTGTTTATAGGAGACCTTTCAGAACTTCTTTCAGGGCAGGCTTGCTGATGGTTGCTTCCTTCAACTGTTGCTTGTCTGAGAAGGTTTTGATGCTTCCATCTAGTCTGAATGACAGTCTAGCAGGATATAGTATTCTTGGCTGAAAGCCTTTCTCATTGAGCACTCGATAGATATCTTGCCATTCTCTTCTGGCCTGTAGTATTTGTATGGAGAAGTCTGCTGCTAATCTTATGGGTTTTCCTTTGTAGGTGACTCTTTGTTTTTCTCTTGCAGCCTTCAGGATCCTTTCTTTATCCTTATTCCTTTCCATTCTAAGTATGACATGTCTTGGTGTCTTTAGGTCTGGGTTAATTCTGTTTGGGACCCTCTGGGCTTCTTGAATCTTTATGTCTTTGGTGTTGTCTAGACTAGAGAAATTTTCAGCTATTATGGCCTGGAGAATGCTTTCTTCCTCTCCTTCTCTTTCTTCCTCTGGTAAGCCAATAATGCGTATATTGTTTCTTTTGAAGTCATCCCATAGGACTCTGTTGTTGTTTTCAGCATCTCTTAATCTCTTTTTGAGATCTCTTACTTATTTTTTAGTTGTCTCTAATTCATCCTCAATCTTGCTAATTCTGTCTTCAGCCTCATAGATTCTATTCTCTCTGCCCTCTACGGCTTTCTGGAGTTCATCTATTTTGTTGCCCTGCTCTGATACTGTTTTAGCTTGTTCAGCTAGTTGCCTTCTTAGCTCAGCGATTTCAGCTTTCAGCTCTCTAATAACCATGAGATTATTAGAATTTTCTTCCATCTTCTCATTTGTTGTTCCTGCATTTCTGATTACAATTTTTTCAAATTCTTTACTCACTCCTGTTATTATTTCCTTAGCTAATGTTTGGATGTTGAACTCGTTGTTTTGTGCTTCACCCTCTGGAGGACTTTTAGCTGGACTCTTGTCCTGGTTCGAGTCTCCAATATTTTTTCTTGTTGTTTTAACCATTTTATATATTATGTTATGAGTTCCCTTTATCAGTACTTTTCAAATTATTGATCACTATTGCCTGGATTGACTTGTGTCTAAGTAAGTTAATTAAAGGGTTCACAGTGGTGGAAGTTAACAGTTTTTTCAATCCCTGAGTTGGAGCTCAGTGGTGTAAAAGCCTCTTTTTTTTCTTCCCTGTAGGCTATGGGAGCCTAAGGGCTTTTAAACTATCAATAGGCTTCTTAGCTTAATCACTGACTCCTGACCAAGAGATAAAGCAGGGTGTGGCAGAGATAATCCAGTGGTTATGCAAAGAGACTTTCATAGCCCCTCAGCTATGCCACCGAGGTATAGGTCTTCTCCTGCATTTCCCGGTTAGATCTCTGTTCCCTGGTGTCCCTCCCTGTTGCTGCTCCAGATTCTGAGGGTAGTAGCAATGGAGACTCAGAGTTACACTTGGTGAGTCTCTGGGGAGTCCTTTCCTCCCTTCAGCTGTCCCCTTGTTGGTGGAGCAGACTGGAGGTGGTGTCTCCACTGATAAACTGTTGAACTGTTAGCAGTCACTTAATCTCTCCTTAGACCCCTCTCTCCTCTCTGTCACCAGCCACGCGTGTTTGTACTCACGGGTGATTTACTGGGTTCCTGTGGTCATTCTAGTCCTGTCTTGTTTCAGTCCGGGTGGTCTCCTTTGGTATTCCTAGTTGATCTGGGAGAGGAGAGGAGAGGAGAGAAAGCGATCTGCTGCTCGTAGCTCCGCCTCCGGAAGTCGAATCCTACAGTCCACAGTAGACCTGTATTTTATAGATTTGTAAATCGGAACTTTATGAAGAAGCTGGTCTGTCACTAATCAGCAAACTGTTGCTAGCATTTCCTTCACTGGCATTTTCTGCAGTCATGTTTTAATTCTTTTTGTAGTATTAGACCATGGTTGAAGGACAGACCCTAATTGCTTTCAAAGTCCATTCTAAACATTTGCAGAGGCACGTACTTCCAAGTCCTCAGAAATCAAATTATATGTTGTGATAATCTTGTTGCATTTCTCTCGTTTTTTGACAAAATGATTTGTTAATGTTGGAGATAGGTGTATATTCCCTTGTTGTCCACTAGGTGTCAATTTGACAAAAAGATCAGAATAAATAGCAGTAAAGTAAATGATGTATTTACCGAATCAAGGTAGCATTCACACATTTCAGCTTCTTGGTCAGCTTATTTCCCCCACCTAACTCTCCTCTAATGTGTTGGCTCATGATCAGGAACGTGTCGACCTCATGACTTTTTCACCCACACTTATCCTGCAATATATACAGTCAGTGAACAGTATCTCCATTTTTTTTTTTGTCCCCTGAAAAGAAAAAGCTGAGAAAATCTTCTGCTAAGGAATATAAACTCTAGTTCTGTCTCTTTCTTTTTTATTTATTTGTTTGTTTGTTTGTTTATTATTGTATAGAGACAGAGAGAAATTGATAGGGGAAGATAGAGAGGGAGAGAGACACCTGTAGCCCTGCTTCACCACTCGTGAAGCTTTCCCTCTGCATCTGGGGACCAGGGGCTTGAACCCGGATGCTTGTGCACTGTAATGTGTGCGCCTAACCAAGTGCACTACTGCCTGGACCCTCTGGTGTCTGTCTTTCTCTCCCCCTTTGTCTTCCCCTCCTCTCTCCATTTCTCTCTGTCCTGCACAACAACGACAGCAATAACAACGATGATAAACAACAAGGACAACAAAAGGGGAAAAAAATAAATAAATAAAATTTTTAAAAGAGAGAATGTAAACATTCTAAGGAAAATTTGGAGGAATTGTTTGTCATCTATAAATAGTCTCTGCTGTATAAAAATCAACTGCATTCAAATAAACTTCCCTGAAGCTTTTCAAACATATTTCAGATTTTACTTTATATACTATTTTACTAAAATAAAACAAGATGCTAATAATGATTGCAATGATTTGTAGTGAAAAGACAAGAGTGGAAATGTTTTAATTTTTAAATCCTGGCAGAAATTTTTTTTTTGTACGTAACTCCTTATGATATGCAGGTCTTATATTTTTAAGTATATTAAGATATTTTTTTCCTTCTACTTCTGAGGGCCGAGAAGTAATGATTTAAATAATCCAACTTATGTTGGGTTTGAACGAGATGTGTTCCGAACAATTGCAGACTACTTTCTAGATCTCCCCGAGCCTCTGCTTACTTTTGAATTCTATGAATTATTTGTGAACATTTTGGGTATGTATGGAATTCTTGCTTGTTATTTAAATTTGCTTATCATGGTGTTTAAGTGTTTAGGTCCAGGGAAATTACACAGCAGTTAGAACAGACTCCATTCCTGAAGGCTAGAGTCCCATGTTTAATCCAGGGATTTGTACCACCAGGACTGAGCAGTGCACTAGCAAGGGAGCAAAGCCTTGAAATCCTCCTATAACTTATAACTTTTACTTATGTAAAAGTACAAGTAAGTATGATGGTGTCAAGATGTAAATTACTTTTAAATTCCAGAATAGTCTGATGGCAATTGCATTGGTTCCCAGTAATTCAGGCTCATCACTTCAACCCTAGTTTCCCCCACCAAGTAGTGTTCTTCGATTTAGGTAACTACCCCAGCCTCAGCAAATAAAGACAAGAGTTCTTTAATTCTGATACTCACTGCAGAGAGTTTGTGCAGACTGCAGATTCTTGACTCACTTCCTGGAGATTAGCCTCACTGCAGACACCTCCTGCTCATAGGATCCTAGGGTATCAGAGATCAGAATATCTGATATAGCCACATAGTTACCTGCTAACAAGTTCCCATGGCCATAACTGATGAAATCATTGGAGGTTGAGTTCAATCACCAATAACCAACCATCATCCCATCTCCCTCGAGGTAAGGCTGGATGATCTGACCATCTAAGCAAAGTCACCCGTCACCTTATCGGCGCTTATGGGATATGTTCATTTTAAATGAAAAGAACAATTCAGGAAATTCTAAGATCTTTGCTAGGAACTAGAGACTGTGTGTGTGTCCAGCTGTCTGTACTTGAACTGATACTTACAAACTGAAAACAGATACTGTAATGTGGATGACTCAAATCAATTATCAAAATAAGTTTTAATAGTTATTTATTCCACAAATTGTTGCCCTTGCCCTTTGTAGTTGAATGTCGCATGTGTCTTATTAAAGTGGCTTCTAAATTAAGCAACTTGCCCTGCTGCTTGTACTGTACTAACAATACGTATTAGAGTTATGCTTTATTTATTTATTTTTTTTTAGCTTTGCCATTGTTCTTGTTTTACGTTTGTACACCCTTGTGTAGCCGCATGGTAACTTTTGTTTCATCTCCTGGTAGTTGTTTGTGGCTACGTCACAGTTTCAGGTAGACCTAGTGGAATTCATAAAACCCAGGATGATCCCCGGTCTTCAAAACTCCTTCACTTAAACTGTTTGAACTCCTTCAAGTCAACTGAATGTCTTCTTCTCAGCCTGCTTCATAAAGACAAAGAAGAACCAGGCACTACTGAAAGACTGCAAGTAAACAGTCAAACATTTCAAGAAAAATCTACTGAGAAAATACAGCAAGATAGTTTAAAAAACAGAAGAACCAGTGCTAAATGCATGATGGGAGGAAGTTGTTATAATTTAATGGGCTTGAGTAGTACGCATGTTCTGTCTTCTAACATCAAATCGAAATGCTACTCTTTAGAAGGAATTGTAGATGTCCCTGGGACTTCAAGTAAAGTGGCCTTCCATCAGCCTGTTCCAAATGCAGAACAAAATGATAAACAACTTTTAGAGTCTAAGATCACTCAAGAATCCCTACTGAATCTTCGTTCAGAGGAAAGTGCTGAGAAGCCAGTCTGTGTTGATTTTAAGAGAACCCCTACACCAGATGCTCAAAAACAAGAAAAATTACATGATGGGAAGTCAACACAGCTCTACAGATCTCAGAGCTTACTTTTAAGAAGTAGTACAAAAAAGAACAGTTACATCAATAAGCCAGTGGCTGAAATAATCATGAAACCCAGTCTTGGGCATGGCGGTATAGGTGTGCCAACAACTATGGAAAGTGAATTCCAGGAGTGTACTAACACAATCAGTAAAAGACTCTGCAAAAGTGCCCTAGAACTTTCAGCAAATTCCTTACCTCCCGCTGCTTCTGTGTTGACTGGCCCACAAAGTAAGGTTAATGCTTTGACGCATGTGATGTTAACTTGCAGCATTCACTAACTGTTCTGCTTTCCTGGCCTTTCTTCGAGATAGCTTTGTTTTTTCCTCTACCTTTAAAAGGAAGGTTCTGTACTGTGCAGCTCTCTTCTCACAACATAACCCAGATTTATCCTACATACCTAGAGCATTTCTCCTCTTTTAGTTTTACTTATTCTAATTAACTTTATTTGTAGTAAATATTTTCATATTTGGGAGTCAGTATAAATAAGAGAAATAATGATCTTACCATACTTGGAGAAATGTCAAAATTAAAGGAAATGAAAGATGAAAATAAATGTACTGTGCCTTCTAGTAGCATGAGAACAAATGCTGTGACTGACAGCTCTTTTTGGTTGGGGGTAACTTTGCCTTCCAGATCTGCTGCAACCTCACTTAGAGAGAGTTGCCATTGATGCGCTGCAGCTGTGTTGTTTGTTACTTCCGCCACCAAATCGTAGAAAACTTCAGCTTTTAATGCGCATGATTTCTCGAATGAGTCAGAATGTTGATATGCCCCGACTTCATGATGCCATGGGCACCAGATCACTGGTAAGTTGGTTTCTTAAGAAAAGCATAAGCCTTGACTCAGAAACCAAAAGAGGGAGAAAGCTAACCCATTTGAAAGTGATAACAAGTGAGATTATGATCTTGAAATCTCAGCTTCTTGGTTAGAAAAAGCCCTTAAAACTATCTCCTAGGGGTCCAGGTGGTAACATACCTGGTTGAGCACATGTGTTACAATGCGCAAAGACCCGGGTTCAAGCCCGTCCCCACCCCCCACCCCCCACTCCCGTCCCTACCTGCTACCTGCAGGGGGAAAGCTTCACAAGTGGTAAAGCAGAGTTGCAGGTCTCTCTCTGTCTCTCTCTTTATCTCCCCTTCCCTCTCAACTTCTGAGTGTCTCTATCCAATAAACAAAGATGATTTAAATATATATATATAATATATATAAAGTTTCTTCTTGGTGCTGGGGAGATAGCATAATGGTTATTCAAAAAGACTTCCATGCTCTTAGGCCCTAAGTTCAGTCCCCAGCACCACTATAAGCAAGAGCTTAGAAGTGCTCTAGTGTCTGTCTGTCTGCGTCTTTCTCTCTCTCTCTCTTTCTATATCACTTAAAAAAAAATCACCTGGAAGACAGAAGCCCAATAGGAAAGACAATCGCAGTGAACCAATGGGAGCTGCCTCCAGACAGAACTAGAATTGAGAGTTTAACAAAGGGGAGAGCTTGTGGAAGGGCCTTCTCTCTTCATGGCCCTCATATGACTGTCACATGAGCAAGCTGTCATTCTACCTTAAACCTGTTTCTACACGTCTTCTTGCTTCTTTGAAGTAGAAGTCTGGACTTTGAAAAAAAGAAGAAAAAAAATAGTAATTTCTCCTAGCAGCGAAGTGTTGGTGGTCAGTGCACTAAACTTAAGTCCCAGCCGGTTAACACTTTCACATTCTAGACTTCATTCATTGCAGCTGAGGACTATTTCCACTCCTCCTATATAACCTAATAGTAATTGACTTAAGCTGTCAGACCACATTGTTATATTGCCTTACTGCAATTCTGCTGGGTAGGGAAGGAAGACTTTTGAAAGCTTAGGGACACTCTTAAGTCTCTGAAACTGAGAAGTAGTATTAACTCCATGTACACTAAATCAGACTGTTTCGGAAATCAGAATAGTTTAAAAGTTATACTTAATAAGTTAGGAGAGCACATCATTGTGGCCAAGAAATCGGAAGGGATGACTGACGTAATAGGAACTTAGACGCATTTATATGACAGTATTGACTGAAAATCATCTCTTGTGGTAGAATCTGATCCCCACTTTTCCCAGAGCGCAGTGATAATTTACAAGAGCTTCTCGTAGCGAGTAATCTAGGGCTGAGCTCTGTGCTTTCACCTGTTCACTACTGAACTTGAACAACACAGACCTAGTGTGAAGAGGGAGAATTGTTCCTCAGTGATTGCAGCGCTAAATTAGGAAGCTCAGAGAAATTTTGTAGGGGAAGACACTTGGACTTGAGTAGGAAGACTCCACTTTTACATTCTGAATTTTCAGGACATGTGAGTGAAATTTATCCAGCAGGATGTTTGAAATACTTAGTAAAGAGGGGGAAGGCAGGGGCAAATTTTTGAGAGTTGGCAGTTGAAGCTATAGGGTAACTGAGCTCTAAGAAGCTGAAAAATTGAGTCTTGGAACAGAAAAGAAAGCCTGCCTGAAATGAAATAAACCAACCAGTTCAGCAAATCTATCATGTTCAAAATAATTAAAATTGATACTTGAGATTCTGATTAAGTGGGGGGATATGAATATGAATGAAAGTGAATTACCTCCAAATTTAGACTCTTTGCAAAGTTATTGAAAATATATGCATTAATCATTTCTAAAGAATAACTATTAAAAAGTCTTAGACTACCCAGAGTTTCGAAGAGTCAAAGGCACTAGCCTGGGGCCAGGTGGTGGCACACATGGTTAAGCGCACACTACAGTGCACAAAGACCCAGGTTCAAGGCCCTGGTCCCCATCTGCAGAGGAAAAGCTTCATGAGTGGTGAACTAGGGCTACAAGTCTCTCTCTTTCTCTCTCTCTCTCTCTCTCCCCCTCCCCCTCTCTCTCTCTCCCTCTTTTCTCAGTTTCTCTCTTTATCTAATAGAAAAGATTTTTTTTAAAAGGACTAACCTTAGAGCCACTGATGTCTGCATCATACTTCTGGTCTGTAGTCTTGTGGCCTCTGTTATAGGAAGCCATTGTTCTCTAGTTGTATCTAAGCACTATGTTCATATGCTATTAATAGAGCCAACTTACAAATAAAATTATGACCAAGTTATCAAAAAACTAAGTCCTATAGTCTCTTGGAGTCATATGAAGAAAAATTTTAATAAGCATTTTTTTATTTATTTGTTAGAAGGAAACATTGAGAAAACCATAGGATAAGAGGGGTACAGCTCCACACAATTCCCACCACCAGAACTCCGTATCCCATCCCCTCCCCTGATAGCTTTCCTATTCTCTATCCCTCTGGGAGCATGGACCCAGGGTCATTGTGGGATGCAGAAGGCTTCTGTAATTGCTTCCCTGCTGAACATGGGTGTTGACAGGTCAATCCATACTCCCAGTCTGCCTCTCTCTTTCCCTAGTGGGGAAGGGTTCTGGGGAATCAGAGCTCCAAGGCACATTGGTGGAGTTCTGTCCAGGGAAGTCTGGTTGGCATCATGTTGGCATCTGGAACCTGGTAACTGAAAAGAGAGTTAACATACAAAGCCAAACAAATTGTTGACTAATCATGAACCTAAAGGCTGGAATAGTGCAGGTGAAGAGTTGGGGGGATCCTCCATTTTGTAGATAGTTAGTAGACATATTTTAGTTATATTCCAAAGGGCCTTTGGCTATACTAGTTTTTTTGTTGTTTTTTTTCCCTGAGTCTGAAATCTGATATGCAGGTGGATCCAAGTTATTGTCTGGGGAGATGATGCCATGGCTGGAAAAGGGACCAGAAAGCTGGATCAGGGAAGAGAATAGCTCCCAAATATGGGAAAGGGGTATAAATATTGTAGACTGTAATAAGCATTTTTTAACAGGCTGTGAATATTTTTCTAGTATCATTGATTATTCTAGCTTTTAAACTGGCCTAACTGAAGTATAATGCAGCCTGGGCATCGCTCACACACTGATCTATATAAAACCTTAATGTTCCAGCTCAGGTCTCTAAATATTTTTTTTTTTTTTTTGTAGATGATACACACATTTTCACGATGTGTGCTATGCTGTGCTGAAGAAGTGGACCTTGATGAGCTTCTTGCTGCAAGATTAGTTTCATTCTTAATGGACCATCATCAGGAAATTCTGCAAGTACCCTCCTACTTGCAGACTGCAGTGGAGAGTCATCTTGACTACCTAAAAAAGGGCCGTGTATGTATGGTGAAACTTTTAAAAATTCTCTCCATTAGTCATTTGTAAAGGGCACATTCACCTGTCGCTAGCCTGATTCAGAAAAAAAGAGATTTGCCAGCTCAGACCTTTTATTTATTTTTCCTTGATAGGACAGAGAGAAATCGAGAAGAAGGGTGTTGAAACTTTGACTTAAAAAGGAGTTTTGGGGGAGTTGGGTGGTAGCGCAGCGGGTTAAGCGCACATGGCACAAAGCACAAGGACCGGAATAAGGATCCTAATTCGAGCCTCCAGCTTTCCACCTGCAGGGGAGTCGCTTCACAGGTGATGAAGCAGGTCTGCAGATGTCTTTCTCTCCCCCTCTCTGTCTTCCCCGTCCTCTCTCCATTTCTCTCTGTCCTATCCAACAACAACGAGAACAATAATAACTACAACAATAAAACAACAAGGGCAACAAAAGGGAAAATAAATAATTTTTTTTTTTTACAAAAGGAGTTTTGGGGGCTGCTGTGGCGTGTAAAAGGATTCACTGCAGGGAGCTGGGAATGGGTTTAAACAATATAAGGTTTATTAGGATGAAACAGGTAAAATGCAAAATAAGCAATTATCATCAAGTGTTCAGAGTATGCTAGGTCCAGAAAATCTGAGTATAGTTATTAAAAGTTTAATCCCATAAGATAAACAGTTATCAGCTGAGGTAAAGGTTGCTCATGGCTGTAGAGGGGTCTAAAAGTTTACCAGCTAGCAGAGTCACAGGTGTTCAGTTCCCAGGAGAAGTAGCCATGGCAGATACCTGGAGCATCTCCGCCAAGATGCTTCTGGCCAGGAGAAGCAGCAGCAACCAAAAAGAAAGCCAGCTGCTCCAAGTCTGTGGCATTTTTACCTTGCCGTTTCCATGCGTCCCGCCTCAGGCTGACATCATCCATATGCTAATAGTCCCAAACTCCTGTTGGGGTCACAACAGGAGGGGAAGATAGAAAGATAGACACCTGCAGACCTGCTTCACTGCTGCTGAAGTGTCATCCCCACACCCCACAAGTGAGAAGGGGTGGGAGGGCTTAAGCCCAGATCCTTGAACAGAACTTGAACTTGAACTTAGCCAAGTGAGCCACTGCCCAGACCCCTTTAACTCACAGTCTTTAAAAGTCAGGGATAGAGACAAGACTCTGCGAACTCCAGAAGGCAGAAGCACTTTCTCTCCATTTGTCCATGTATTTCCATTTGGACTCTCTATTTGACAAATGACCCCATCATACGATGGGATATGACTGTGTAAACCTGAGTCACAAGGCTGTTTGCAAGACAAAGAAAGAATAATCACTTCACCTCCCGTTTGAAAAGTTGTTGGTACAGACTAACTAATACGATCGAGGTCAACTACTTATCCTGTGGATGGTTGACGGTGAATGTGTTAGAGAGCGGGAGGGCCATGCCCTGATGAGTTCAACATAGAGAAAAATCCATCCTTGAAAAAGGTGGAGGTAGGGACAGGGCAGCGGCACACCAGGAAGAGTACATGTGTGTGGCAATGCACAAGGACCCAGGTTCAAGCCCCACCCCACCCCCATCTGCAGGGGGGAGGCTTCATGAGTGATGAAGCACTGTTGCAAGTGTCTCTCTTCCCCTTCCCTTTCAAGTAAATTTAAAAAGAGGGAAAAAGTGAGGGTGATGAGATAAAGTGTGTTGGAACTAGATAAGCAGGAGAGATAGAACATGGGCAGCTGCAGCTGTTGGAGACCAAATGTAGGCATTTGTTCAGGTGTCTACCCATGTTTCTCCCCTTATTTGCATTCTGACATCACCTTCTAATTATAACTAATTGTCACTAGAGGACGTAGAATATGACTTTGGTACTGTTTTATAGCCAAAAGAATACAGTCCATGGCTAATGGTTATGATGCACCACATGTTACCACCATTCTACAGATAAGTAAGAACCGAACAACAGAAATTTTGTGTTGAGGGTCACAGTGCTCATCTATGAAACTAAGACTAGAGCCATCTGTTAAATCACTACTACCGCATACTGTAATTTTTTTTTCTTTTTCTGCCAGGGTTACTGACAGGGCTTGATGCTTACACAAGGACTAACACTCCTGTTAACGTCCCCCCCACTTCCATTTCTTTTGATAGAGGCAGAGAGACAGAGAAAAAGAGAAACGCCACCCCATAGTTCGTCAAATTTTCACCTGCAGGTGGGAACTAGGGACGTACACCTGGCGGTCATACATGGTAATGTATACACTCAACCAGGTGTGCTGCCACCTGCTCCCCACAGTTTTCTTTCCTTCTTTCTTTTTTTTTTTTATTAAGAGTTTATTTATTTATTAATAAGAAAGATAGTAGGAGAGAGAGAGAAAGAACCAGACATCATTCTGGTACATGTACTTTCAGGGATTGAACTTGGGACCTCAAACTTGAGAGTTCAGTGCTTTATCCAATCCACCACCTTTCAGACTACCCTACAGTTTTCTAGCAAAGAACAGGTAGCAAATTCTATCGAAAGAGTACCAGAAGGGAATATGACTGGAATCAGTGGACTTGAGCTCTTATCATTTTGTTCACTGCAGATCAAAGACCCTGGAGATGAACTAATCGCTCCCTTGCCAACATATTCCTACTGTATGCAGATTAGTGCTAAGGAGTTTGATGAGCAAAAGGTCTCTACCTCTCAAGCTGCACTTTCAGAACTTTTAGAGAATATTATTAAAAACAAGAGTCTGCCTTTAAAGGAGAAAAAGAAGAAACTAAAACAGGTAAGAGACTAAAGAAGCTCTAAGCCACCTTATTTTCTAAAATAGTTCTTCTGATTTTTACTAAAAATATTTATAGTCTAATTTCTCAGTTCAGTATTTTGGATTTTGTATGTTGAAACTATAAACTGCCTGCCTGTCTGGATTTCACTAAATGTAATTAAAGACAGTAAATGCTCACTTTTGTTTCTGGTGTTTGTGATGATATCTTGGGTTAGACTGTAGAAACAGTTACAAAACTTGGAAATTTATAAACCATTGCTTTGATGGGATTGTATGACCATTTACAGTTTTGAGCTCTACACCAAACCCTAGTAGCCACATGGGTCTAGCAAGCTCAGCCCCAGGTGTGAGACTGTCAAAGAGATATGAATGTTCTAGCTATCTCCCTGTGACTGTCAAAAGACCATTGAAAAAGAAGAAACTCTAAAACTTAGAGGGTGTATTAACAGCAGAAGTTAGTCTTAGAATGCTAGTGCTGAGATCTAAGAAATCTTAATTTTTCTTTCACATATCAGAAAGCAAGACTATAGTAAAAGGGTACTTATTTCTGTAGTAATACATATTTGAGAAAGATGCTGAATTCTTACACAATATTGAATGCTAGCATCAGCTAGAATAGTTATTTAAATGTTAAATAACCTCTAATTCCTCTCCTTGTTTTTCTTCAGTTTCAGAAAGAATATCCCTTAATATATCAGAAAAGGTTTCCAACTACCGAAAGTGAAGCAGCACTTTTTGGTGACAAACCTACAATCAAGCAACCAATACTAATGTTGAAAAAACCAAAGTTTCGTAGCCTGAGGTACTAGCTGAATTAAAAATTAATGTAAGACTTGTTAAACTAGTAAATTAAGCCATATATCAGAACCCTACAACTTAAAAAAAAAAGTAGTATTTAATAGTAATATTTGTAGAAGGAGAACCTATAAGAAGATACCAAAAGTTTGGAGTTTTTTTGTTTGTTTGTTTTTGTTTGCTTGTTTTTACCTCCAGGCTTATTGTTGGGGCTTAGTTCCGGCACTATGAATCTACTCCACCTGACAGCCATTTTTCATTTATGTTGTACAGGACTGAGAGAAATTGAGAGGGAAGGAGGAGATAGAAAGAGAGCCGCCTACGTGATCCCCCTCCCCCCCACACACACACACCATAGGTGGGAATCAGGCTCAAACCAGGATCCTTGAGCAGGTCCTTGTTCTTGGTACTACGTGCGTTTCAGCAGGTGCACCACTGACGGCCCCCGCCAAAATAAGTTTAGTCGATGTGAAATTAGTATTTCTAAAGTAAGCAAACAACGGTAAGTGAAAGCAGATTCTTTTAACCAGGAACAGTATCCTGTTTCTTCTACAGTTATCTGGAGGATCCTAACTGAAAATGTGCCAAAGTTCAACTTACTTTTAAAAAGTGATGTATTCCTCAGACTAAGCTATCCTTTCATTTTTAAAAACAGTTTTTATCTGGGGGGCCAGGTGGTGGCACACCTGGTAGAGTGCACATGTTACAGTGCTCAAGGACCCAGGTTCCAGCCTCCAGTCCCCACCTATAGGGGGAAAGCTTTGCAAGTGGTAAAGTAGGGCCTCTCTGTCTCTTTCCCTCTCTGTCTCCCTCTTCCTCTCGATTTCTGGCAGTCTCTATCCAATAAATAAATAAAGATAATTAAAAAATTTAAAAAAAAAAACAATTCTTATCTGCACATATGCTTATGGATATTAGCTAAAAAAAACTAGTCGTTTAGGATTCTACTTTTTTGTATGTGAGAAATATGGAGTGTATCTGAAAACTCGGTCTATTTTGAGTTGTACTCTTGTAATTTTTTTTTGTCTTTGACACACACACATATATATATATTTTTGAATATATATTGTAAAGCTTTGGTTTACATTAAACATAAAGCACCATTCTTTTTTTTTTTCAGTAAGTACATTTTACTTCTTAATCACGATTCTACTAGAAGATTAAAATTGTAAGACAATCATGATTTCCTTCAAGAGATATTTATTTAGCAAGTACTATGCGCCTTTTATTGTAGATGTGAAGACAGTGATAAATACATCAAGATTTTGTCCCTAATTTATTTTCTAGATGCTTAAAAATTATCAGATACTTAAAATAACAAATACACCTCTGAAATGAAGTCCTGGGATGTCTTCATGAAAGACTTGACTTTTCTGTTTCTAGCACAGTTCTCTAAGCAACTGTCTTTCAAATGTTGCTATCCTAATAATTTAATTTAGAGAGCTTTAAAAGCAAACTATGCTCATATCCTGTCTTATTCCTCTTAAGTGTGAAGTTTGAGATACGGTATGTTTGCAACAGTGTTCTTTAGACTGATTTGAGTGTTTGATCTATTTTAGACTCAAGTAACCTAAATTCTTTGTATAAACATTTGTAAATGTCAGCATTGTAGCTCACAAGCTTCATTTCATTAGACATTAAGTGTCTGTCTTCTTAATATAAGGTCCTCTAATTTCTGCTTGATTGATTTGGGACAGAGTTGAAGCAGTTTGTCTCCTGTAATTTACTAAGATTTTTTCCTATCCGTCCCTTATGTAGGAAGACATACCCAATGCCTTGTACATAATAAATATTTGATATTTAACATCTCTTCTTAGCTGTCAATGTGATGCCTTACTGTTTTGCTTTAAAATGACAATGTTCTGTTTAAAAAGACTGTTCTCCACATGTTTTTTAGAGGGACTGTACCAGTTTGCAGTCCCACCAACAGAGTAAGAGTAACGGAATTCCATTTTTCACCACAGCCTTGCCAACAACTGCTGTTGTTTTCAATCTTCTTGATGTAGGTCAGTCATACCTTTGTACCATGACACCTCTTTAAGATTTTTAATTTTCATTTCTCTAATTAATCGATGCTTTTGAGTGTTTCTTATGCCTATGGGTTATCTGTATATTGGGAGAATGGCCTTTCAAGGTCCTGTACCCACTTTTTATTTTACTGGGTTGCTTGATTTTTATTGTCGTTGTTGTTGAGTATATGGTTTACTTCCATGCTTTTCCATTAGCCCTATGGCAAATATATGATGTGCGAAATATTCTTCCGCTTGTTTGCATTGCCTTTTTATTCTTGTGGTACTTTATTTTGGTGTATGAAGCTTTTGAATCAGCTGTAGTTCTATTTGATGAAGCCAAAGATAACTGGTCAAAGGAATATCATTCTTGCTCACTGTGTGCAGCGCCTCAGGCTGCTTTGTGGCTTTGCTTCAGCTTTCTGACTAGTAACTCAAATTCTAATGAATCTCTCCATCTTTAGATCTTAGCAATGTCAGATAATCTACTGATTGTGCCTAATTATACAGACAGCACATTACGCTTAAGCAAAGACTTCCAATTCCTCACCCTTTCTGCCCTGATATTCCTGTGTGTCCTCTCCAATAAGGCTTGTAGTTCACCTTTTGTCTCTCTGAAACACTTCTGAGTATTGCTCATTAAGTTTCCACATCAGCTGGAAATTGGAAGGAATTACTCAGTGTATAGATCCACGTACATATTGGTTGACATGTTACTAATAATCAGTATTGAGTCATTTGACCTGTCACTCTAATAATCAGTATTGAATCATCTGAAGCGATTTATTTTCTAGGAAGACTGTTAGCTTTGAGTGGCTGATAGGCAGCAATGCCACCTGCAGGCCTCCTCTCATCAGCTCATTTTAGTCGCTTGGGTTTTCTCCTTTTGAAGGACCTGAGTAATGAATATCGATGGCTTTATCATGCCAAATACACAGTGATATTGGTGAACTACTAAAGGATGAATTTGCAAAGACACACACCCATTACAGATTTTTAAAACTACTGAGTTAGTGTCAATTTTCATATCCATGTTTATAATTAAACTTTCCTGAAATTAAGTTTAGTTATAAACTATAGATAATACTTCCTGTGGCCCAGAAGGTGGCACGGTGTATAAAGCATTGGACTCTCAAGCATGAGATCCTTAAGTTCAATCCCTGGCAATAGATGTACCAGAGTGATGGCTGGGTTCTCTTTCTCTCTCTCCTCTCTCTCTAAATATTTTAAAACAGAAACAAAACAAACAAACAAACAAAAACAGTTTGAGGGCCAGGTGTTGGCACACCAGTTGAGCACAGATATTACAAGGACCCAGGTTCAAGCCCCCACTCCCCCCCTGGAGGAGACGGGAAACTTTACAAGTGGTAAAGCAATACTGCAGATGTCTCTCTCTCTCTCTCCCTCTCACTCTCTCTCTCTCCATATGTGTGTGTGTGTGTGTGTGTGTGTTTGTGTATCCTCTTCCCTCTCAATTTCTCTATCAAAAAATAAATAAATAAATAAAAATGAATGTAGATGATACTTCTAATAACATCTTAGGGATCATAAGTGAGATGGACTTATCTCATGTACTGTCTAAAGTACCTAGGACGGAATATGTGTATGGTATGCCCTAAATAATAATAATATATTTTCTCTTCAACTTAACCATTTGTCAAGATCTTTTGTTATTAGCTTTGTACCTCGTCACTTTAAAAGTTGTAAGATAGCCATCTGAGCAGTTGCACACCCAGCAGAGTCTACACGTGTTACTGGGCATAAGGACCTGGGTTCAAGCACCTGGTCCTCACCTGTAAGAGGGAAATTCAGTGGTGGAGCAGTGCTGCAGGTATCTCTTTCTCTCTCATTCTCTCCCCTCTGTCCCCTTCCCCCATTTCTCTCTGTCTCTATCAAAAAGAAGGAAAGGGAAAAGAAGTGACTGTGGGGTGTGATAGATTCATTGTGCAGGCATCAGGCCCCCAGCAATAACCCTGGAGACAATAAAATGAATAAAAAGAGTTGTTAAGTATATCATTATCTTTTTGGAGAAAATTATGTTTGAAGCAAATGTCATTCTAAGTTACGTATCCCATCCCCTCCATTGGAAATTTCCCTATTCTTTATCCCTCTGGGAGTATGGACCCAGGGTCATTATGGGGTACAGAAGGTGGGAGGTCAGGCTTCTGTAATTGCTTCTCCACTGAACATGGATGTTGGCAGGCCGATCCATACTCCCAGCCTGTTTCTATCTTTCCCTAGTGGGGCGGGGACTCTGGAGAAGTGGACACATTGGTGATGTCTTCAGTCCAGGGAAGTCAGGTTTGGCATCTACAACTGGGTGGCTGGAAAATCATTAAGATATAAAGCAGAACACATTTTTTAATAATCAGAAATCTAAAGGTAAGAATATAGCTAATAGGTCTATTCCAGTGGGCTATTAGGTGTATTCCAATGGTTCCGTGACTTTACTAATTTTTGCCTAAGCCCAATAGCTAACATGCAGGTAGGCTAAAGATATTGTCTGGGAAGGTGGTGAGTGTCAAGAGTTGGAAACAGGACCAGAAAGCTGGATCAGGGAAGAGAATTAACTCCCAGATCTTGTCACCTCTTTGATGGGAAAAGTATATAAATATTGTGAAGGGATTGTGTCCAGAGACGCCAAGCATGGAGTGTCCATTCTTCAGCTCTAGTGCTGTGGTAAGACCAGACTGTTACTAGCTCATAGGACTCCTTAACTCCATTTAGGGTGATGCACTTTCTAACAAAGCCCCTAGCACCTAGATATGAACCAGGGCCCAAGAGACAGAGCACATGTGCACATGTGTCCGTAAGTTAAGGGAAAATAGATACTTTGAAAGAGCAGATGTGTACAATGATTTGCAATGGCCCAATAAATACAACAAGCAAAGTAGAAAGACCTAAAAGAAGACACCATAAAGTACTTGGTCAAATAGTTTCTACTTAGATCTAGATACCCTCCTCACCTACTTCCTATTTCACTTCCCTCAATCACTCCAAGGCTAACGTTGTCAGCTAAGGTAAGGACTACAAAAGTTGGATAAGGGCAAGAGATCGGCGTATTTTAATGATGGCTCTTTTGGCCATTACCAGGCCACCCCATCATCCGGGGCCCTAATCAGGGAATCCTAGGATTCCCATATAAATATGATGGGCCTAGACCTCTAACAGATCCCTGTCTCCACTGTCACTGCTCATCTCCATCAGGAACAACATAGTGGACCCTCTTGTGGGCCTCTGCAGGACCTTTCCCTCAATGTGGATCAACAATGGTAGGGACTGTCCCATTCTCTGAAGGGAGGCTACCTCGACACACTCTACCACTCAAGGAAGACGGGTCCTGTATGAGCGCAGCCTAGAATGTTCCCAGCTATGACCACAGAATGTGAGCTCAGACCTGCAGGGATGCAGAGGTTACACAGGTTCCGGTGCTAAATATGGGCCCCAGATCCAATTGATGGGGTTTACAAATATGCTCTAATTTTGACAGTATACCTTTCTCTAGTGAAAGTATGTTAGTATGAACATCTGGAAAAGAAAAAATAGAGAGATTACCCTTAGTTAGCATGAATGGTAATTCCACTGGTTTAAAATGGATGAGAGTTTCCTCTCCTCATCCCCAAGTCTCTGCATCTGCATGAAATATGATGGAAAGGAAAAGTTTCAACTGAGTTATTCTCAGTTTTGGGATCATCTCAGTCTGAAGCCATAAACTTTTAAGGCAGCCTGCATTATGTAGAAGACAATGGTTCATTTTTGGGAAGAGGGTTGCCCATTTTCATTCAAAGAATTCATAAAACTGGCTTGGAGCAGCTTAACATCTATATGAAAAGCTGGCGTAAGTACGGTTATTCTGATAAACACTTTTCATGGGCAGGATCCTTATTTATTTTTATTATCATCAGTTCTGTGACAGGGTCGCAGTGCCTAACTTGGGAATTAATCAGGAGAATCAGTGAATGGCAGAATGAATGATTCTGTCTCATACTTGGGTCAACAAAGCCTTCGCATGAGAAAGCTTTGCAAGATGTTTCTGAAAAGCCCTCTTCTCCAACTCTATAAATACTCCGCATTTTCTTCTGCAGTCTGTGCTTTACAGAAAGCCATGAGTATTTCAGTCCTCAGAAGAAAACACATATAATCCCTGATTCTCACAATTCTGCATTTGCAGACTCGGGGAAAATGAATAAATTATAAACCACTAGCCCCTCTCCATGTAGATGATTTGGGACCAGAAACAACACTGCCATACAAGGCTCAACCACTATTCTGCAGCTGTGCTGACCTTATCAATACGTTGTTCCCCCGTCTGGATTTTTCTTCTTGATCTTGTTGTCACCTCTTTGATGCTGCTTCCTACTTTTCTGTGCACTGCACTGCAGGTCTTGTTCTACACCCTATTTTCGCCTGCTTTAATTCTCAATTCACGTTTACAAGACTGGGAAGTGATTTTATTCTGCCACCAGAAAAACCAGCCCCTCCCCTAGTGCTTCTCTAGCACACTCTGAATCTTGGGAACAGGAAAAGCAGTTTTTCTTCATTCTAGAACATGTTGGGCCATAGCTACACAGCAGGGATCAAAGCAGGCACACATCAAAAGCACCCCCAACTGAGAGGAGCATCCCTGAAGCTTCAGTGCCTCTGGCCTTGTCAGCCTTACTACCTGTGAGTCATGCAAATCTCTTAGCATTCCCCTGTCTGCTTTTGCTTCTCCAGACTCGGCAAAGAAATATGATCTTTACTTAACTTGAACAACTCAAGTTTGGGGAGGGGGGAGGTATCCAATGTCTCTCTCTTATAATTAGCTAATAAGAAGTTCCAGTAATACTTAATCATTCAGCTTCTTGTAAACTCTTATGTGCCGGGAACTATGGTGGGAGATTAAACTAGGATGAATGCCACACTACCTATTCTGTTTTGTTTTGTTGTTTTTTAATTTCCTTATTGGGGATTAATGTTTTACAGTCGCCAGTAAATACAATAGTTTGTACACGCATAAAATTTCCCAGTTTTCCATATACAATACAACCCCCATTAGGTCCTCGGTCATCCTTTGCCAGGACCTGTACTCTCTCCCCCCCCCCCCCCCGCCACCCACCCCAGAGCCTTTTACTTTGGTGCAATACACCCAAACTACCTATTTTAAGTGTTTGTTTGACTAATGGAGCAATATAGTCAATACATCAACATTCTAACAAATTGTGATTAAGTTAGTGGTAGGCATAGGGTCCATTTGGAAGGAAAGGGAAATTTCCCAGATAGAGCAATGTCTAGCCAAATAGTGTTCCACAGATAGGCAAGTCTCAGATAACTGAGATAAAAATCAAGGCATAAATAAATGAGAACCTTGCAGATCAAAGTGTTTTCTTTTGTAAGATCATTTGAAAATTTTCAACTGCACACAACCTGAGCAGATATTCCATAGCAGATTTGCAAAAGGAAGAAAAAATGCTAGCTAATAATGATTGAATGTGTGTGTGTTTTTTTTTAATATATTGTCCCTTTTGTTGCCCTTTTTTTTTTATTGTTGTTGTTGGATAGGACAGAGAGAAATCGAGAGGGGGGAGAGAAAGACAGACACCTGCAGACCTGCTTCACCACCTGTGAAGCGACTCCCCTGCAGGTGGGGAGCCCGGAGCTCGAACCGGATCCTTACACCAGTCCTTGTGCTTAGCACAATGTGCGCTTAACCCGCTACACCACCACCCGACTCCTGAATGTGTGTTTCTTAATGTACAATTGAGTCTATGACTACATCACCTGGAAGACATCCTATCTTGTCTGAATTTGCAAATGAATATAAAATACTCTAGCAGTTTCATGGAATAATTCACACCTTTAATGCATTTTCGTTCCATCAGCAGCTGTTGCAAACTAATGATAAGGTCTTCATGGTAAGTCATTAGAATATACCCTTTAACTTTTTTTCCCCCACATCCACGATAACAGACTCTAGAAATGAGTAATTCAGAAACTACAGTTTGGGTCTCTAACAGATTGTCTTGTGATAATTTGTCTTTCTGTAATTATATATGATGTCTTATCAAATGTTTGGGCAAATATTTAATTATGCTGTTTCATTAAATCTCTGTAATTTATGCAGGACATTATGTCATACTCTTTTTTATTTATTGGCATATTTTGGATAGAAGCAGAAATTGAGAGGGGAGGACTTTTAGGGGTAGGGCCATGGGGTAATAGCAACTGAAAAAAAAATCATGCTCAGAAACAACCAAACAAAGCAAGGAAAAATAAGACAGAATATTACAACATTACAACCACAAAGACAGTTTGGGCCAGGAACTGACATGGCAGCTGGTGCCATTTTGAGTCACAGGGCAGAACTCATTCATAAGTGGGTTTTGAGAAAGAAGCACACACTTTTTTTTTTCTTCCTTCAGGGTTATTGGGTTATTGCTGGGGTTCGGTGCCTGCACCACGAATCCACTGCTCCTGGAGGCTGTTTTTTCCCCTTTTGTTGCCTTTGTTGCTTTATTTGAAATTATTATTGTTATTATTGTTGACGATGTCATTGTTAGATAGGATAGAGAGAAATGGAGATAGGAGGGAAGACGGGGAGAGAAAGATAGATACCTACAGATCTGCTTCACTGCTTGTGAAGCAACCCACCTACAGGTGGGGAGCCAGGGGCTCGAACTGGGATCCTTAAGCTGGTCCTTGTACTTTGTGCCATGTGCACTTAACCTGCTGAGCTACCGCCAGACCCCCAGGAAGAGCAGTCTTATGAATCAAAAGCTATGCTCACAAGTATACCTATGTTTATAGCAGCACAATTTGTAATAGGCAAAACCTGGAAACAACCCAGGTGTCCAAGGACAGATGAGTGGCTGAGCAAGTTGTAGCATCTAGACACAATGGAATAATACTCAGCTATTAAAAATGGTGATCGGGAGTCGGGCGATGGCGCAGTGGGTTAAACACACGTGGCGCAAAGCGCAGGGACCGGCGTAAGGATCCTGGTTCGAGCCCCCGGCTCCCCACCTGCAGGGAGTCGCTTCATGGGCGGTGAAGCAGGTCTGCAGGTGTCTATCTTTCTCTCCCCTCTCTCTCTGTCTTCCCCTCCTCTCTCCAATTCTCTCTGTCCTATCCAACAACAAAGCAACGTCAACAATGGCAATAATAACCGCAACGAGGCTGCAACAACTAGGGCAACAAAAAGGGGGAAAAAAATGGTGACCACCTTCTTCACCTCATCTTGGATGGAGCTTGAAGGAATCATGTGAAGTGAGATAAGTCAGAAAGAGGATGACGTGATAGCAGAGGAGGACCTAGTGGGAGTTGTATTGTTATGTGGAAATGTTGTGCATGTACAAACTATTGTATTTTACTGTCGACTACAAACCATTAATTCCTCCAATAAAGAAATAAAGAAAAAAAGAGAAGGATGAATATGGGTTGGTCTTACTCAGGCATAAATTGAAAAATAAGAACAGAAGGGAAAACACAGGCGGGGTAGATAGCATAATAGTTATGCAAAGAAACTCTCATGCCTGAGGCTCCAGAGTCCCAGGTTCAATCCCCTGTATCACCATACGCCAGAGCTGAGCAGTACTATGATGATATTCTCTCTCTCCCTATCTATCTATCTATCTCTATCTCTTATCTCTCTCAAAAATAAAATATTTTTTAAAAAGGAAAACACTAAGCAGAACTTGAACTGGAGCTGGTGTATTGCACCAAAATAAAACACTCTGGGGTGCAGGGAGGGTTCAGGTCCTGGAACAGGATGGCAGAGGAGGACCTAGTGGGGGGTTGAATTGTTATGTGGGAAGCTGAGAAATGTTACACATGTACAAACTAGTGTATTTTACTGTAAGCTAAACCATTAATCCCCCAATAAAGAAAAAAATAAAAAGCTGTGCCAGAGTCTAGAATAAAACCAGAAAGAAGGCAATAAAGTCCACACAAGTGAAGACAAAATACAGCTCCCTCTCCCCTCCCCTCCCCACCACATGGACGTGAACTCAACAGCAACAACAGAAGCAAAGACTGTGCAAAAAATGACAAAATGCACAGAGTAATATGAACAAAAGGGCTGACCCAAGGCCAAATATCAAAAGGCCACATGTTAGACTGGGGACTCTAAAATCCCAATCTTTGCACCACCATCCTTGGAGCCTGAAGGGGAAATGTTGGAGGGCTTGAGTCCCAGGATGAGAGGGAGGAATGCCAGTTGACTGCACACATAGGTGAGACGTGGGAGACAAGTCAGAAAGGGAGAACACGGGGGGAACTTGGACCTGGGGGGTGAGGTGTTGCACCAAAGGAAGGGACTCTGGGGAAGAAACCAAAGAGGAGGGCTTGGAGGATGGGGTTGCTGTTGGGCTCCCAGGCTGGGGCTGAATATAGAGCAGACACTTCATGTGCAGAAATGGGAAATGGAGCACATTCATAGACAAGTGTGTGTAAACCATTAATCTCCAAATAAAATGGAAATAGAGAGAGATAAAGATGTATTCTTCTGGGAGTGAGGCAGTAGCCAGTGGGTTAAGCGCACGTGGTGCGAAGCGCAGGGACCGGCATAAGGATCCGGGTTTGAGCCCCTGGCTCTCCACCTGCAGGGGAGTCACTTCACAGGTGGTGAAGCAGGTCTGCAGGTGTCTGTCTTTCTCTCCCCCTCTCTGTCTTCCCCTCCTCTCTCCATTTCTCACTGTCCTATCTAACAATAATGACATCAATAACAACAACAATAAAAAAACGAGTAACAAAAGGGAAAATATTTTTAAATTTTTTTTTAAATAAAAGATATATTCTTCTGGAAAAGAAAGAAAATAGAGGGAGTCGGGCGGTACCACAGCAGGTTAAGCACACGTGGCGCAAAGCACAAGGACTGGCATAACGAACCCGGTTCGAGCCCCGGGTTCCCCACCTGCAGGGGAGTCACTTCACAGGCAGTTCATGAAGCAGGTCTGCAGGTGTCTGTCTTTCTCTCCCCTTCTCTGTCTTCTCCTCTCTCCATTTCTCTCTGTCCTATCCAACAATGACAACAATAACTACAGCAATAAAACAAGGGTAACAAAAGGGAATAAGTAAATAAATATTTTTTTAAAAAAGAAAGTAATAATTTTAAATGTAAATCATCTACATATATGAATAAAACAGATATTGTCAGATTGGACTTCAAAAAAGTATTCGGGACAAGGTGGTGGCGCACCTGGTTGAGTGCACATGTTACAGTAAAAAATGGCGACTAATCCCTAGCACTGCAAAAAAACAGTATCATCTGTTTTCCATCTACACCATGCCTCGGCCTCGCGTGAGCTTAATGTGCAGCTTGGCGATACGAGAATCCGGCATGAAGCCCAGCCAGTCTATCTTGGCGTTACTCTCGATCGCACTCTGTCATTTCACGAACATCTCATAAAAACTGCAGCAAAGGTGGGCGCGAGGAATCACATCATTGCAAGACTGGCCAGCTCCTCATGGGGCGCGAGCGCTTCCACACTACGATCATCATCTTTGGCATTATGCTATTCCACTGCAGAATACTGTGCCCCAGGATGGTTCCGTAGCCCCCATGTCCACTTGGTCGATTCCAAATTATACTCCTCCATGAGGATCATTTCTGGAACCATCCGTTCCACCCTGGTTCCATGGCTGCCAGTTCTTAGCAACATCGCCCCGCCAGATATTCGTCGGGATGCAGCATCATCTAAGTTCATTTCCCACGTCTACGCTCGACCGGACCTGCCAATATACGCGGATATCTTCGCCCACCCTGTCCAACGCTTGACGTCTCGTCACCCAATCTGGTCCCCTACGCCTACACTGAACTTCTCTGTTCCAGACTCTTGGAAACAGAGTTGGCAGTCAGCTGAGGTAAAGAACAAACACCTCATCACAGACCCCTGCAAGCGTCAACCCGGCTTTGACCTAGCACGTTATGATTGGGCCCTCCTCAATTGCTATCGAACAGACCATGGCCGGTGCGCTGCTATGTTCCATCGCTGGGGAGCCAGAGACGACCCGCACTGCCCCTGCGGCTCCAGACAGACTATGACCCACATAGTCAACGACTGCCACCTCTCCAGATTCAAAGGAGGTCTCGGAACTTTACATCAGGCTCAACCTGACGCTGTTGACTGGCTACGGAAGAAGGGCAAACGCTAGAAGAAGAAGATGTGCTCAAGGACCTGGGTTCGAGCCCCCAGGTCCCCGGTCCCCACCTGCAGAGGGAAAGCTTGGCAAGTGGTGAAGCAGGGCTGCAGGTGTCTCTCTTTCTCTCTCCCTGCTTATCTCCCCTACCCTCTCGATTTCTGGTTGTCTCTATCCATTAAATAAAGGTAATAAATTTTAAAATATAAGTGTTCAAGCAAAACTACTAATATATTCTGACAACAAGAAATGCAGTATGACATAAAGACAGCTACACTGAAGGAAGAAAAGTAACTTCAGATCAGTGAAACTGATAAAACTCAACCAGATTTATCAGTAAAAATTTAAAAAGGAAGAAGAGATGAATTAGCAATATCAGAAATAAGAGATAAACATAACTACAGGTACTATGAGTATTTAAAAAGGTAACAGGAACCTAGCTCAAGTGACTTCACTCGAGTGAAAGGGATAAATTCTTTTCATAAGTAAACTAAAATAATTTGAAACATGAACTAGCCTAAAGAGTCCTATGTCCATTAAAAAAATAAAAATTACAAGTAACTCCCTCACCCATGGGGAAAAAAAAGCCCAAATGGTTTCACTGGCTAATCTACCAGTGAATCTAAAAATTAAATGCCAGAAAATTAAAAACATGTTAATTTACAGGTCATTCTTTGAAGTCATAATTATCCAGATACTAAAATCAAACAATTTTTGAAGATTTATTTATTATTATTACTGTTATTATTATTAATTTGTCTTCAAGGTTATCACTGGGGTTTGGTGCCTGCACTACAAATCCACAGCTCCTAGTGGCCATTTTTCTTTTGTTTTTATTTTTATTTATAAAAAGGAAACACTTGACAAAAAACATAGGATAAGAGGGGTACAACTCCATATAATTCTCACCACCAGAACTCCGTATCCCACCCCCTCCCCTGAGAGCTTTCCTATTCTTTATCCCTCTGGGGGTATGGGCACAGGGTCATTATGGGGTGCAGAAGGTGGGAGGTATGGCTTCTATAATTGCTTCCCCGCTGAACATGGGCGTTGGAAGGTCAATCCATACTCCCAGCTTGCCTCTCTCTTTCCCTAGTGTGGCAGGGTTCTGGGGAAGCGGGACTCCAGGACACATTGGTGGAGTCATCTGCCCAGGGAAGGCTAGTTGGCATCATGGTAGCATCTGGAACCTGGTGGCTGAAAAAAAGAGTTAACATATAAAGCCAAACAAATTGTTGACTAATTGTGAACCTAAAGGCTGGAATATTGCAGATGAAGAGTTTGGGGGGGGGGGTCTTTGTTTTGTAGATAGTTAGTAGGCCTATTTTAGTTATATTCCAAATATACTAGTTTTGGGTTTTTGTTTTTTTTCTGAGCCTGACATCTGATATGCAGATGGACCCAAGTTATTGTCTGGGGAGATGATGCCATGGCTGCGAAAAGGACCAGAAAGCTGGATCAGAGAAGAGAGTAGCTCCCAAATATGGGAAAGGTGTATAAATATTGTTGACTGTAAACCCCACTGATTTGATGTGATCTGGGGCCCATATTCAGCTTAGGAGACTCTGTGATCTCTACATCCCTGTAGGTCTGAGCTCACATTCTGTGGTCATGAGTAAATTGAGAGAGGAGGGGGAGATAGAAAGGGGAAGAGACAGAGAGATACCTGCAGACCTACTTCACCACTTGTGACCCCTCTGTAGGTGGAGAGTCAGGGCTCAAACTGGGATCCTTGAGCGGGTCCTTGTGCTTGGTACTATATGGGCTTAACTTGGTGTATGTATCACCGTCCGGCCCCAGGTTTATTTATCTACTTTTAAGAAAAGATAGAACCAGAGCATCACTCTGGCACTTACAATACCAGGTTCAAATTTAGGATCCTACTACTGGAGAGCCCAGTGTCTTATCCACCACACCACCACATAATACATTTTGCTACATAGAGTAATGAAATGTATGGAGATACAGTCAATTATTACTAACAACTTTCCCTTGTTAAGAAACTTCCCATTGTCTGAGAGTGACCCATAAGCAATCCAGTTTCATAAACAGGATCAACACAACTAGAGTCCTAATGCTATTAGAATAGCTCTTTGTCTGAAGTTCTTGTGCCTGTAGTTAAGAGGATAAGTCATTCCTAATCCACCTTTGAGGAGAATAATAAATCAGTTCTTTAGTCCAGAGACTGGAAAAAAAAAAAAACAACCTTGTAAATGATTTCAGCTTTCCGTTCTTCTTTACAGCAAGCATCTGGCAGAATCTGAGAGTCAAGAGCTGATTAATTAAAATAAGAGTATAAGCAAGACATTTTAGTAAAATATTTCACATTCTTTATTTAATACCAAAGGCAAGTCTCTAAACACTTGTAGACACAATTTTAAAATGATTCACGTGCTCAGTTCATTAAAGCAGTTATCAACTGGCCTCTAGAAACTTGATTCAAAAAGCACGTTTGATCGACTTCTAGTACTCACGTTCTGAGCATAAAAATACCTAAATAATAATGATGAGATTGTCAGTCTCTACCTTAGTGAGATATCAGAATTTAGAACACAACACTCCCAAACACAAATAATCTTAATGTTTATTACTCACACAGTCACGTGTAAAGCAAGAGGGATTATCTGCTTAAGGGATGGGCTCTACTAGCAGGGGATACTGACATTTTGAAATGATTCAAGAAGACTACCTTTTGGTGATGACAAGTAGGTAAGAGAGGCAAAGACTGGCTTGCATGTGGTTGCTGAAACTGTGGCAGAAGTGAGTTCAAAGCTAAGCTGGATTATTAGTTTTTATTAGTTTTTGCCTGGGGAGGCAATGTTTCCATCATGACCGTTAATGAATGGTCTTGCCATTTGCACCCAATTGGGAGGAGGGGTTCTATTTATCTAGGACAACCAGATATCTTACCATCTAAAGTGGAAGAGTGACATGCTAAATGAAACAACAGTGTAATATATAAAAATGAATAGATCTCTGAGTTTCAGAAAAAGAAAAATGAGAGTATCTAGCTGGGAGGCATCATGGGGTGATGGTTTGTCTACAGTTGTAACATCCTTCTCTTTCTGCATTATCTCATTTGACATGATTTCTTCAAGTTCAAGGGGAAAAAGGTCAATTCATCATTTTTAATAGCTGAGTAGTACTCCATTGTATATATAGACCACAACTTTCTCAGCCACTCATCTGTTGCTGGACACCTAGGTTGTTTCCAGATTTTGGCTGCTGGAAACTCACGTATATACAGATCTTTTTGGACAAGTGTGTTTGATTCCTTAGAAGAGATAAGAACATTTTAACTAGTAGGTAGCTAATTGAGCCACTGGAATGGATAAAGCATAGAATTTGGATCGCCATGTCAGAGATACTACTAAAGGTTAAACTGAATACTGGATCCAGTGGAGAAGAAGCTATAGGTGCCTTCGATGTGTAGAGATGTCTCTGGAACTGAGTGTTCTCAGAATTCCTCCTCCACTTCTGATTAGTGGACACCAGACACATATCTGCTCTTCACTGCAAGGCAGGCTGGGAAGGTCAGCTCATTACTGTTTTCTGACATGGATAGTCATCAGATTAATTATTACTATTTTATTTGGGAATTCTAGGGTGAGTAGCCATGACAACTTGATTTTAAGTGGTTAATAGTTCTATCAAAAGAGTATTAAAGTTTTCACCTAGAATAGTCTATCTTTTCCTGTTTCTAGGGACTCCTTTGAGCCATAACATGTCTGTGCTGGCAAACAGAAGAGACTCAACAGAAAGATATGAAAATACAAATTATTAGTTTTATCTACATAATAGTTTCCTTTCAGGACACATACCAACGGGCATAGAGAAGACTTTCATGCCTGAGACTCTAGAGTTCCCAGGTTCAATCCCCAGCACTACAGCTCTGGCATGATGATGGTGATCGTGACGGTGATGATATGTGAATGAGCATAAAAGTGGGAGAGGGTTGGGCGTCAGAGAAAGGTGTCAGGTTCCTGTGGGGTGACCCAGATCAGGGCAGGCCTGATGCTAGCCACCCCCACACAGCTCCTTTCTTCCCAATCCACTTCTCATTCTCCTTGGGAGGGATTGAGGTCTTTGGAAAACAGCCAAAAAACTGTCATGGGAACCAAAAGCCCAAATAATGCTCAAGCATCAGGGAGATCTGAATACTGAAAGCCACTTCTGTTTCCCCCTCCCTCAGCGGAGGGTGTGAGAAAGGATTCGCAAAGCCATAATTCTTTTTAGAAGGATTTAGAAGGCATATAAAGTGCCCTGCCTGAGGACTTGATTCCTCATTCTGAGGTTGATACCAGAATTCTCAACTCTTTGCCGAGAGAGAAAATGTCGGCCCAGTAAGTATCTCTGGGGATTTCTTCTTTTTTTTTTTTTCTTCTAATACTTAGTACTTTGAAGCTGTTTCAAGGACTTGTGAAGACGGTCCTTATTATTCTAATCTCCTTGGGTCTAGATGGCAGTGGGGAGCGCAAGGGTGTCCTCCCTATTTTTATAGTGATTATTATCTACATTAGAGTGATATTTCAGAGACTTAGAGCTGGGACTGGGAAGCAACTGTGAGTAAGATTTTCCTGAAATAGATCTGGGCTTCATTTCTGTCCCAACCTGGCTATGGCATTGGAAGCAAACTCCTCAAGTTGCTGATGTCGAGATGCTTCTGTGGACAGAACATATGAGAGCTGTATTTGCCCTACTGTGACGGTGTGAGACTTAAAGGAGCTGGCAGGCAGCATGCAAACATTTTGTTATGGGGTGTGACACGTAAGATTCCTCCCATAATTAGCCTGATCAGTGCTCCCATTCTGACAAGTTAGAACATGGAGACAAAGTGAAGAGATAAGACAACAGGCAAAAAAAGAAAGAAAAGAAGATCAGGAATCTCTTGCCTGCATTTTTTTAAAGATTTTACTTTTTTTATTATCTTTATTTATTTGTTGGCTAGAGACAGCCAGAAATCAAGGAGGATGGGGGATAGAGAGGAAGACAGACAGAGAAACACCTGCAGCCCAGTTTCACCACTTGTGAAATTTTCTCCTGCAGTGGAGGGACCGGGGACTCAAACCTGGGTCCTTGCACATTGTGACATGTGTGCTCCACCAGGCGAGCCACCACCCGGCCCCTCTTGCCTACATTTTTAAAGTACTGTATTCTTGGAGATTATAGTGGATTGTCCAAAAAAAAAAAGTGATGACATATTTTTCTGTCTTCCTATGCAAAAAAAAAAAAAAAGCACCATGACTTTTCCAACAACCCAATAACTATTTCTGATTATATATAATATAGTGAAGAAATAAAATGGTGGGAAGTTATTATGATAAAATATAGTTGAGATTTCTTTCCCCCCCCCCCCCCCCCCGCCCAAACGCTGTTGTCTATCAACTAATAGGAGGAAAGGAGAAGGAATGAAACTATGGGAAGGGCTACTGGGAAGAGAAGTGACCACAGCTGCATCAATGGCTTTTTATTCAGAAATGGGGAAACTACAAAGGACAGGATGGCATCCACTGTAATGTTAAAAGGGAGGCCATTTCCCCTGACAACTGACCTGGAACTCCCTGGCCAGCCTTGCCTATGTCTCTATGGTTCCCAGCATCCCCGGGCTAGACCGACTGCGGGGCAGCCACTGAGCCAGAGAGCACCTCTGCTCCCCGAGCTCTGCCTGTGGCTCCTTGTTTGATTACCAACTTGGCTGCTCCTTCCTCATGGCTCCACCATTCCAGAGTCGAACATCCTGCTGGTGGCTACAAGAAACTGTTTGAAACTGTGGAGGAGCTGTCCTCGCCTCTCACAGCTCATGTTACAGGTTTGTGCCAGCTATCTACAAACCAGTCTCTCTGGGTTGCTGAAATCCCTTTTCAGTGTTCTCCTCCCCCTCCTCTTCTTCCTCCTCTATTTTCTCCTCTTCCTCTTCCTTTTTCTCTTTCTCCTCTTCCTCCTCTTTCTCCATTTCCTCCTCCTCTTTCCCTTTTTCCTCTCTCTCCTCTTCCTCCTCCTTTCCCTCCTCCACCTCCTCCTCCCTCTCTAATGACATTTTATACCTATGCTCAGATTTAAATCCCATACTTTTAAACTTTGTTTGCATCTTATTTATTTATTTTTTTTAGCTAGAGGCAGAGAAATTGAGGGAGAAGATAGAGGGAGAAAGAGAGGCACCTGCAGCACTGACTGTTTTACCATCCCTGAAGCTTTACCTTTACATGTGGGGACCGGGAGCTTAAACCTTCCTTTCACTGTCTTCTTTTTTTAACTTATATTTTAAATTTTATTAGTCATTTAATATTGATCCATAAAATTATAACAGAGGTATAATTCCACACCGTTCCCACCACCAGATTTATGCGCGCCCCCCCCCATTGGAAGCTACAGCAATTATCCCAGGATTTCAGATATGGGTTGACTATTATTTTTATATATATATATATATATATATGTATATATATTTGCCCATGACCTCATCTTCTTTTTTTAGAGTGCCCTTCCTTTTTTTTTTTTTTTTCTTTCTTTTGTCTCTTCACTCTCTGGGTTCTGATGGAGTTGGAGTTCAGAGCCCTCTGGTCATCTTCCCCTGTCATTTCTCCCCTGCTGGGAGTATGGACCAAACTTCTTTATGGGATGCAGAAGGTGGGAGTTCTGGCTTCTGTAATTGCTTTTCTGCTGGACATGGATATTGGCAGGTAGATCCATACCCTCAGCCTGTTTCTATCTTTCCCTAGTGGAGTAGGGCTCTGAAGAGGTGAGGTTCCAAGACATTGGTGAAGTTGCTGTCCAGAGAACATTGTCTTCTAATTCACTGGCATCTCTCAGTACTGGCACACACTGTGGGCTACAGGGGGTTAAGCTAAGCTGAAGTTTGCCATTTTTATTCCAAGAATCCACTTTCTCTCATATGCCTTTCTTTGCTTCCTCCAATGCAGAAAAAAAAAATGCCACCTGACAAGAATTTTTAGGAATCTGCCTTTCTTATATGTGAACTGTCACTGCTTATTCAGGCACCTTATATAGAGAAAATGTTCTATAAATGTCAGCTCCATCAATATCTGTATAAACAAGGGTCCCGGTGGCAAGCAACTGAGAAGATTACATTAAAAGGCAGTGAGTTTCATGCCAGTTATGTCAGAAGAGACATGTTTCTGTAGGCAGTCAAATGTAGTCCTTATCATAGTTTTATGGTTTAACAAACAATGAATCCTACATGTTCTGTACCTTTCTGAGCCTCAATTTCCTCAAAATTCCAAAAATTAATTTTACCTCATGGCAGGGTGGTGGTGGATGTTTTAAAGGTGAAACCAGATAATGGGAACAGATACACACAGGATTCAGCACAAAGTGGTCAGTAGATGACCCATTGTAACAAACTGGCTTTCATCTGGACAGTAGCCCATACCCTCAAAGAAATATAGTCCTATGCTTCTGAAAAGCCAACTCCTAGTGTTTCACTGTGGTTGTTAACTTCGACAGATATATAGCTTTTCAAATGCCAAATTTCCTGCTCCTAACCTATCGCTCTTATCTGAATTCCATCAAAGTATGTAAAGGATATTTGAAATTATCTTTATAGATGAGGCAATTAAGAAAAATAAAAAGTAAAGAAAGTGGAGCTGGTGGGTGGTGCACTTGGTAAAATTCAAAACATTACCAAACTGAAGGCCCCGGGTTCAAGCTCCTAGTCCCCACCCTCAAGTGGAAGTCCCACAAATGATGGAGCAGTGATCAGTGATGCAGGTGTCTCTTCTCTGTTTCTCTCTTCTCCTCCCTCAGTCTCTATCACCTTCCTTTTCTGCCTCTCACCTTCAACCAAAAACAAAAAGGAAAAACAAAAAATGGGTGGAGTCATGCAGACACCAAACCTCAGTCCTAACTCTGGTGGGGAAAGATAAACAAACATAGTAAATGTGTTGGTATATAGGGAAATCTTTATTTTTCTTTTTATTTTTTATTTGTGGTTTACAGTGGGTTAGAAAATCGTCAGATCACAGTAGATAGTTTCACACTACACCCACTACCAAAAGATCTGTGTCCCGACCCTCCCAAAGATAACCACCATAGCTCTTAGAAACTCTTGGTTTGTTTTCTTCTATTTATTTTTTATTTGTTTGTTTGATTGATTTTGCAAGTTCTAATGTACCAGATCTCCAGATTCCACATATGGATGTGAAACCATCTGGCCTTTCGTCTCTTTCTTCACTTTACTAGGCATAATCCTCTCCAGTTCCATTCTAGAGAAATCTTAGAAGAGAAATTCTCTTATCTTTCCAATGCCCTCTATCTAAACTTTGAGACATTTCCACATGTCCCCTCCTCTGTCTCCTAGTAAAAGAAAAGGCATTTTGCTACATGCTTCCCAGTGTAAGAACAGAGCATGAAAATCACTGTCAGCTTAATAAAGCAGAATCTGCTTGTCTGGGCTGCCAGTGACCCCTGCACGTCAGCCGAGAGAGCCCCATTCAGAACAGGAGTAAGAAGCTAGGTTCTGTGTCTCCCAGGCAGGGTCCCTCTATGGCTCACGGGCAGTCTCCTTCGATGTGGTCCAGGACTCTTTGAAGTTGGATCCGAACCATTTTACCACCTGTTTGATGGGCAAGCCCTCCTGCACAAGTTTGATTTTAAAGAAGGACACGTCACATACCATAGAAGGTAAAGCAACGTTGGGTCCCACTCCCCTCCCTAAGGATGAAGCCTGGTTCAAGCAATTCCCAACTGTTTCCCCGCCTCCTGAACTCAGGAGGAGACATATATACCTGCTTCCTCTTGCGATCTGCCTGGGTCAGAACACCTATGGCTTCTGCATGCTTCTAGGAGATGAAGAAACTCCAGAGGGGGTTGTACTGTTGTACAGAAAACTGGGAAATAAGGGAGTCGGGCTGTAGCGCAGCGGGTTAAGCGCTGGTGGCGCAAAGCACAAGGACCGGCATAAGAATCCCGGTTCGAGCCCCTGGCTCCCCAGCTGCGGGGGAGTCGCTTCACAGGCGGTGAAGCAGGTCTGCAGGTGTCTGTCTTTCTCTCCCCCTCTCTGTCTTCCCCTCCTCTCTCCATTTCTCTCTGTCCTATCCAACAACAATGAAAGCAATGATAACTACAACAATAAAACAACAAAGGCAACAAAAGGGAATAAATAAAGTAAATATTAAAAAAAAAGAAAACTGAGAAATGTGATGCATGTAAAAACTATTGTATTTACTGTTGAATGTAAAACATTAATTCCCCAATAAAGAAAAGAAAAAAGAAAAAAAAAACAAGAAGAAACTCTAGGGTTTGGGGATAGAATGCACCTGGTTTTGAAATCTATATCCACCAGATAAGACTTGCCTAGGTAGATAGCTTTTGGCAAGATACTAATCTGTACTTATTGATTTTGTCATCTTTAGAACAAGATGACAATAAACTCTAAGGTCATTACAGAAATTGATAAGGAATAGCAAAATAGTTTACCTGGATGGTGTGCCTGTTTTGCAATGGATGCAACCCAGGTTCAGCTCTAACTGGTGAAACACAAGCAATGACTATATATAATTTAAAACATTGTGATCAGTCAGGAACATTAACAGTATGGTTATTATTGTTATTAGTGTCCCGTTGGCTCTCTTGAGTCCTTTCCATTTTTATGATCAGAAGGGACACTAGAAAGGAGGAAGAGATGACATCAATAATGAAAGCAGGGAGTCCAGCGGTAGCTCAGTGGGCTAAGTACACATGGCGCAAAGCTCAAGGACCCACTCCCCACCTGCAGGGGAGTCGCTTCACAGGCGGTGAAGCAGGTCTGCAGGGGTCTTTCTCTCCCCCTCTCTGTCTTCCCCTCCTCTCTCCATTTCTCTCTGTCCTATCCTCAATGATGACAACAACAATAAGAACTACAACAATAAAAAATAATAATGAAAGCACCAGTTCTACCATAATGATAGAAGAAAGCAAAGTTTTCTTTCTTTTTTTTTTTTTAAAAAAAATATATATTATCTTTATTCATTGGATAGAGACAGCCAGAAATCAAGAGAGGAAGGGAAGATAGAGAGGGAGAATGAAAGAGAGACACCTGCAACCCTGCTTCACCACTCACAAAGCTTCCCCCCTGGGGTGGGGATGGGGGCTTGAACCTGGGTCCTTCCACACTGTAACATGTTCACTCAACCAGGAGCACCACCACCCAGCCCTGAAAGCAGAATTTCCTAAGAGCAAATTCTTGCTAAAAGTCTTGAAGGCCTAAACCTTCGTTCCAGGCATCTTGCTGCAATGGCACCACCATAAATCATTTGTCTTACCCTTGACTATTCTAGTTTGTAAGCAACTTTGTTGATCACCCCAGATTTCAGACACTCTGGAGAGACTTCACAAGGAAGAGAACATGAAAAAATTGCGAGTATTCAGGACAATAGACTGATAGAAGAGAGACAGACCAGGCCATGCCAAACTTTAACTAAGAAAGTATACTGTTCAAAAGTCACGCAAAGTCATCATCATATGCCTTCCGCAGACTTTAGTATTCCATTCCCTCTCCCTTCATGAAAGCACAAAATCAGCATTTTAGTGGATTCTGACCTTAAGAGTACCTAATTTTAAAATTAGCTAAGTGGGGGCCAAGCAGTGACGCACCTGGTTAAGCACTCACGTTACAGTGCATAAGGACCTGGGTTCAAGCTCCCAGTCCCCACCTGCAGGGAGAAAGCTTTGTGAGTGATGAAGCAGGGCTGCAGGAGTCTCTCTGTCTCTCTCCCTCTCTATTTCCCCTTCCCCTCTCAATTTCTTTCTGTCTCTATTCCATAATAAATATATAAAAATATTTTGTAAAAATTACCCAAATAAAATTTTTTTAATTTAATGAAAACCCCAAAAGGGCATGAGGGAGATTAAAAGGAATTATTTCAACATCATGACCTGTATTTCTTTGGACATAAAGGTTAGTGGGTTACAGACTTAGAAGTCAGAGATAGTGCCTGGGTGGTGGCATACCTGGTTGAGCACACATGTTGCAATGTGCAAAGACCTGGATTCAAATCCCCATTCCCCATCTGCAAGGGGAAAGCTTTGTGAGTGGTGAAGCAGGGCTGCAGGTGTCTCTCTGTCTCTCTCCTTCTCTATCATCCCTCCCCTCTCAATTTCTGATTGTCTCTATCCAATAAACTAAAAAGATAATACATTAAAAAAAAAGCAGTCAGAGATGCTATGTTGACTGGCCTCCGCAAACTGTGTAGCTTGATAAAGATAGTGTGTAGTTTTCAAGTCTAGTCAACTTGATTTCGAATCCAACTAGGCCACATATATTTTTTTTAATTTTTATTTATTCCCTTTTGTTGCCTTTGTTTTGTTGTTGTAGCTATTATTGTTGTTGTTGCTGCTGTTGTCATTGTTGGATGGGACAGAGAGAAATGGAGAGAGGAGGGGAAGACAGAGAGAGGGAGATAGAAAGATAGACATCTACAGACCTGCTTAACCACCTGTGAAGTGACTCCCCTGCAGGTGGGGAGCCGGGGGCTCGAACCAGGATCCTTATGGAGGTCCTTGCGCTTGGCGCCAGGTTCACTTAACCCACTGCGCTACCACCCGACTCCCACAAACTGCTTTTTAAAAAAATTTTTATATTTATTTATTTTGCCTTTTGTTGCCCTTGTTTTTTATTGTTGTAGTAGTTATTATTGTTATTGTTAGATAGGACAGAGAGAAATGGAGAGAGGGGGGGGAAGACAAAGAGGGGGAGAGAAAGATAGACACCTGCAGACCTGCTTCACCACCTGTGAAGCAACTCCCCTGCAGGTAGGGAACCGGGAGGCTCAAACTGGGATCCTTAGGCTGGTCCTTGTGCTTTGTGCCATGTGCGCTTAACCCACTGCGCTACCGCCCGACTCCCTAGGCCACATATTTTAATTACAACTCCTCTAAACTTGGTGTCCTCATCTGCCACTGTGAATTTTATAATACTACATTTAAGTGCATCATCTCTTTCTTCCCTTGGCCCCTTGGGCCACCTAAGTGGCATAGATTCATGGCACAGAGTTATGGTTCTAAGCATCCAAGGAGACATACGATGGTCATTCTAAGCTCGCAGGGACCGTGCTAACAACCCTCGCCTATGCCCTTAACCCTCATCTGCATGTTCCTCAGGTTCATCCGCACTGATGCTTATGTCCGCGCCATGACGGAGAAAAGGATTGTCATAACAGAATTCGGCACCTGTGCTTTCCCTGATCCCTGCAAGAATATATTTTCCAGGTTACTGAAACCAAACTATGATAGTAGATCTTTTAAATTGGTCCATTTTCTCTCATTGCTCACAAGTCGTTGAACTGAAAAAAAAAATCATTTCCTTTTGCAGATTTTTTTCTTACTTCCGAGGAGTGGAAGTGACTGACAACGCGCTTGTGAACATCTACCCAGTGGGAGAAGACTACTACGCCTGCACAGAGACCAACTTCATCACCAAGGTCAACCCTGAGACTCTGGAGACCATTAAGCAGGTGGGACGCAGCGCTAAGGTGACATGGCTCTAGAATTTAAAATTCGCTGTGTAGAATCTAGTCAGCTGTGCACTTTGGTAGGAAAACAGACACACAGAGCATGAATTTTCAAATCTTTTATTTTATCATCAGTTGCTATCTATGTGACATAGGTCAGACTTTGTTCATCTATGAAATTTTAAGCACTTGTATATGGATGGAAAGAAAACCATGTAAAATGTCTAACATTAAGTCACTCATTTGTGACAGAAAAATGTACTGCATGCCTTTTAGGTACCAGCATATACAAAATAGGATACATCAGCCAATAAGGGAACGTGTTCCCAGGCTTTTATGCCACATATTGGCTACTTCAAAATTTTACAGCTACTCATATGTATTTACTTTAAAGATTTTTTATGCATTTATCCCCAATAGAATAGAACAATAACTTAGAACTTTGAGGAATTCGGGAGTCGGGGGATAGCGCAGGTGGTTAAGCACAAGGACGGGCTTAAGGATCCCGGTTTGAGCTCCCAGCTCCCCACCTGCAGGGTAGTCACTTCACAGGCGGTGAAGCAGGTCTGCAGGTGTCTATCTTTCTCCCCCTCTCTGTCTTCCCCTCCTCTCTCCATTTCTCTCTGTCCTATCCAACAATGATGATATCAGTAATGACAATAATAACAACTACAAGAATAAAACAACAAGGGCAACAAAAGGGAATAAATAAATAAAAATAAAAACTTAAAAAAAATTTTAAAAGAACTTTGAAGAATTCAAGAAAGAGCCAAATAAGTACTCTATCAGAGATGGACAAGGAAGTGCACTGAAGGTTTGGTACCAAGTGAAAACTGAGGATATTAATTGGTTAAATTATACTAACTCTAAAGCTATTCAGGGAGAGAGACAGACAGAGGGACACCCGCAGCCCTGCTTCACCACTCACAAAGCTCTCTCCCTGCAGGTGGGGTCCTTGTGCACTGCAACAGGTTTGCTTAAACCAAGTGCATCACCACTTGGCCCCAGTCATGTTCTCAGTCTCTGCACAATTCAGAGTGCTCTCCAGCATTCCCAGCTGTGTTCATATCAGCAAACATTCCAGTTGAGAAACTGGGATCCAGAACATTCAGTGTTCTGGAACACAGTGTGGGGATGAAACTACAAGTGTGAATCCTCAACAAAGTTCAGAAGTTCTTGAGTTAATGGGAAGCTACTCAAAGTGTTTGCTCGGCAAAGTGGTTTAAACTGAGTGCCTTAGGATAATGAATCTAAAAGTCATATATAAACTCGGAAGTTCTTGAGTTAATGGGAAGCTACTCAAAGTGCTTGGCAAAGTGGTTTAAACTGAGTGCCTTAGGATAATGAATCTAAAAGTTATGTATAAACCTTTGGGAGAAAAGATAGATGGGACTATTTAGGTGGAATTCAAGATAAGAACTAGAAATTAGTATAGTAGATCAAGAAAGAAAAACAGGACCAAAGCACTGTGTTTCCTCCTTGGCTCTGCATAGAATGGCAGAGCAGTGCTATGGTTTCTCTCCGTCTCTCTCACATGTGCAAGATAAAAAAATGAAAACAAATAGAATAGGATAATAATCCCAACGCTGGGTCTTAATAATAAAAATTTGTCTATAATTCTGAAAAGATTATTTACTGAGCCAAGAGACAGCTCACTTGACAATGTGTGAAGACACCAAGTTCTGACACCACATGTAAGTACCTGAACCACGGGTAGCTTCATGATGGTGAAGCAGTGCTGTGGTGTCTCTCTGCTTCTGTCTCTATGTGAATTTAAACTCAAAAAAGCAAAGTAGGGGGGTCAGGCAGTAGCGCAGTGGGTTGAGCGCACGTGGCGCAAAGCTCAAGGACCGGCATAAGGATCCCAGTTTGAGCCCCCAGCTCCCCACCTGCAGGGGAGTCGCTTCTCGGTCAGTGAAGCAGGTCTGCAGGTGTCGTCTTTCTCTTCCCTTCTCTGTCTTGCCCTCCTCTCTCCCTTTCTCTCTGGCTTATCCAGCAACAATGACAACAATAACAGTAACAGCAACACCGATAAACAACAAGGGCAACAAAGGGAAGAAATGGCCTCCAGGAGGAGTGGATTCGTGGTGCAGGCACCTAGCCCCAGCAATAACCCTGGGGCGAAAGAAAGAGAGGAAGAAAGAAAGAAAAAAGAAAGAAAGAAAGAAAGAAAGAAAGAAAGAAAGAAAGAAAGAAAGAAAGAAAGAAAGAGAAAAGAAAAGAAGGGAATGGAGGAGAAGGAGAGGAGAGTAGAGGAGGAGAGGGGAGGGGAGGGTAGGCGAGGAGAGGAGAGGAGAAGAGAGGAGAGGAGAGATTTTACTGGTAGCAGTGGAATCAGGCAGGTGTAGAAACTCTAATGGAAAAAAGAAAAACTACTTTCTAAAACTTAATATAGTTCCAATAACTTAAAAAAAAATGTGTGTGTGGGAGGCTGAAGTATGAGGGATAATGGTTATGCAAAGAGAGTCTCATGCCTAAGGCTCCAAAGTCCCAGGTCCACTCCCACACACCACCATGAACCAGAGCTGAGCATGGCTAAGATAAATAAATAAATAAATAATGAATAAATGTGTGTCTCCACTAAGGCTGTATGAGTAGATCATTTAGAAACGCACAGAAGCCCAGTTTTTATTTAAATTGCTACAGGATTTTATTTGAAATTTAAAGTCCAAAAACCTAACTCCCGAAGGTTAAAAGTCAGGTCAGATTTAGCAGAACAGTACCCTGAATTCTTATAAAAGTGTAGCTAGAAAAAAAAGTTGAATTTTTTTATTATTACTGAAACAACTTTCTAGGCATTGCCTGATTCCTGCCTGATTCTAAGTCTGATTCCCCTAGACACAACATCCTTGATTCAGTCGAAGAAAATTTGGGTTTTTTTTCCATGATTATTTATTTTTAATATTTTATTAGTGATTTAATATTGATTTACAAAATTATAAGATAATAGAAGTATAATTCCACACCACTCCCACCATCAGAGTTCTGTGTCCTCATTTTCTCCCAGTGGAAACTAGTTCTCCCCAGGTTACAAATAAGGATTGACTATCATTGTCTTCCTATCTATCTATCTATCTATCTATCTATCTATCTATCTATCTATCTATATCTGTAGATATATTTGCCCATTTTTATGGTCCTATCTTTACTTCTTTATGGTCCTACGATATGGTCCTATCACTTTCTATGGTCCTACCTTTACTTTCACAATTATGCTTATAACTGCTTCCTGTGTCTTTCCTTTTTTCCTCTTCTTTCTCAGTATGCAAAACAGGTCCTGACTTCCTCTGGTGTTTTCAAGTAACACTTTTCTTTCAGTGATGATTCCAATACCAAGATTCCTGATCACAAACGTTTTAGGTCCTCCTAGAATTGGAATTCAGAGCCCTCTCTAGTCATCTTCCTCTAATATTTCTCCCATCTGGGAGTATGAATCAAAATTCTGTAATTAGAAGCAAGTTTTTTAAATGCCAGTTTATTAAACATTAGTTAGATTTAGCACTTTTGAGAAACTGTGCCTAGTCTCCTACTCTGGGCTAGATCAACTTTCCATTTTTTAAATTTTTATTATCTTTATTTATTTATTGGATAGCGAGCCAGAAATTTAGACGGAAGGGGGAGAGAGGAAGAGAGAGAGAGAAAGAGAGAGAGAGGGAGAGGGAGACAGAGAGAGAGGGAGAGAGAGGGAGAGGGAGAGAGGGAGAGAGGGAGAGGGAGAGAGAGAGAGAGGCCTGCAGCACTGCTTCACCACTCACAAAGCTTTCCCTCAGCTGGTGGGGACTGGGGGCTCAAACCTGGGTCCTTGAGCATTGTGACATGTACACTCAGCCAGGTATGCCACCACCAGCTCCCGGAGATTAACTTTCTCTACAGGTAAAGTTGACATTTGCTGTGCCACGTGCACACTTATTAACTTAAAGCAATGCTGTCAAATAAAACTTTCTACACGGATGGTAATGTTCTGCCACTTCATGGTCTAAGTGCTAGTAAGCATTTGAAAAGTGGCTAATGTGACTAAGGAACTGAATCTGAAGCTTTATTGAGTCAAATTAATTTACTTTTGGGCGAGGGTAGATAGCATAATGGGTCTGCAAAGAGACTCTCATACCTGAGGCTTCGAAGTCCCAGGTTCAATCCCCCACACCACTATAAGCCAGAGATGAGCAGTGCTCTGGTGCTTCTCTCTGTGTCTTTCTCTCTCTGCATCTTTTCCAAGAATAAAATAAATAAAATACTTTAAAAAAATAATTTACTTTCAAATTGCTACCATACTGGACAGTAAATTCAGTCTGAAGGGTTTGAAGTCAAGGCCCATCTTATTGTCCTTGTTACAATGATTGGCGTATAAGAGACGTTCACCGAGTACTTGGTGAATTAATAAGTGAATGGTTTGTTTACTACTTAAATAAGAGTGTGGAAAAAAAAACCTATACTTTCAAACATATTCTTTTATGGGACAGCTCACTTGCTACACGACACATGATACTGTGTGGGATCCTGGTGCACTGCAGAGGTAGACCAGTAGCTCCGCGGGTGATGTTGTGGAGTCCCTCCTCTTCCTTCCTCTGAATGAAAATATGGAAAACATGGGGCCCTGGAAGTCGCTCAGAAACACCACATCTGTACTAGACCATGAGTTCCTTTTCTGGTGGCACATTAAAAAACAGACACTCTTTGAACCAAATAGAAATCATACTTATTAAATAATGTTTTAAGTAAACTCCGCTCATTATTTCCTCCATAAGCCTTTATTGAGCAAGCCCCTAGTAGAAACTCTAGAACTTATTTTGCCAATATGTGGCTCTGTGTCTTGAAACAAGGTCACTTAACCTTACTAGGCCCTCAATTTTTCTTCTATAAACTTAGATCCAGGGCTCAGTATTTCTTGTGAGGATTCAAATTGAATTAAGCATGAACTCTTCTCACCAAAAACATTAGAATTTAATTCCTGAAAACTGATAGTTCCCCCTGAGGTCTCTTTAGCCTGGAAGTTTTCTAGGACAGTTGGATTCTGTGGTTAATTTCTACTTGAGATTTGTATTTGTGCAACATGCTGGATTGGGTATCTAGGTTGTATGATGAATACAATTGCCTACAATTCAACAATTCCATAGGATTCAGCCAAACATTAAGGAGATTATAAACAAGTTCCAGGATTCAGATTTACCGGTTTTAAGACAACCTGCACAGGCAAAACGAACATTATTTCAAAAAGCATATGGTACACATCAGTTAAAAGCCCCACTCAGGGAGAACACCAAGATTACAGAGGCACTGAGGTTAGTACAGATATCAGAGAACAGCCTATACCAAAGAAGAAATTCAGAGATACAGGAAGAAACAGAACATACACTTAGGACGAATATATAGGCTGTGAGGATCTGGACCCAAGGACTGAAAGTGTGAGACATTATTTCTTTGATCGTGGATGACATTTGCCTTTGTTTCATAGGTTGATCTCTGCAATTATGTTTCAGTCAATGGAGCCACAGCTCACCCCCACATCGAAAGTGATGGGACTGTTTACAATATTGGTAATTGCTTTGGGAAAAACTTTTCAGTTGCCTACAATATTGTAAAGATTCCTCCATTACAAGCAGGTCAGTTTATTCACATCACTCTTCTACAAATGATTCTTGTACTGTGAGCCAATGACTGGAAAAGCAGGGCCTCAAGTCTGAATGTCAGAATAACACTATAGCCCAGCTAACTTATGCTTAAATTTTAGGACACTTGACTTCATCCCTACCAGACCTACCGATGCCTGAAGACACCATAGCAAGAAACTACTTGAAAATACAAAAACTCGAGTGATCCAGTGTCGTCTGCAGTATCATAGATACTGGCTTTGAAAGTATAAAGTTGAGATCCAAATTCAGCAGACACTTGTAGATCACTCGTGCATGTGCCAGGAAGAGCTAAAAATTCATGGCTATGCATTCTAGGATACACACATGCATGAGGCCAGATCAGGCATTTTCTTTTATATATATTTATTATTTTCCCTTTTGTTGCCCTTGTTGTTGTTGTTTATTGTTGTTGTAGTTATTATTGTTGTTGTTATTGATGTTATCGTTGTTAGACAGGACAGAAAGAAATGGAGAGAGGAGGGGAAGACAGAGAGGGGGGAGAGAAAGGTAGACACCTGCAGACCTGCTTCACCATCTGTGAAGCGACTCCCCTGCAGGTGGGGAGCTGGGGGCTCGAACTGGGATCCTTATGCCCGTCCTTGTGCTCTGCTCCACATGTGCTTAACCTGCTGCACTACCGCCCGACTCCCACATTTTCCGTAACCTAACTATCCAGACTACAAATTCATGAAGTCTATTGATAACGATAGAGGCTGTTACAGTGGAAGGGAGAGTGTTCTTTAGAATTCTCCATTTACTGTGAGACATTTGTTAACTATCATGCTAAAAGGATTAGTGGAAGGCATATGGATTTCTGTTTTGTACTTCCTAGTCAGGTTCTGGAAGCATAATTCCTGCATGGGCAGCTTCACCCGGGGACTCTGCTAGAAATACTGAACTAGAACCCTCCCTGAGGCAGGGTGAAGGAATACTTCTTGGGATGGGCACACAATGAGTATTGGAAGGACCTCTGTGTGCTTACAGGCTTGCAAATAACTGACTTAGTAGTGAATGAACTTCAACATGCACACGAACTGCTATATAGAAGCACTGAAATAAAGCCACACATGCTATGTTTCACGGGCTGCATTAGGGAATATACACAGGCATTTATCTATACTAAGATTTCTGATGACCCCCCCAAGTGAAAATCCAGCTCTGTTTGTTGTAAGACTTGACGCTGTTGGAAGACCGACGTACCCTGCCTGCCACAATGCCACTTCTGTGCAGGTTTCCAGGTCTGCTGCCTTTTGGATTTCCCTGGGTCATGGCAGTGGCATAAGAAATCATACTCCTTTATGATTCAGGACGTGAAAATAAGCTCTAAGAAACCGAGATCTAAACATGTATTCCATTGCTTGCGTCAGCTGTTCTAAAAAGGCTGTTCCACAGCCTTTTAAAAACCACTTTATTTCAGACAAGGAAGATCCAATAAGCAAGTCAGAGGTCGTTGTACAATTCCCCTGCAGTGATCGATTCAAGCCATCTTACGTCCATAGGTAACTTGAAGGCCTGCTATGAATCTTCAGGAAAACTCAAGCTTAAAGATCTCTTTTGCCTACCTTTGATACCAATCATGATCACTACACTTTCTTGCAGAAATCTAAATTTAAATGTAATTAAATTTCATGTAGGCACTGTTGATTCTTATAACTGAGCGTTCCTCATGTGCACACTTGTTCACTGTGGTCTGTGGACAGTCCCTTTTATTCACAAGTCTGTTTGTGTTTCTAAACAGTTTTGGTTTGACTCCCAACTTTATTGTTTTTGTGGAGACACCAGTCAAAATCAACCTGTTCAAGTTCCTTTCTTCCTGGAGCCTCTGGGGAGCTAACTACATGGATTGTTTCGAGTCCAATGAAACCATGGGGGTGAGCATTGCGTTTTCTGGTCAGTCGTGATGCTGAAGGTGTGTTTCATAGTCCAGTCGGTTTTCATTTTTAAATGCCTCAAAACAGTCTCCTCGTTTTTGAAGGTGTGGCTTCATATTGCTGACAAAAAGAGAAAAAAGTATCTCAATAATAAATATAGGACCTCTTCGTTTAATCTCTTCCATCACATCAACACCTATGAAGACAGTGGATTTCTGATTGTGGACCTTTGTTGCTGGAAAGGGTAAGAAAACATTGTAGACCTCACCTCTCCAGCTGTTTCTGAAAACACAGGGAGTTTTGTGGCCGCAGTGGTGGTGGCAGTGGTGGTGGTGTTATTGTTGTTGTCATTTTCAGAAATCTTTCTCTCAGTATTTAAGTAGAATTACATATTTTAAAAGCAAGAGGTATACTCAAATCATAAAATTAAAATGGAGGAAGCAGTAGGAAATTGAGGTAAGCAGATCAGATGCCATCATCAAAGTTGATGATTGAAAACTAATTAAGTCCTCGAACTAGAACTCAAAAATGAAAACTTCTAGACCCAAGACATAAATAGAAACTTGCTTGTACATGGAGGGTGGATAGCATAATGGTTATGCAAACACTCTCATGCCTGAGGCTCCAAAGTCCCATGTTCAATTCCCCGCACCACCATAAGCCAGAGCTAAACAGTGCTCCGGTTAAAAAATTAAAAAAAAAAAAAAAAAAAGAAACTTGCTTCCACTTGAACTGCACAATCTTGCTTTGAGAGAAGGAGGCAGACAAGTCACTAAAAAGAAACGAGCCCTTTAAGTCACAAATAAAAATGAAACAGACATAAAGAAACAGAAAAGAATATTTATCTCAAAGGTCGCTGTTCTATAATCATATCCACAAAGCTGTTTTCTTTCCTTTGTGCTCAGTGTGGGTAGAAAGAAATGACTCTACTGTCCCTGGATCATTGACATTTTCTGAATTATGGAAAAAAGAATAGATATGCATTCCTGATTTTTAAAGACATCAATCATGTCTCTAAAATGTGTTGTAATTGTCTGTGTTACTGTGACTTCTTATCTTGGCAGATTTGAATTTGTCTATAATTACTTATATTTAGCCAACTTACGTGAGAACTGGGAGGAGGTGAAAAAAAATGCCAGAAAGGCTCCACAGCCTGAAGTGAGGAGATATGTACTTCCTTTGACTATAGACAAGGTAACCACCCTCTCCATAGATTTCAACTGCAACCAGACTGTTTCATTTCGAGTTTGTTTTCCTGCTGTAAGTTTATGCATAAAGTCTTGTAATGTCAGTTAAAGGAATTTTTGAAATAGGTTAAGCCAGCTTCCCTATGAGGAAAGGAGCTCCAAAAAGTGACATGAGCTGGTAAAATCAACTGTAGCGCAGTCAATATGGACCATCAAAGCAGGGCTGTGATGGTAAATCTGCTGTTTTCTCATTTACAAAATCTTGTTAAGACATTCTCTCAGCGCCAGGTGGTGACTCTCACGTAGGTATATGTAGGCTAGATACACAGACGTGGTTGCAACAGCAAAGTGGCATATAAAAACTACACCCACAGTAGACTGAGAACTAGGCACGACTGCTCTTCAGTAAGATTCTGTGAATTAAAAAAATAATCATAATAATGGGAAGAGATGCAGGGCATTACAGTCAGGTTGTGGTTTTTCATTTGTTTAGTTGTTGCTTTAAGCTTCTCCAAAGGCAGAGAGGGGAACATTGAGAGTGTAATGATTATGCTAAAGGGCCTGAGCCTCCGAGGTCCGAGGTTCAAACCCTGATGCCTTCTTGAGATGCCAGAACTGAGCGGTACTTGGTAGAGGAAAAAAAAAAAACAAGCAAACAAACAACAGACACCATAAAATAATTAGGCAGAGGAGCCAGGGCATGGTCTACTAGTAGAATGCACAAGGACCCAGATCCAAGCCCGTGGTCCCCATGTGCAGGAAGGAAACTTCATGAATGATGAAGCAGGGTTGCAGGTGTCTCCCCCCCCCGCCTTTCTCTCTCTTCCTATTCCATTCCTCACTGTCTCTAAAAAACAAGAGAAATAGCCACCAGGAATGGTAGATTCACTGAGCAGGCACTGAGCCCCAGCAATAACCTAGATGGCAATTGAAAAAAAAAAAAAAGAAGCTAGAAAGCAAAACAATACGAAGACAGAAAGTCCTCTCTGGCAATGAAACATGAAGCCTACGGAACATGGGTTTTAAGTAGAGGGAATAAAGGAGTAAGTCAGTGATATTTACCTAAGCCTTTTGGCTATTATGGAAATGATAATGAGTCACTGAAGTATTTTAAATGTATAGAGGGTTAGGGGCTGATTTGTCAGATCTGCATTTTGTTGTGTTTTTTTTAAAAAAATATTTATTTATTTCCCTTTTGTGGCCTTTGTTTTTTTTTTATTGTTGCTGTAGTTATTATTGTTGTTGTTATTGATGTCGTCGTTGTTAGATAGGACAGAGAGAAAGAGAGAGAGGAGGGGAAGACAGAGAAGGGGAGAGAAAGACATACACCTGCAGACCTGCTTCACCGCTTGTGAGGTGACTCCCCTGCTGGTGGGGAGCCAGGAGCTCAAACCGGGATCTTTATGCTGGTCCTTGCTCTTTGTGCCATGTGCGCTTAACCCGCTGTGCTACTGCCCGACTCCCCATACCTGCAATTTGAAAGGTCTCTCTAGCACTCTGGGAAGGGAGGAGTCTGGAAGTTTGATGGTGGAGAAGACTGATGCAATAGGGAAAATGAAAGAAGATAATATATTGCAATTAAGAAACTAGAGACTAAGCGATGAAGGAGGTTACAAAACTGAGACATACATAGCAGGCCAGTACAGAAGGAATTGGTGTCTAATTGCCATGTTCAGGGTAATGCAGAGGAAGAGGTCGTAGCGACTTCCAGATTTCTGCCTGGGGCAGATGAGTAGAAGTAGTAAATTTTTTTAAATTTATTTAAAAAAAGGAAACATTAACAAAACCATAGGATAAGAGGGGTACAACTCCACACAATTCCCACCACCAGAACTCCGTATCTCATCCCCTCCCCTGATAGCTTTCCTATTCTTTATCCCTCTGGGAGTATAGACCCAAGGTCATTGTGGGATGCAGAAGTTGGAAGGTCTGGCTTCTGTAATTGCTTCCCCGCTGAACATGGGTATTGACAGGTCGATCCAGCCTGTCTCTCTCTTTCCCTAGTAGGGTGGGGCTCCAGGACACATTGGTGGGGTTGTCTGTCCAGGGAAGTCATAGAGCTCAGTGAGAATGGACCTTAAACTCTCTGACTTTCCCCTTGCAAAATTCATCTGTAATATGTACTTGTGTGCCCATAATACACTGACAGGACAAACCAGTTGCTTTAGTTATCTCTAACATTATTGAACACGCTGAACTCATAATGCTCTGCATATCAATGAAATAAAAATGAATCAATTAACTTAAGTATCCTATGCTTTTTCCCCCTGTATTCCACATAGTGTAAAGGGGAAATAATTTTCTCAATGTATAGTCAGCATAGCCTGAAGAAAGGCCATCTGGATGTCTAATGTCTCTCTTCCAGTAGTTGTCAAGAAACCACTATAGCGTGGCATGACACTAGCTGATTCCATGAGTACAATAAGAATACTTCACTTGGACACTCAGAAATAGTAATGGGTATAGGTGTGACTTGGAAAGGAAGCGAAGGTATGGCCATAGAAGTGAACACAAATGGACAAAAAAAGAAAGAAAAGAAAGAAAGAAAAGGAAAGATAGATCTAGATATTTAGTCAACCCATATCTGTGACCCTGGAAGAAATATTGCAGTTCCCACTGCAGGGAGGTGGGAGGCAAAGAACTCTGGAGGCCAGGTGGAGACGCACCTGGATAAGTACACACAGCACAAAGCATAAAGACCTCAGCTCCCCACCTGCAGGGGGGTTGCTTCACAGGCAGTGAAGCAGGTCTGTAGGTGTCTATCTTTCTCCCCCCGCTCCTTGTCTTCCCCTCCTCTCTTGATTTCTCTCTGTCCTATCCAACAACAACAGCAATAATAACAACAACAAAGGCAACAAAATTGGAATAAAAATGGCCTCCAGGAGCAGTGAATTCATAGTGCAGGCACTGAGTCCCAACGATAACCCTGGAGGAAAAAAAAAAGTTACATATTGAACATGACAGTGGAGGAGGACCTAGAGGGGGTTGAATTTTTATGTGGAAAACTGAGAAATGTTACACATGTATTAACTATTGTATTTTACTTGTGACTGTAAACAGCTAATCCCCCAATAAAGAAATCTACCCCCCAAAAGTTATATATTGGGAAATACCGAATCACTATCTGAATTCATTCCATTCACTTTTATTTCCAATGCAGGGATTTTATCTTTACTTATTTTTTTTTTAACCATTTTATTGGAGGGTGATGGTTTGCAGTATAGTCATTGACACGTCGGTGCAGTTTCTCATCTCCGCATGACAGGTGTCTTCAGAATTTGTTCATCCCCAACTTAGGTCCTTTCGCTCATCATGTCCCAGGATCCTCTCTATCCGCAGCTGTCCCTTCTTCATGCGGAGTTTATCAATATTTTTCGTGTTTGTTTTTTGCGTATGCAACCAAAATAAAACATAGGCATTTATCTCATTATCTTACACAAAAAACCTGTCTGTACCTGTTGTTCATTGTTTTGTATCATTCAACAATATATACTAAACACTAAAGATCAGATGTATTCAACTCTTCAGTATTCTCTCTGTGAATGTGCTCAAGTCCCACTCTGCTGAACAGTAGACTTGTTTTCTGTGACTTTTACAGATGACTCTACAAAGAATAACTGTGTCTCTGTTATTCCTATATGTTCAGATATATCAATAGGATAGATTCTCATACATAAAATGAAATAGTAAAGGATGAATGGATTTATTTAAAAGAATAAGAAGGGGAGTAAAAAATAGGTGTTTATTTGTTGAGGGAAAATAATGTTATAGATTTCTTCCTTAAAATATAATTTAGGGGGAGTCGGGTGGTAGTACAGTGGGTTAAGCACATGTGGTGCAAGGCACAAGGACCGGTGTAAGGATCCCGGTTCAAGCCCCTGACTCCTCACCTGCAGGGGAATCATTTGACAGGTGGTGAAACAGGTCTGCAGGTGTCTGTCTTTCTCTCCCCTTCTCTGTCTTCCCCTCCTCTCTCGATTTCTCTCTGTCCTATCCAACCACAACAACATCAAAAACAACAACAATAATAACTACAACAATGAAACAAGGGCAACAAAAGGAAATAAATAAATAAATATTTAATATATATATATATATATAATTTAGGGGCTGAGCAGTAGCTCAGCGGGTTAATGGCACATGGTGGTAAGTGCAAGGACCAGCATAAGGATCCCAGTTCAGAGCCCCGGCTCCCCACCTGCAGTGGGGGGTCACTTCACAAGCAGTGAAGCAAGGCTGCAGGTGTCTACCTTTCTCTCCCCATCTCTGCCTTTTCCTCCTCTCTAAATTTCTATCTGCTCTATCCAACAACAACAATAACAACAAGGGAAGTAAAACGGAAAAAAATGGCCTCCAGGAGCAGTGGATTCGTAGTGTAGGCACTGAGCCCCAGCAATAGCCCTGTAGGCAAAATATACATATTAAATATATATTTATGATATCTACATTAATAGAAGAAAAATAAGATAGGACAGAGTGATATTATTACACTTGAAATCACATGACTAAGATTGGCAGACATTCAAAGCTTCCTGATGTGTTCATGCACATATAAGGTACATTTTCACCCTCTCTTCTGAATATCACCACTAGGTGCCTCCAGCTTATTTACAAAATCCACTTTTCTCTTCCCTCTTTATCTTCCATTTCTTTCCCATCCTGAAAAGTTTAAACTCTAGCCTCTTAATTCATTATACAACACCAGAAAAAATATGACTTCACCTCCCTCTCTCTCCTCCTCCTCCTTCTTCTGCTTCTCTCTCTCTTCCTCTCTCTCTCTCTCTCTCTCTCTCTCTCTCTCTCTCTCTCTCTCTCTCTCCTCTGCTTTTTCTGGGTCTCAGTGCCTGAATAAAGACTCCATAGTTCTTGGTGGCTTTTGTCCCTTGCTTTCTTTTCTTTTAGAGACAGAAAGAAATAAAGAATGAGAAAAATGGAATAAGAAAAAGAGAAACTCCTGAAATACTGAGATACACATGAAGCTTTATGCTCTAGGTGGGGGTCTGGTGCTTGAACCTGGGTCCTCAAGTATAGCAATGTGTGTGCTCTGCCAGGTACACTATTTTCTGAACTTTCTTTCACCTTCTTTCTTTATCCAAGTGCTAGCTCTTCTGAGGCTACCAGTCTGTCTTGTTTGCCCATTCCCGCGGGTCATAGCATCTCCTTTGACCATCCTTGAGCCTCTGAACTTGGACCTGGGATAAGTGTCCTCTTTGTCCTACTTGACTGCACCCAGACCATTCTTCCTTCTGTCCATCTGTAACATTTCACTTTTTTATATCATTTGACCATCCTTGAGCCTCTGAACTTGGACCTGGGATAAGTGTCCTCTTTGTCCTACTTGACTGCACCCAGACCATTCTTCCTTCTGTCCATCTGTAACATTTCACTTTTTTATATCATTTGTTCTAATCATATAGTCCAATGGTTGGTGTTCATTGCATATAGACAGCACCCCACTATCGTTACAAGGCTCAGATCTACCCCTGACTTTTAGTAACTTCAATATGCACATCACGGCGACGCTCCCAGTATTATGACCTCCCGGTTCCTTCACCTACCTCGTTGATCCTGTCTTCTATTATTTCAGCTGCTCACTCCCCACAGCCATAACCTGACCTTTCTTTCCTTTACCTGTTGCTGTGCCTCTTCCATAATCCTACTTTAATGCATGACAAAGTCTACCGTTACTTGTCTTCCTTTTTTCATCCTAAGTTTATTAGTGACTTAATATTACTTTATAAAATTATAACAGGGATACAGTTCTGCATTATTCCCACCACTAGAGTTCTGTGTCTCCATTCCCTCCATTGTAAACTACAGTAGTTCTTCCAAGGTCACAGATATGGTTTGACTATTATTTCTACAACTGTGTATATTTGCCCATTTTTCCCCCATGGTCCCATTTTCTCTTCCTTTCCAAGTCACGCCTACACCTGTTAGTACTTCTAAATGTCCTCTCTCTCTGGGTCCTGATGGAGTTGGAGCCCAGAGCCCTCTGGTCATCTTTCCCTTAACATTTTTTTCCCCACGGTGCATATGGAATGAAATTCTTTTGGGGATGCAGAAGGTGGGATTTCTGGCTTCTGTAATTGCTTCTCTGCTGGACATAGGCATTGGCAGGAGGATTCATACCCTCAGCCTGTTTCTGTCTTTCCCTAGAGGGGCAGGACTCTGGGGAGGTGGGTTTCCAGGACACATTGGTGAGGGAGTCTGTCCAGTGAAGTCAGGATGGAATCAATTCCCCCAGAGGCTAGCAGCTAGTTCATCTGGTACAACATGTGCTTTGCCATGCGCAGGACATTAAGTCTGAGCCTTAGAAGGTCATAGGAGCACCATGCATAGCACCAGGGCAGCTCTGTGGATGGTGGAGAAATGCCATGATGTCTCTCTTCTCACTCTTTCTCTCCCTTTTTCAATTAAGTAAAGAATAAAAACTAGATTGGGGAGGCCATCTGATGGCATCATACATGTGAGGTTTTGAGTTCATTCTCCATCTCCACACTAAAAAATATTTATTAGTGAAAAAAATATCAGGGGGCTGGCCTGATAGAATGTATACATTTAAGTGTGTGTGGACCTGAATTCAAGCCCCTGGTCACCACCTGTTGGGGGGAATCTTTATGAGAAGTGAAGCAAGCCTGCAGGTGTCTCTCCTCTGCTCCCCTCACTGGCCTGTTCCTTCTCAATTTCTATTTGTCTGTATCCAAAATAAATAATAAACAGTAACAAATTTTTTAAAAGATAATTTTAAAAAGGGACACAAAACTTTGGTGATGGAAATGGTGAAATGAATAAAAACTTAAATAAATTTATGCCATATGAGAGAGATAATTTGTCCTCCTACAGTTCCTACCAAAAATTGAACCTAACTGATTTTCCGCTGCCTCTCACTCTCCTAGGAACTTAACCTCTTTTTACTGGATGTCATCCTTCCTTCTAGAAGCCTTCATTTCTCTTGCCTCTTTTTTTTTAATTCATCAAACTCATTTTTCAAGACCACAAATCTTAAGTTAAAATTGGTTCTGTGTCCAACTCCATGCTTGGACCTTTGAGGCTGGAATCAAATGCCAAAAATCCATGACCGTGGTAATTTCTTATTTTTACACACCTCCAGATTACAGTTTCCAACTTCATTTACTCTGCCACTTTCCTAGGGAGATATTTCACACTTTCTCTCCTTATACTTCTAACACCTCCCACCTCCATACTTATCCTTAGCTGGTGGTTCTGCCTCCTCCTTCACTGAAATAAACAAAAGGAAAAAAAAAAAAGAGGAGAACATTAACTCCTGTCACCATACCCACCCACTCACTAGCATAGGCATCCTATCCAGAGATCCGCCATCCTGTCCAGAGCTGGTCCTGCCATCTTCCATCACCTACTCAAGTAGATGATTTTAGCAGTTCTCCTTCTCTCTGTTCTGTCAAGCAGATGACTTAGCAGTTCTCCTCCTCTCTCTTCTGTCATCAGAGTCCTTCCCATTTTTATCAGATCACTCATCATGTTATTATTTACAATAGCCTTCTTTGAACTCACATGTGCAACCCCTTTGTTTCTCTCCTTGTATACCTTGCATGCTGGAGGGCATTCTCCCTTCATTTTCTTTTTCTTTTTTAATTTCTATTATCTTTACTTATTGAATAAAGACAGCCAGAAATTGAGATAGTAGAGGGAGATAGAGAGAAGGAGAGAGAGAGAGAGGGAGAGAAAGAGAGAGAGAGGGGAGAGATAGAGAGAGAGAGAGAAGAGAGAGAGACGTCTGTAGCACTGCTTCACCACTCACAAAGCTTCCCCCCACCACCACCCTGCAGGTGAGGACTGGTGGCTCGAACCTGGGTCCTTGCACATTGTAGCATGCGTACCCAACCAGGTGCACCACCACCAGGCCCCATTCTCTCATCTCCTACTTGTACATTCACCTTCTTTACAGCAACTCAAGTCTTACATCAGTCAAACACCTTGGATGTCATCTTTGATGCTTTGCCTCATAGCCTGTCTTTTCCTGCACTTTGGGTTGGGATGGGCCTATGGGCCGATATATCTGTCATGAAATTCTCTTTGTGCTTTTACTTTACCTTGATGCCAATGATACTAGTCTGGACCATTATTTTATTGTGACTAGACAAATGGGCCTCCATGATCCTACACCTGCATCCCTTCAACTCCCAACAGTCGTTTCAACAGAAATGAAACAGGTCATTCCTCAAACCTCTCCAATGGTTTCTTAGCTCTCGTTCGCAGAAAAATACCAACACATGTGAGGTTCTACACAATCTGACCTTATCAGCCCTCTATCTGCTTCTCATCTTTTTTCTATCCTATGCAGTCAGTTGTGGCCAAACAAAACTCTTCAAAGTCCCTCAAGCCTTTTGTCATCCTCCTAGCAGCCTTCGTGATACTACCGGTTCTCTCGGCTTGAAATCGCTTCCCTCGGATTCTTTATCGTTAATTTTCATCGCAAGTTTTGTCTTACGTGTCACTTTTTCATGAGACCAACCCTGCCCCTCTATTAAAACTGAAACACACCTACACTTCATACATCTTTTAAGACTATTTATTTGTTGGGGTTTTTATTATTTTTATAGAGACAGTGAGAAGTTAAGAGGGTGGGGAGACAGAGAGGGTGAGAGACACCTGCAGCCCTGCTTCACTGCTCACCCCACTAGCCATAGGTGGATGCCAGGGACTTGAACTCAAGCCCTTGAAATCTACTGAGTGGTTCATCATCCAGCCATGCCTTTCATACTTCAGACCTCTCTCTGCTTTTTTTTCCCTCCATATTTATGATACACTTTATCTATTAATTTCATGTGTGTTCCTCAAACTAGAATGTAAGGTTCAGAAGGACAAGTAACTTATTCTCTAAACTGCTTCATATGGGTCTACTGGAGTCTAGTAAAAAAAAAAAGGTAGTCATGTATTTGATAAACTTATCAATAAATTAATGTTTTCTTTATTGCCACCAGGGTTATTGCTTGGGCTCACTGCTGGTACTGCAAATGCACCATTCCTGGTAGCCACTTGTCTCTCTCTCTCTCCCTCTCTCTCTGTCTCTCTCTCTTTATATATATAAATGATTATATTATATATTTTCTCTGACTTATTATATATATAATAAGTCAGAGAAATTGATTAGGGAGGAGGAGATATAGAGGGAACAAGAAAGAGAGACACCTGCAGACCTGCTTCACTGCTTGTGTACATGGAGAGTAGGTGTTTGAACCTGGGTCCTTGCATCTGGGTAATGTGTGTCTTCCACTGGATAAGCCATTGTGTGGCCCTTAATATGCTCTTCTAAAGAGTACATGATATCCATTATTTTCATAAACATATAATCTGGGGGCCAGGCAGTAGTGCAGCAGGTTGAGCACACATGGCACAAAATGCAAGGACCGGTGTAGGTTCTGCCCCCCGGTTTGAGTCCCCGGCTCCCCACCTGCAGGGGAGTTGTTTCACAAGCAGTGAAGCAGGTCTGCAGGTGTCTATCTTTCTCTCCCCCTCTCTGTCTTCCCCTCCTCTTTCCATTTCTCTCTGTCCTATTTAACAACAACAATGATAAAAACAGCCTCCAGGAGCAGTGGGTTTGTAGTGCAGGCACTGAGCCCTAGCAATAACCTTGGAGGCAAAAAAAAAAAATTAGAAATATATATATATATATATATATATATATATTCTAACTATAATGTAGATAAGTATTGCAAAAGATCCCTAGAGAGTTGGAATCTGTTGTTCTGTAGGGGAAAAAAATTATGTGTGTGTGTGTATATATATCTCCCTGTCCAGAGGCTTTCCCTAAGAGATCTCAATTTAAATTGAGAGCAGTCTTACTTCACAGATGAGATGATGAAAGCCTGGGCAGCTTTATGACAGATTCAGGTACAAGCACAGACTTCTCGCGTTCCTGGGTTCCCCTTGTACAACTTTCTGCCCTCTTCCTTCCTACATTCCGACTCAAGAAACAACAGGCACTGGAGACAAGACACGGGACTGTGGCATGTGTGAGTGCGTGCTTTTGTCCTTTCTGCTCATTTCTGTCACTCTTTTCCTTAGGCTGACACAGGCAAGAATTTAGTCACACTGTCCAACACCACAGCCACTGCCATTCTGTGCAGCGATGAGACTGTCTGGCTGGAGCCAGAAGTTCTTTTCTCGGGACCTCGACAAGGTGAGCCAGACGATTTAATCCAAATGCTCATCGCAGGCTGAACAACATGTTCCATTCACACCGATGAACCGAGTTCTCCTAAATGTTTGCTCTTTCTTGGTAGCCTTTGAGTTTCCACAAATCAACTACCAGAAGTATGGTGGGAAACCTTATACGTACGCGTATGGACTTGGCTTGAATCACTTTGTTCCAGACAGGGTAATTAATCCATCTTACTATGATTCAAACAGTACTTTGAATCAGACACCAGTCAAGGAAAAAAAAAAATTGGTTAATTAATGTATTTTCCCTTCTTTCTTACAAGCAGCTCTGTAAGCTGAATGTCAAAACTAAAGAGATTTGGATCTGGCAGGAGCCCGAGTCCTACCCATCAGAACCCATTTTTGTCTCTCACCCAGATGCCTTGGAAGAAGATGATGGTAATGAAGCAATGAATGCATCTGAACACCCAGTCTTTTTTTTTAATTTAATTTAATTTTATTAGTGATTTACAAAATTACATGTTGACAGGGGTATTAATTCCATACCATTCCCACCACCAGAGTTCTGAAAACCCAATCCCTCCATTGCAAACCACTGCAGTTCTCCTAAGGTTGCAGACATGGTTTGACTATTATTTCTACAACCATCTTTCTATATTTATACATAATTGCCCCCTTTTCCTTCCAGGTCCCATCCTCTCTTCTCCTCCAAGCCAAACATAAGCCTGTTACTACATCCAAATGTCCCTCCCAATTTTTCCTCCTCTCTCTCTGGGTCCCCATGGAGCCCTCTTCTCCTCTTCGTCCTATCACTTCTCCCCTACTGGGAGTATGGATGCAAATTGATTTGGGGGTGCAGAAGGTGGGAGTTCTGGCTTCTGTAATTGCTTCTCTGCTGAGCATGGGTGTTGGCAGGTCAATCCATAGCCCCCAGCCTGTTTCTATTTTTTTCTCCTCCTGGGATAGAGCTCTGGAGAGGAAGTGACTACCCCTTCTTTACTGGGATATTATTTATCTCATTAGGAGAGGAATTATTAGTCCTTACTGTCCAGAAATAATAGAATGCAGTATCTGCTAGAGAGGAAAAGGAGGAGGAAAAAGAAATAACAGCATGGGTTCTAAGTTTTTGCCTTTCCTGGTTGAGATAGCTTTATAAAAAAAGGTTATAGTTCTTAGGTAGAAACTTTTACTCTGCCACACAAATAGAATTACTATTCAGCCTGGAGACTGGGGTGTGGACTTTCCTCCTAGCTGGACTTAGAAAGACCCCAGAACCGGGAGTCAGGCAGTAGCACAGTGGGTTAAGTGCATGTGGCGCAAAATGCAAGGATCCCGGTTGGAGCCCCCGTCTCCCCACCTGCAGGGGAGTTGCTTCACAGGCGGTGAAGCAGGTCTGCAGGTGTCTGTCTTTCTCTCTCCCTCTCTGTCTTCCCCTCCTCTCTCCATTTCTCTCTGTCCTATCCAACAACAGTGACAGCAAGCATAACTACAACAATAAAACAACGAGGGCAACAAAAGGGAATACATAATAAATATTAAAAAACGAAAGACCCCCAGAACTACAAACTGTAAGGCAGCCACTCACTAACGCACGTTAGCTGGGACATATGTTGAATCAGACCTTCTGGGGTTAAAATGTGAAAAGCCACAGGGAAATGAAGACAGCAAAGAGTTGCAGAGAAAACACAGAAAACAGTAAGTGGCACCAGGTGTGTGAACAGCGAGTAGGTGATAGTTTGGGTAGGGAGCTAGGGTGGTCCTCATTGAAAAAGTGACATTTCAACACAAGACTTGTAGAAGATGATAGAATTAATAATGAAGATATCTGGGGAAAGAGTCTTCAAGCAGCGAGAAAAGACACGTGAAGGTGTGTGTGTGTGTGTGTGTGTGTGTGTGTGTGTGTGTGTGTGTCTGCACATATACAGCCCATCCAGCTGGGTTATCCTTTTATTTGATGGAAGTAAACTGTCAGCTAGATCTTGAAAATCAGAGAAATAGTACACTTTTATTTTAATGTTTTAAATAAATGTTTATCTCAGGGTTGTCATAATTTTTGCAGTAAGAAAAGCAGGTATTGAATTTTTAAACTTTATTACTTTATCTGATAGAACAGAGAGAAATTGAGAGGGAGGGGGAGATAGAGGGGGAAAGAAGGACAGAGAGATACCTGCAGTGCTGGTTCACCATTCCTGAAGCTTTTCCCCTACAGGTGGAGACCAGGGGCTTGAACCTGTGTCCTTGTGCATAGTAATGCATGCACTTAACCAGATGTGGCACCACTAGGCCCCTGAGGAATTAAATTTTGTATTACAGATGATAAGTATATAGATCAATTCATTAAGAATTTAATGACAACTATGTTCTAGTTATTATCATAGACTACAGCAGGTAGTGGGTAAATCAGGTAGTCCCTTCCTGCAGTGTAGTTCACTTGACAAAAATAGTGGGGAAAAAAAAAACTTTCACCGTGGTCACACAGCCAATTGGGGAAATAGAAGAAGACAGCTAACCATATGGTATCAGATTGTTTTTCTCTAAAGGGGTGCCAGGGAGTGAGCCCAGGGCTTCACACATGTGTGGTACCACCATTGAGATTTCTGTGCAGCCTAATTCTCTTATTCTTACAGAAGGAGTGGGAGAGACAGACAGACAGCAAGAAAAGACACAGAACAGCACTATTCCACATTCCCAGAGCTTCCCAGGGCTTGTCTATCCACCAGATGTGGTGCTGGGCCTTGTATCCCAACACCTTGCCCATGGAAGGCAGGCATTCTTTGAGTCAAATACCCTCCAGCCTCTCCTCTGTGTTTTTGTTAATAACAATATAAAGCATCCTATGTTGTTTAAATGGCAGGCATTTAATCTATGGCCCATGGCTCGTTATTATTTTCTTCTGATTAACAGGTGTGGTTCTGAGTGTGGTGATAAGTCCTGGGACAGGACAAAAACCTGCCTATCTCCTCATTCTGAATGCCAAGGACTTGAGTGAAGTTGCCAGGGCTGAAGTGGAGATTAACATCCCGGTTACCTTCCATGGACTGTTCAAAAAATCCTGAGCACATTCAAGCAGGACACAAAACATAGTCTGATGACAAAACATAGTCAGGTCTGCAATGAAATTCAGTTCCATTTTAGCCTTCTGTACTTCATACTTTGAGACTGCAGAGACACATGGTTTTGCAGTATTTTATAGAAAATACAGAGCTGACCAAGCAATTCCCTTTAAAACAAAGTACATATTTAGATGAACATATTTTCTCCGTGAGACACGTAGACCATCACTTAAAGAATTCTTTATATATTTAGCAGTCGAATAGAAAAATGAATGGGGGTTTATTAAACTGGGTTTTATTCCTATTATAAGAGGTTTTTTTGCAGGTGCCTACCTATTTCAATTCTTTTTCAACATTTATTTCTTTATCATTGCATTGGGGGCTTAATGGTTGAATACAGATGTTGACACCTGGGTATAATTTCTCATCTCCCCATGACAGGCATCTGCAAAACACTCTCACCTCTGACATGGGTCCACTTGCATCATTATGGCCTGGGATCCAACAACCTCTCTCCATCCCCTAAGTCCGTCTTCTAACCCCAGAGAACTTTGCTTTGGTGCAGTACACCATACCCAGTCCCAGTTTGGAGACAGAGTCTTCTACACCTGATCTGTGTGTCACTTTACTGACTCGAAGCTGTGTCATGTGAAGGGGCTTCATTATTAAATGTTAAAGCAAGCTTTCCCAAACAGGGCCCCATGTCATAGGTAATCATACCAATTATATATGCACGCATACAAGAATATGCCTATATCTTTTTTTTTTTGTCATGCCTAGAGATTCACCACTCCAGGTTGACTTTTTCAAACTGAAAGGGAGAGAGAGAGAGAGAGAGAGAGAAAGAGACCACAGCACCATATCTTCCTTTAGTACACCGGAGTTCAAACAAACACTTCAGAGATTAGACAATCTATTAAAAGCTTTGATAACAACCAAGTATTATATATGGTAGTGACTGCAATCTTTTGAGAAACAGTATAAAATACCCAGAAATATGATTTCTACTTAAAATCGGAGTATAGGCTGATGATGTTGGAAGTTCATGTTTTGTTGCCACTTCTGTTTAATTATATTGAGGCACCTTGTAATCACCTGAATAGTGAGAAAGAAATTAAAAAAAGAGAGAAAATAGTTCATCATTTGTATTCGGATGACAATGAATTTTTAAGAAATTTCTTTTTAATTATTCTCTTTTGTGCCCTATATTGCTAAAAATTGAGGATGACAAAAACACTATTCTCTATATTGACCCTGCTATTATATGATCAAAAATGTTATAGATTATATCTTTTTATTTTAAATTTTCTTTCTTTTTTATTATTTTATTTATTCCCTTTTGTTGCCCTTGTTGTTGTTTTTTATTGTTGTAGTTATTATTGTTGTTGCTGGATAGGACAGAAAGAAATAGAGAGAGGAGGGCAAGACAGAGAGGGGGAGAGAAAGACAGGCACCTGCAGACCTGCTTCACCGCCTGTGAAGCGACTCCCTTGCAGGTGGGGAGCCGGGGGGCTCAAACCGGGATCCTTACTCTTGGCGCCACATGGGCTTAACCCACTGCGCTACCGCCCAACTTCCCAGATTATATCTTTATAGTGGTCAGCATCGTGTCTGAAGGAGTAAAATAACTTGAACCAGCAGGCTGACAAGGAAGCTTGATGCATCTAGATGATTTCTTTATTTAGATAAAATGGAAAATAGTCACTTGCATTGTAAATACTCATGACAACCTATTTCTTCTGTGGTGTTGTGGAATTAAAATATACTTTCAAAAACTCTGCGACTATGGAAAAGTGGACATTAGGAAGTAAAATCACACAGAGTTCATCCCTCATCTACCCTGTCCTCTATCAAAATTCCTGCACTAGGACTTTCTGTTTTTACCCTTACTTCATATTCTCCCTCCACCAACACTGCCCTCTCTACTTTTTTTTTTCCTTTTCATTCTACAGGACAGAGAGAAATTTTGAGGGGAGGGGAAGATAGAGAGGGAGTGAGAAAGATAGATAGACACCTATAGACCTGTTTCACTCCTGAAGCTTCCCACCTCCTGAAGGTGGGGGGTGGGGACTCGAACGCAGGTTCTTTGCGCTTAGCACTATGTGAGCTTAACCAGGTGCAGCACCGTCCAGCCCCTGACGACACTTTCTCCATGGATTTTAATCTTAATACTATTTCTTCCTGACTAATTCCTAGTTACACTTAGAAATATTGGGGGGCTGGGAGGGAAACATAAGCCCTCGAATGTGTGATTGTAGATAAACATCTGTGTGATTTCTTTTGCTTTTTTTTTTTTTTCCTTTTGTTGCCCTTGTTGTTTTATTGTTGTAGTTATTGATGTCGTCATTGTTGGATAGGACAGAGAGAAATGGAGAGAGGAGGGGAAAGCAGAGAGGGGAAGAGAAAAATAACCTGCAGACCTGCTTCACTGCCTGTGAAGCGACTCCCCTGCAGGTGGGGACCCAGGGGCTCAGACCTTACGCTGGTCCTTGCGCTTTGCGCCACCTGCGCTTAACCCGCTGCGCTACCGCCCGACAACCTTTTTTGCTTGTTTGTAGATATAGCATGTGAAAATTAGTCAACTAACGGTGCTATTATTTATTTTTAAAAAAGAAAAAATAAATAAAGCACTAAGCGATTTTTAGTATCGATACTTAATAAAATCTCCAAATTGAAGACAGTCCCCAAGTCGCCGCTGCCCACGCTCCCTGCCTCCCTGACATGCATTTTCCATGAATCTTGCAATTCATGGTCCCCACCGCTCTTTCTCCTGTAGGATCCCACCCTCAGCACCGCGTTCTGCAGAAATCATCACAGTTTTAGACACCGAGAGAGGGAGGTCAGACTGAATAACATAACATCATCTTGTCAAAATGAAAATTTTCCTGTGCAATCATTGCTAATACGATTGTACCAGAAAGGCTTAGAAACTACTGTTCAAGCCCAAAGATAAAATATGAACTTAATAACACAGAATAGGGAGAGTTCCGTCAGATGAGAGGAGCTGACTTGGAAATTCCAAGAAGAAATTAAGGGGGTTGCTCTTTAAGAAACAGCTATTCATTTGGGAAACCTAGTGAATGGTCCTATTTCTAAGCAAACCAGTTATTTTTTTCTCTTTTCAAATGTAATATATATTTGCCACCAGGATTATCACATCATTGCTCCTGGAAGCCAGTTTTTGTTTCCTTTTTTTCAATTTGTATCTTTTTTTGAAAGTGATAGGAAGAAATAGACAAGAAGGGGAAGGAAAAAATGGAGAGAGAGAGAGAGAGAGAGATGAGAGAGGGAGAGGAAGAGGGAGAGAGAAAGGGAGAGGCGTGCAGCCATTCATGAAGCTTTCCCCTTGCAGATGTATGGTGGGAGGGGACTTGAACCCAGCTCCTCACACATGGTAAAATGCTCTCTGCCAGATATAGCACCACCCTATCCCTAAAATATACTTTAAGAGAAAAAAGCTCAATCCAGTTGTTTATTTTATTTTATTTTTCCACTAAGGTTATCACTGGAGCTCAGTGCTAGAACTATGAATCCACCACTCCAGGTGCCTTTTTTTACTCTTTCTATTTTTATTGAATAAAACAGAGAGAAATTGAAAGGAGAGGGGGGGAAAAAAGAGAAAATGAGAGAGAACAACAGACATCTCAGACCTGCTTCACCACTTGTGAAGCGCCCCAAACCCACCGCAGGTGGTAAGCAAGGGCTCTATCCTGGGTCCTTGCACTTGGTAATAAGTGCACTTTTTTATATTTATTTATTTTCCCTTTTGTTGCCATTGTTGTTGTAGTTATTATTGCTGTTGTTGTTGATGGATAGGACAGAGAAAAATGGAGAGAGGAGGGGAAGACAGAGAGGCAGAGAGAAAGACAGACACCTGCAGACCTGCTTCACCAAATGTGAAGCGAACCCCTGCAGGTGGGGAGCCAGGGGCTTGAACCAGGATCCTTATGCCAGTCCTCGCGCTTTGCGCCACATACGCTTAACCTGCTGTGCTACCCCCCTACTCCCATAAGTACACACTTTAAAGTAGATTATTTATAAGAGAGAGAGAGAAGAAACAGCATTATTCTGGCAAATGCAATTTCAGAGATTGAACTTGGGACTTCATCCATGCAAGCCTGGCACTTGAGCCACTGTCCAGACTCCTGGGCCATTCACTATATTCTCAACACAAAAAGATCAACAAATAGCAAAAGCAACCTACTTTTCGAGAATCCTGTGGCAGTATTATTCCATCATCCCACAGTCTGGCTGAAGAGTAAAATGCAGTGCTTTCTTCTGTTAAGCTGAGAGGGAGAGCAAAAGTCAGTGACTATGAAAAAATAACCTTTAGAAGGCCTCTTAAAATGATACCTTTAAAGAACTTTCAAGTCGGGGTGGGGCTAGATAGCATAATGGTTATGCAAAGAGACTTTCTCATGCCTGAGACTCTGAAGTCCCAGGTTCAATCCCCACACGGCAATAAGCCAGAGCTGTGCAGTGCTCTGGTGTTTCTCTCTGTGACTTTCTCTCTCTGCATCTCTCTCGAAAATAAAATACTTTAAAAAAAAAAAAAAAGAACTTCAAGTCTGAGGGGCTGGGTGGTGGCGCACCTGGTTGAGAACACGTGTTACAATGTGCAAGGTCCTGGGTTCAAGCCCCCAGTCTCCCACAGGCAGGAAAAGCTTTGCAAGTCATGAAGCAGGGCTGCAGGCTTCTCTCTGTTTCTCTCCCTTTCTATTGGCCCCTTCCCTCTTGATTTCTGGTGGTCTCTATCCAATAAATAAATAAAGATAATTTTTTTAAAAGAAAAGTCTGGTGAAATTTGATCTTTATGGAAATAATATCTCTAAAAGACAGGAAGAAAGAAGTGTTTGTTTGCTTGCTTGCTTGCTTTTATCAAAGCTCTGCTCAGCTCTAGTTTATGGTGGTGCTGAGGAGAGAGCTTGGGACTGCTCGTGTCTCAGTCAAGAAAGTCTGTTCATAGACTGCTGTTATATCCACAGGTTTTTCTTAATTATTGGTTTGTTTGTCATCAGTGGGTTTTCAGTTCCCCAGACCAAAATTTCAAATAGCTAGAAACAGGCAGAAAAGGGAAAGACATCACAGCACTGAAGCTTCCTTAAGTGTGGATGGGGGCTTGGGTGAGAGCCTGGTTCATGCATGTGGTAGACAAGGCAGGTGAGAAGGAGATTCCGTCCTCCCAAGCATAATTAACTTTCACAAAAATGGAAATCACCCTTAATACGACACCCATCAGGGTACTATTTTCATTTTGAAGATGAACAAGAGGCCACGTTATTTCGAATGAGTGTCAAAACTTTTAACATTTAACCTGAACAGTTTCCTCATTGAAAGTATTTTTTTAATGCCCTCTGAACCTTTATCACTAATGTAAAATATTTATTTCAGATGTAACCACTACTTACAAGTTAATCATCAAGTCTGGGTACAAATAAAGCATTTAATTTTTGACCAGAGGATCTAAATTAAGTGCTACTTACATAACAATAGCCATGCACTGAAATATTGAGTATGCCAGAGATCCTACTGCTTAGTTCCCATTAAAAAGAAGTATATATACAGCTGGGAATATGGATCGACCTGCCAATGCCCAGGTGTAGCAAAGAAGCAATTACAGAAGCCAGACCTTCTGCCGTCTGCACCCCATAATGACCTTGGGTCCATACTCCCAGAGGGATAAAGAATAGGAAAGCTGTCAGGGGAAGGGATGGGATATGGAACTCTGGTGGTGGGAAATGTATGGAATCGTACCCCTCTTATCCTATGGTCTTGTCAATCATTACTAAATCAATAAAATCATGTGTGAGTAGGTAGGCACACTGGTAGGTTTGATAGTCTTCTTTTGTAGGTGAGGAAAGCAAAGTTCATTACAGTCAGCTAAAGCAGCTTAGAGACCTGACTTCAAGTTCTCCCCCCATGTGCTGGATACTGTGAGCTACTGTCTTGAGATAGTTCACAATTTTGGTGGTCATAGTTTTCCTTTTGATGACATCCTAAAAGGTTAGCCCTTTAGTGTTCAGTGTGAGGAGGGATGTAAGTGCAAAAATCAGTGTTGAGCACAAAATAAAAATGATTCTACCCAAACTATTTCCAAAGACTGAGGAGTGACGCAAAGCCCAACAGGTGCTAAAGCTATCTGAACAAAAATACCATATGAGCGCCTGAACTTAACTAATGCTGGAACACTAAAGACTGGTATCACTTCTGGAGTGCCAAGAAAAAGCTACTTCCATGCTAAAGACTTTGAGAACAAAGAAAGTTTGAGAACCTCTGCTTAAAACGCTGGTTTTGAATTTACTGTGTAAAGTTTTAACCCCACAGGACATTAGTCTAAAGGACTGTGATTTAAAGAAATTCACAAATACATCCACAGAGTAAATAATTTTATATCAATTCTTACATTAAATGATGCACATTAAAAAAAAAAGAAAGAAAAAGGGGAGCCACGTGGTAGTGCAGTAGGTTAAGTGCACATGGCACTAAGCGCAAGGACTGGCATAAGGATCCAGATTAGAGCCCCCAACTTCCCACCTGCAGGGGGTTTGCTTCACAGGCAGTGAAGCAGGTCTGCAGGTGTCTATCTTTCTCTCTTCTGTCTTCCCCTCCTCTCTCGATTTCTCTCTGTCCTATCCAACAACGACAGCAAGAACAACAAAGAAGACAATAAACAACAAGGGCAAAGAAAGGGAAAAAAATTAATAACATTTAAAAAAAAAAAAGGAAAAAGAAAAAATGAGGAGCCAAGTATTGGTGCACCTGGGTAAGCTCTCACATTACAATGCACAAGGACCCAGGTTCGAGCCTCTTCCCACCTGCAGGGGTAAAGCTTCATGAGTGGTGAAGCAGGGTTGCAGATGTCTCTCTGTCTCTCTCCCTCTCTATCTCCCCCTCCTCTCTCAATTTATTTCTATTCTATCTTATAATAAATAAAAAATATTTTAAAAAAGGAAAAAGGTGAAAGAATAATATCTACATTACTGTGATTTGTATTTTATTGCTGGAGAGGGTGTGGGGTCAAAGGAACCCTCCTACACTGCTGGTGGGGATGTCGATTGGTCCAACCTCTGTGGAGAACAGTCTGGAGAATTCTCAGAAGGCTAGAAATGGACCTACCCTATGATCCTGCAATTCCTCTCCTGGGGATATCACCTAAGGAACCCAACACACCCATCCAAGAAGATCTGTGTACACATATGTTCTTACCAGCAGAATTTGTAATAGTCAAAACCTAGAAGCAACCCAGGTGTCCAACAACAGATGAGTGGCTGAGCAAGTTGTGGTCTATATACACAATGGAATACTACTCAGCTGTAAAAAATGGTGACTTCTCCATTTTCAGCTGATCTTGGATGGACCTTGAAAAATTCATGTTAAATGAAATAAGTCAGAAACAGAAGGATGAATATCAACCATCTCACTCTCAAGCCGAAGTTGAAAAACAAGATCAGAAGAGAAAACACACATAGAATCTGAACTGGAATTGGTGTATTGCACCAAAGTAAAAGACTCTGGGGTGGGTGGGGGGAGAATACAGGTCCAAAAAGGATGACAGAGGACCTAGTGGGGATTGTATTGTTATATGGAAAACTGAGAAATGTTATGCATGTACAAACTATTGTATTTAATTAAAACATTAATTCCCCAATAAAGAAATTGAAAAATATATATATTTTTAAACAAGGAAAAAGGTGAAAGAATAATATCTACATTACTGTGATTCACATTTTATTGTTATTTCTTGTTCCAAATGTCCACAGTATTGTATCAGATGAATAATAAAATACATTTAAAGAGCAACAAAAATATCAATACTTAACTGTTTCTCCAGTTCCTTTAACTCGAACTCACTCATATACACGGCTTCATCCCCTTCCATAAAGTGAGCAAAGGAGGATCTTCCATCCGTCAGAGCAACCCTTGCATTGGGCCAAAGGAACAGGAATTCGGGATCAAAGCATCTCCCGCACTGAAAGAAGGATTTCTAAGCATCAAAGTATACCCACAGTACATCTGCAGTGAAATTACTAATGATCCACTACATATATGAAGCACACAGAGTACATTCTGGCTAAAGTTACTAGTAGCAGAATAGTTACTATTCTGGCTAAAGTTACTATTAGCAAATAGTATCTGAAAATAGTTGCGATGGTGTTATGGAAAATGAATGAGCACAGAGTGCCTACTCTCCGAGTCACCCTATTTTTTAATTTTTTAAAAATTTTTATTTATTCCCTTTTGTTGCCCTTGTTGGTTTATTGTTGTAGTTATTATTGTTGTTGTTATTGATGTCATTGTTGCTGGATAGGACAGAGAGAAATGGAGAGAGGAGGGGAAGACAGAGAGGGCGAGAGAAAGACAGACACCTGCAGACCTGCTTCACCGCCTGTGAAGCGACCAGGGGACTCGAACCAGGATCCTTCCGCTGGTCCTTGAGCTTCACCCGCTGCGCTACCGCCCGACTCCCCCCTACGTAGGTATTTTAATCTGTGTGTCTGGTCAAGATTTGCATTTCCTCTGTGATGTAGGGTCATATGGCCTAAGTCTGTATTTCCTCTGTGCCGGATGGGCCTCCCAGCCGGCAGTGACCGCAGCTGCCTTGCCTCCTTCCTCCACACAGGTGAGCTAGTAGGCCCAAGGCTTGAAGATAAAGATGACGAGGGAGGAATCCAGCTGGCCTGGGGCTGATACCTACTAGGCTTCCCTATCTCTGCCTGATCCAAGGCCAAGGATCAGGTGCATGTATTGTAACACTGTAAAAGACTGCCTTTGTCTGTCTTTGTGTTTTTCTGAGGTGCAGAGAGAACTTTAAGAGATTCTTGAGGGGGTCGGGCGGTGGTGCAGTGGGTTAAGCGCATGTGGCGCAAAGCACAAGGACCGGCATCCCGGTTGGAGCCCCCGGCTCCCCACCTGCAGGGGAGTCGCTTCACAAGCGGTGAAGCAGGGCTGCAAGTGTCTGTCTTTCTCTCCCCCTCTCTGTCTTCCCCTCCTCTCTCCATTTCTCTCTGTCCTATCCAACAACGAACAACATCAACAATGGCAATAATAATAACCACAATGAGGCTACAACAACAAGGGCAACAAAAAGGGGGGAAAAACGGCCTCCAGGAGCGGTGGATTCATGGTGCAGGCACCGAGCCCAGCAATAACCCTGGAGGAAAAAAAAAAAAAAGAGAGAGAGAGAGAGATTTTTGACTGCAGTTAATCATGTATTTTTCTTTTTAAATTTTTTTATCCTCTCATTGGGATGGAGCTAATGATTGACAGGACAGTGCTTGACACATGGGTACAATTTCTCATGTCCCTTGATACCTTCAATGACATAGTACGAACTATCAATAGATTCAGATCTGACTGAATAGTTGTTCTGTTTTGTTTTATTTTGTTTTGGAGAGGAAAAATTAAAACACCTAAATCCCACACCACAGAAACGTGTAACTTTGTACTTCAAACAATAGAATGAAGTAAAAAGATAATACAGAATGGAAGAAAATATCTGTGAAACATATATCTGAGAAGGAACTTATAATAGGAATGTATTATATATGATATAGGTATATACACATATTCAGGCACTATTCCAGGAAGTATTTCTAAGCAGCTATAGGATTTGTGGTACAAAGCTAATTTTAGCAAAAGCTTAATCACTTAAAGCCACTGGAATGATGTCTACTCCCTACCATAATATTTATAGAATAAAGAATGCATAATACTTGACATCCTGGTAGAATTACAAGACCTTAAAATTGAAAGAACTTGGAGGCTGGATGGTGGTGCACCTGGGTTGAGTACACATGGACATGGGAATAATAAAAACTAGATTTTTTTGTTTTGTTGTTAAGACAGTTTAAGTCCAGACCTTTGAATTTATTACTGCAGTTGACAAGTCATTCATTGGAAAATGTAATGATTTTTCTCAGATCTAGCCAGACCCAGGCTAGAATGGGAAATTCTTCCTGTTTGCTTGGACAAAATCCTGTCTTCCCAATCAGAGAAGGCAGACCTCCTACCTTCTACACACCACAGGGATCTTTGGTCCATACTCTCAGAGGGATAAAGAATAGGGAAGCTTCCAATGGAGGGGATGCGATATGGAGCTCTGGTGGTGGGAAATGTATGAACTGTATCCCTCTTACCACACAATCTTATCAATCATTATTGAATAACTGAGAATAAAAAAGAAGCTGAAAAAACCATGTCTTCTCTGATAACATTTTATTTAAACTGTGTCCACTCTTTTTTTTTTAATTTTTGGTTGTTAAAAGTAGTTTTGAGAGCAGTACCATAGACTGATCTTAGACGTTGAAGTTGGGGAGTTGGGCAGTAGCGCAGCAGGTTAAGCGCAGGCAGCGCAAAGCTCAAGCATCCCGGTTCGAGCCCCTGGCTCCCCACTGGCAGGGAGTCGCTTTACAGGTGGTGAAGCAGGTCTGCAGGTGTCTATCTTTCCCTCCCCCTCTCTGTCTTCCCCTCCTCTCTCCATTTCTCTCTGTCCTTTCCAACAACGACAACAACAACAACAATAAACAGAGGCAGCAAAAGGGAATAAATAAATAAATAAATAAATAAAACTAAAAAAAAAAAGAAGTTAAAGTTTCTGCCATCTTCCTTGGATTGTCATGGAATCAAGACACCTTTCGGGGGGCAAAGAGAGATAGCATAATGATTATGCAAATGAACTCCATGCCTAGGAGTCCATCTGAGCTCCTAGGTTCAAAACTGAACACTGCCTTAAACCAGAGCTGTGCAGTATGCTGAATAAACAAACAAACAAATTAGTAAGTCAGTAAGCACCATTTGGAATGGCTTCTGTTTTGATTTGTGCTTGAATTTATTATTAATAAAATTCATCTTAAGTGGCCCTGCATTCGTAACATCTCGCGTTCATTACCATAGCATAGCTTTCACTGCCAAAACAGCCACCAATAACCAGAGTTATCTTGGGTACAGCTGCACAGGCAACTGTGGTCATCATGGAAGCCTGGGCTCTCAGCCTCATGGCAATATCTTTTGCCTGCAAGGAAAATAAAAAAGAAATTATTCTATAAGACCTACAGTTCCCCCCACCCCGAGCATTGCTCAGCTCTAATTTATAGAGGTGCTGAAGATTGAATCTGGCACTTGAGTATCTCAGGCATGAAAGTCCTTTTACTTTCTAGATGAGAGAGTCGGGAGGTAGCAGCGGGTTAAGCGAACATGGCACAAAGCACAAGGACAGGGGTAAGGATCCCAGTTCGAGCCCCAGGCTCCCCACCTGCAGGGGAGTCGCTTCACAGATGTGGAAGCAGGTCTGCAGGTGTCTATCTTTCTCTCCTCTGTCTTCCCTTCGATTTCTCTCTGTCCTATCCAACAACAGCTATGACAACAATAACAACTACAACAAGGACTATAAAATGGGAAAAATGGCCTCCAGGAGCAGTGGATTCATAGTGCAGCCACTGAGCCCCAGCAATAACCCTGGAGACCAAAAAAAAAAAAAAAGTCTTTTTTACATAACCATTATGTTATCTTACCAGCCTAAAACCTATCTTTCTAAGAAATCACCATAACCCATCGCTGAGCAAAGGCAAAATAAATGAAGAAAAACAGAACACTGATTAAATGAAACCTAAATAAATTTCAACAACAATCATAAAGAACACAGCACACAGGGAATAAGTTAGAAAAGATAATCTTTTAAATCTAAATAGTAGAGAAATATAGAAAGGAAGTCATTTAAGAATTATACTTGGAATATATAATGGATGATTGACTGACCTGCACAGGGGACATTTTAAATAACCACAATTTCAGGAGTTCTTCCTGTGTGCCAAGCTAAGAGATTCACATAGGCTAGAACGTTGGTTTTTCTTTTGTCTGTTTTTGTTCAACTTCATGGTGATAAGGCCAGAGCTTGAATTTGGGTCTGTCTAGTTATATATCTCCTCCAGCCACACAGCCCAGCACTTTGAAGCACTTAATAAATATATGTATTTAAGTCATGAATACATGACTGCCGAAAGATTCCAATGATAGTCAATGGTATCACTTGGTTAGGCACACACATAACAATGCTCAAGGATCCAGGTTCAAGCCCCCTTGCAGGGGGGGAAGCTTCCCTATGGGTAAAAAAGAGTTGCAGGCTTCTCTCTCTCTCTCTTTCTCCCTCTCCTTCCCCCCTCTCAATCTCTTTTTTCTATTAAATAAGTAAAATTAAATATATAGTATCAAAAATAATTACAATGCCGACTGACCATTTAAATCAGGGATGGGAAACTTTTTTCTTCCATGGGTCACTTGAGTATTTATAACATCATTTACTGGTCAGTAAATATAGGTAATTTAAAAATTCGTGCAGGGGACATAGCATCGTGGTTATTCAGAAAGACCTTCCTGCTTGTGGCAGTGCAAGGCTTCAGGTTCAAAGTCGAGTACCACCAGAAACCAGAGCTTTTCAGAGCTCTAGTAAAACAGATAGATGATAGAGAGATAGATAGATACATAGATATAGATAAATAAGATAAAATTAATTAGTTCTTAAGTGGGGGAGGTAGTATAGATAAGATATAAAAAGACTTTCATGCCTGAGGTTCTAAAATCTCAGACTCAATCCTCTCAACACACAGGGTACCATAAACCAGTGCTTTTGTCTCTATCATCCTCATGGAAGTTCTCTCTTTCATTAAAATAAAATTAATATTTTGGGATACAGAGCTTTGGTGGTGGGAATTGTACCCCTCTTATCCTATGGTCTTGTCAGTGTTTTCACTTTATAAATAAATAATTTTTTTAAAAAAAAGAATTGGAAAGCCATCAGGGGAGGGAAGGGGATGCAGAGTTCTGGTGGTGAGAACTGTGTGGAGTTGTACCCCTCTTATCCTATGGTTTAGTTAATGTTTCCTTTTTATAAACAAAAAAGTGAATATTTAAGAAGTAGTCCTGCTTGCATTCATTGTTACCTTGGGCTGCATTGACTTTTACCTATTGTCCCAGAGTAATTGCTAATGCTTCTCTCCTTCAAAAGATATTCCAAGAAAATAAAATGGTTTCATTTATGATAATTTTGGTTTGCTAAAAAAAAAAAATCAGTTCTTAATGTCGCTATAAAAAAATAGTTTCTGGGAGTCGGGCGGTAGCGCAGTGGTTAAGCGCAGGTGGCGCAAAGCACAAGGACCGGCATAAGGGTCTCGGTTCAAGCCCCCGGCTCCCCACCTGCAGGGGAGTCGCTTCACAAGCGGTGAAGCAGGTCTGCAGGTGTCTATCTTTCTCTCTCCCTGTCTCCCCCTCCTCTCTCCATTTCTCTCTGTCCTATCCAACAACGAAGGCATCAATAACAACAACAATAATGACTACAACAATAAAACAACAAGGGCAAAAACAAAGGGAAAAAAAAAGTTCCTGGGGAGTCGGAAGGTAGCACAGCAGGTTAAGCACAGGTGGCGCAAAGCACAAGGACCTGCGTAAAGACCCTGGTTCGAACCCCGGCTCCCCACCTTCAGGGGAATCGCTTCACGGGCGGTGAAGCAGGTCTGCAGGTGTCTGTCTTTCTCTCCCCTTCTCTGTCTTCCCCTCCTCTCTCCATTTCTCTCTGTCCTATCCAGCAACAATGACATCAATAATAAATACAACAAGAAAACAACAAGGATAACAAAAGAGAATAAATAAATAAGATTTTTTAAAATGGTTCCTAGATGTATTGGATTTTAAATTCTATCTGAGGTTACATCCCAATCCATATTAAATAGAAAAAAGAAATAGTTGATACATGAACAAGATCCAATATTTTTTTCTATTTTTGACAGTATTTTAAAATCCAAGGTGGCATACCTGTGAGAGATTCGTCGCAGGCTGACGCAACGGAACTGTGTTCAGGAGAAACAAGATCGGGACATTTCTGTCACTACACAGCTGGACAAAGTGGCTCCCTTTAAGTGATGCCTGGGATGTCAATTCACCATTATTTGCCACTATTCCAATGAGATGTCTGATAAAATAAACAACAAAATCAACAGTCAGCTTCCCACATTTTCTGCATCTATTCTTAGCACTGCCAATAATTCAGAAAGCACACGGAAAGTCTTCCACTCGCAAGCAAGGTTAACTGCTGGCACTTTCGTGGGCGGCTTTACAACCCAAGGTAAGCCACTGGCCCTCTCGTCACTGGTTCTAGTGACCATGTGAAACAGAAAGAAATGCCAGGAGAAGTTCAGGTATGAACTTCTACTTTATTTGGGGTAAGCACAGGGTTTTATAGCAAACAGAACAAAGGACATTTTTCACATATGTCAGAAATGACAGGTTTCTTAAAGGTCAGCTACCCCTATGGTGGGGAGAGGTAGGAATGACAAGAATTGATGAGATACAGAAAGATCAAAGAAATTAGTTCCCATGATGTAAGGCAAGTTAATAATCTAAAGATATAAAGAAAAACACTGTGGTAAAACCAGTAGGGTGAGATAAAGCAGAGAAGGGCAAGGCTTGATGTAAATCATAGATATCAAGGAGAAGGAAATAAGTGTGGGGGTCTCACTGCCAGGATGCTGGCAAGGTTTATGATGGAGTATGCTTATGTATGTGATCAAAGGATGAAAGGATGGTGAACTCTGGGTGAATATGGTGAACTCTGGGTGAATATAGTGAACTCTGAGTGAACTTACAAGCAGGCAGCCATTTGGTCTGCTAGCAGGGGAGTGAACTAAGTGTGAGAGGATGCAGGCTTCTGTGAAGCTTTGAGAGACTAACAAGGGGAAACTGAGTCATGTAAAGCATTTCCCTCTTAGCTTCATCCCTAGAAGGAAGAATCTAACAAGTGGGGTGTCTCCCCTAAGCTCTACCAGGCTTTCACATAGTCCTACAGTCAACCTGCCCTGTCCTCCTGGAAATGGTAGCCAAGTGGCACAAGGGTGTAGGGGAGACAGAGGCAACTCACCAGGTAAGCACAGGCATTGCCAGGTGTGAGGACCTGGGTTCAAGCCCTGGGCTGTCATAGGAGAGCCCCAGTAGGGGGAATGCTCACACGTGATGCAGCAGTCTTGCAGTGTCTCTCCTTCTCTCTGTCTCTCTCTCTCTCCTCTTTCTCTCCTACCTTCCCTAAATAAAGGAAAGAAGGGGAAAAAGGCCACTTGAGCAGGAGGAGAGGAGGAGACAGAAGAAAGGTTATGTGAAAAGATTCTCAGGCAACACCACTAGACAAAGTTAAGCTGTGCTCTGGGGGGGAAAAATGGCAAAAGCCAGTGGGAGCAATGGGATTTTTCATATCAGGCACGGACAAGCAGCATACCATCCAAGTGAACTGTTTTCTTTTTAATTTTCTGTTACTTTTTTTTCAAATTATTTTATAGGGGAAATTATGTTTCATGGGACTGTCTTTGATACATGAGTACGTTTCTTATCTCACCCCATCAGTGACTACACACCATCCCCATTCACCCACTCGAGACTTTCCCCACCATCAGGTTTTGGGTACCAGATGCCCTTTCCTCATCATTCCATAGGTTGAGCAATGTTCAATTCTATGTGTATCACGTCCTTCTTAATCACGCATTTGTTGTTGGACATCTGCGTTTATTCCAGCTTTGGGCTTTTACATACTGTGCTGCTGTGAACGTAGGTGTATATAGATTTTTTTTAATTTACTTTATTTACTTATTTATTTACCAGAGAACTGCTCAGCTCTGGTTTATAGTACTGTGGGGGATTGAACTTGGGACTTTGGAGACTCAGGCATTAAAAACTCTTTCCATAATCATTATGCTATCTACCCCCACCCTACATAGATCTTTTTGGATAGTTGTTTTTCTGTTTCTTGGAAAGATCCCAAGGAACACTTCTACACTGTTGGCACTGCAAATCAGTTCAACTCCTGTAGAAAACCATCTGGAGAGTCCTCAGAATACTAGAAATACATCTGCCCATGGGAGTAGATAGCATAATGGTTATGCTAAGAGTCTCTCATGCCTAAGACTCCAAAGTCACGGGTTCAGTTCCACCACAAGCCAGAGCAGATCATTGCAGTAGGAGAAAGAGAGAGAGAGAGATGGAGAGGGGAAACAGATCCACACTTTCTCACCTGACTTATTTATCTTTATTTTTTATTGCCACCAGAGTTATCGCTAGGGTTTGGTGCTGGTATTATGAATCCACTGCTCCCAATGGCCTTTTTTCCCTCCACTTTTTCTTCCCTATTCTTTTTTTTGGCCTCCAGGGTTATTGCTGGGGCTAGTGCCTGCACCATGAATCCACTGCTCCTGGTAGCCATTTTTCCCCCTTTTGTTGCCCTTGTTGTTGTAGCCTTGTTGTGGTTATTATTGTTATTGTTGATATCATTTGTTGTCGGATAGGACAGAGAGAAATGGAGAGAGGAGAGGGAGACAGAGAGGGAGAGAAAGATAGACACCTTCAGACCTGCTTCACCACTTGTGAAGCGACTCCCCTGCAGGTGGGGAGCTGGGGGCTCGAACCGAGATCCTTACACCGGTCTTTGCGCTTTGCCCCACATGCACTTAACCCACTACGCTACCACCAGATCCCCTCCCATATTCTTATTGGATATGTCAGAGATAAATTGAGAGGGGAGGGGCAAGTAGAGCGAAAGAGGAAGCTATACCTGCAGACCTACTTTGCTGCTCATGAAGGTGCCCCCTGCAGGTGGGGCACAGGGGCTCAAGCCAAGGTCCTTATTCATGATAATGTGTACAGTCACCTGAGTGCCCCACTGCTGGGCTCCTGGTTTTACTTCTAATAAACTGTCTAATCTGTAGCAAGTTGCTCCCGCAAAATTGTGTTGCTCCTGTCTGAAGTTTGTGCATAAAATTGGGAGAATTAAAGATGGCTTCCAAAATTGTTGAAAAATATATGAGATGACATATATAAACAGACCCTGTCACATACCAAGAGCTCAGTATAAGATACCCTGTTATGGGGCCGGGCGGTGGCGCAGCAGGTTAACCACACATGGCACAAAGCACAAGGACCGTCATAAGGTCGCGGTTCAAGCCCCAGGCTTCCCAACTGCAGCGGGTGGTCGCTTCACAAGCAGGTCTGCAGGTGTCTATCTCTCTCTCCCCATCTCTGTATTCCCATCCTCCCTCGATTTCTCTCTGTCCTATCCAACAGCAATAACAACAAGAATAATAATAACAACAGTGATAAAAAAACAAGGGCAACAAAAGGGAAAAAATAGCCTCCAGGACCAGTGGATTTGTAGTGTAGGCACTGAGCCCCAGAGAAAAACCCTGAAGGCAAATATATATATATATATATATATATATATATATATATATCCTGCTATCATTTTAGCTTAATTGAGACAATTCATATAATCATAATATTATATGAAATCAATAATTTCCTAGGGCCATTGATTAAAGGAAAACACTAATTTGTAATCTGACAGGCTCTGGTGTCACCAAAAAAAAAAAAAACCATGAAAATCAATAAAATATTTGAATAGTAAAATTAGATTTCTACAGGGAGTTTTTCTGTCCTACTCTCATAACTCAGAACTCGATATACCACATGCAGTACATGCCCACGGATGTTCATTAATGATCTCTAATGATGATACATGATACAGAACAATTTGCCATGACAAAAATTAACTCAAGCACTAAACAAAGTTTACCCCCAGAGAAAATTAGTTTGCCCACCATAAGCAAAAAAAAAAAAAAATTAGAGTAACTGCTACTGTACTCAGTGCATCCTGCTTTTCACCTGAAGCTATGCAAGATTTAAACATTAAAACAAGTTTCCCACTGCAGAACTCTCTGAGTCATTGAGAATAAAGCTAACGTTTATCCCATAGCATGCCTAAGGGAATCTGAAATCTGATTTCACCTATTAAGTAAGTTTGTCTTCTCAGGTTGTTGGTAGAAGTCAGGTCCAGAACAGATCTGACCCCTAATCACCCTGAGTCTAACCCTGTCAGATAAAGACTACAAAAGCTGGAGAAGGATAAGGGCATTCTTGAATGATGGCTCTTTTGGTCACTATCAAGGTCATCCCATCATCTGGGTCTCTACTCAGGGAATTGTGGGACTTTAACATAGATACAATAAGCCTAGACCTCTGACAGATTCCTCTCTCCACCATCGCTGGTTCTCTCCATCAGGAACAACATCATAAACCCTCTTGTGGGCCTCTACAGGACCTTGCCCTCAATGTAGAATAACAATGGTAGAAACTGCTTCACTCTCCGAAGGGAGGCTGGGTCAGCCCACTCTGCCACTCGAGGAAGATGGGTCCTGAAATGAGTGCAGCCCAGAATGTTTCTGGTTATGACCATGAGATGTGAGTTCAGGCTGACAGGGATGCAGAGGTTGCCCAGGACCCTGCGCTAAATATGAACAGACACAGGCCCCAGATCAGATCAATGGGGTTTACAGTTAATTGCACTAATTTACTTATCCTGTATTTGGGAGCTACTCTCTGCTCTGATCCAGCTTTCTGGTCCTATTCTCAACTCTGACATGATTTTCCCAAACAATACTTTCAACCCACCTGCATGCTAGCTGTTAGGCTCAGGCAAAAATTAGTATAAAGTCATGGGCCCTTGAAATAGACCTAAAATAGACCTACTATCCTTTTCCAAAATGGAGACCCCCAAATCTCATCTACTATATTCTGACCTTTAGGTTTCTGATTATTAAACAATTTGTTCTACTTTATATCTTAACGCTTTTCAGCCACCAAGTTGCAGATGCTACCATGACACCAACCTGACTTCCCTGGGCAGATGACTTCACCAAAGTGTTCTGGAACCTCACCTCCCCAGAGCTCTGTCCCATTAGGGAAAGATAGGCTGGGTGTACCAATCCACCTGCCAACACCCATGTTCAGCAGAGAAGCAATTACAGAAGCCAGCCCTCCCACCTTCTGCACCCCATAATGACCCTGGGTCCATGCTCCCAGAGGGATAAAGAATAGGGAAACTTCCAATGGAGGGGATGGGATATGGAACTCTGGTGGTGGGAACTGTGTAGAATTGTACCCCTCTTATACCACAATATTGTTGATGATTATTAAATCACTAATAAAATAAGAAAGAAAAAGTAGCCTTGACAGGAAAGAATACTTCGTCTTCTTATATTTTATTTTACAAGAAATATGTGTTTCTATAAAGTACGCCTTACCCTCCTAGATGAGCAAAGCCCGTCACGAGTGTTGTGCCGTATTCTGCCTTGAATTCATGGAATCGACTTCCATCTGTCAACCGACTCAAAATCTACAAAAGGAAGGTGAGAATATGCATAGGAATCCGATAATTGAAATGTCCCCATGGGGGTGCAGAGTAGTGGCACACCCTACATTACAGTGCCTGTAAGGACCCTGGTTCAAGTCAAGGTCCCCATCTGCCGTGGTGAAGCTTCATGAGTAGTGATGCAGGGCTGCAGGTGTCTCTCTGTCTCTCTCTCTCACTCTCGATTTCTCCCTCCCCTCTTAATAACCAAAATAAATAAATTAATAACTAAGTCTCCTTAGAATATTGTTACATAAATTTATTACAGTTTTGGGTCTGGCAAACAGCACAACGGTTAGGCAATAGACTTTCATGCCTGAGGCTCTGAGGTTCCAGGTTCAATACCCAGCACAATTATGAGCCAAAGCTGAGCACTGCTCTGTTCTCCTCTTTCTCTCTTTCTCTCTCTCACTCTCATTAAAATAAATAAAATATTTTTTAAATTATTAAAGTATAATGTATGTGTACATTCATTTTATTAATCAATACCTTTTCACTATTTAGTCTATCTATCACATTTACTTGCTGTATGACTTAATAAATGAATGAACAATTTAAAAATGAATTTTATCCATGTTTTTATTCACTTGTTCACTAAATGAATATGTGAAACTTGGTACTAGACAATTGACATGAGCCTTCAAATTATCATAATAACCTTGCAATATAGATGCTCTCATTCTATTATTTTCTAGATAAAGAAATGAACTAGAGTAGTGAGTCGAGCAGTAGCTTAGTGGGTAAAGCGCAGGTGGTGCAAAGCACAAGGACCGGCGTAAGGATCCTGGTTTGCGTCCCTGGCTCTCCACCTGCAAAGATGGGGGGGTCTCTTCACAGGCGGTGAAGCAGGTCTGCAGGTGTCTATCTTTCTCTCTCCCTCTCTGTCTTCCCCTCCTCTCTCCATTTCTCTCTGTCCTACCCAACAAGGATGACATCAACAACAACAACAATAACTACAACAATAAAAAAACAAGGGCAATAAAAGGGAATAAATAAAATAAGAAGTTAAAAATTTTAAAGATTATTTAAAAAAAAGAAATGAACTAGAACAGAGATAGCTTGCTAAAAGTCATATCATTGTCAAGTGGTTAGAAAGAGATTCAAAATCAGTATCATTGAAGTCCAAAAACTGGGGCTACTGTAACTTTTTGTTTGCTTGTTTTTATCTCATATGCATTCACATCTACTTAACTGTCCTTTCAAAACTTCTATACTTGAAATGCTTTTTATTCCTGCCAAAATTAATTTTCTACTTCCATGGAATCTTAAAACCTGACAGTCACAGAATCTCAAACTTTTCTATCAAGCTGAGGATTTAAAATGTACTGATAAAATCTGAAGACACTGCCTGAAAATGAATCAGACTTATTCCCGAAGTCAGTTACTAGCTGATTAATGAAGTGGAAGAATATTCTTGACATCATATGCCTCTGTGAAAAATTCCAGTTATTCCAAATCACTATGATTATAATGTAGTTAAATACTTGATATAAGAGCACTACACTTTTTAGTGGATATGACTAATCCATATATTATTTCAGAGACTACTCTTATTTACTGAACTTTGGTTTTCACAGGTTCTCCTTGATTCTCTATAATATATATATATATATATTAGTAACTGCATACAAAATTAGGCAATATCACCTATTATTTAATCAATCCAACCAGAAAAAAATCACTCTTTTTTTTTTCCACTTACCAACTTAACATTTAAATGAGACTCAAAACTTTGAGGGGCCAGTCCACTGAGTTCCTCTGGACTGTATAAAGGGTCATCATAGCCCAAAGGCTCTCCAGGTGGACATCCAGTGTGTAATGAGCGAATGCTGCTTTTAACCTGGTGGTAGGCTTCCTCTTCAGTAGATGCAAAGTAGTCAACACCACCACTGACTCTAAGTGGAAACACAGGAGGAAGGAACACAGAGGTTTGTAATTCAAAAGCATCAAACTGTAGATGAGAAATGACATACATACATACATACATACATTTGTAAGTAAGGAGATTCCCATCTGTGTCTGGTTTCCTACGAGTTTTTGTTATAAAGTAGAGATGATAATCAACTCTTTTTTTTTAATATTTATTTATTTATTTTCCCTTTTGTTACCCTTGTTGTTTTTATTATTGTTGTTGTTATTGATGTCAACGTTGTTGGATAGGACAGAGAGAAATGGAGAGAGGAGGGGAAGACAGAGGGGGGGAGAGAAAGAGAGACACCTGCAGACCTGCTTCAATGTCTGTGAAGCGACTCCCCTGCAGGTGGGGAGCCAGGGGCTCGAACCGGGATCCTTAAAGCAGTCCTTGCGCTTCTTACCATGTACACTTAGCCCACTGTGCTACCACCCGACTCCCCAACTAAGTCTTTTTAAATTTTTTTTTTATCTGCTGGAACAGACAGAAATTGTGAGGGGAGAGGGAAAGAGATAGACACCTTCAGCCCTGTTTCACTACCGATCAGATCAAACTGTTCCCTGCGGGTGGGGACTGAGGCCTTAAACCCAAGTAAGTCCTTGTACATGGTAATGTATGTAATTAACGGTTGTAGCAACGCCCCAGCCCCCTCAATTAATTCTTCTGTTTTGTTCCTGTGGTGAAGCTCACTGTTCTTCTAAATTTAAGTTATTAAAAGTAAATGCAAATGTTGAGGCTGGGTGGTGGTGCACGTGGTTGAGTGCACACGTTACAATGCAGAAGGACCTAGGTTCAAGCCCCCTGGTCCCCACCTGCAGGGAGAAAGCTTTGCAAGTGGTAAAGCAGGGCTGCAGTTGTCTCTCTGTCTCTGCTCTCCCTCTCTATCACCCCTTCCCTCTTGATTTCTAGCTGTCTCTATCCAATAAGTAAATAAATATAATTTTTAAAAATCAAATATTATTCTTTTTTAAAATAAATTCCTGGACTTGATGTCCTAATATTTGACTTTAGGTTTTTATACAATATTATCAAGGTTACTCAGGTTTCACACAAAAAGCATAAAATATTAAATTCTGTTTTCTAGAACAGTATGGATAAGATGCATTTTTCTGTTTACATATTTTTGAAAAACTCATTGATAAATACCCTGGATTTAATCATGAGAAAGAAATCAGGTAAGTCATGACTGAGTCATGACTGACATCCTGAGAATAACCAGCTGCCATTCGAAAAAGTTTAGAGGTTATAAAGAATTGCTCTAAACTATAGAAGAATAAAGACCAAACAACTAGGTGATAGATTCAATCATAAGCCAGAAATAAAACATTGGTGGACAAGTTGGGAGACTTTACATAAGGTCTGTAATCTAGAAAGCAGTCTTTTATCTAATGTTAGGGCTGATGTCTAATACCAGTTTGTTTAATTATAGTATGTTTATGTAAGTTTTCATCTATGGAATATGGGTGAAAATATGTATAGTAATTCTTCGTACTTTTCAAAACTTCACTATAAACCCCAAATTATTTCAGAATGAAAACTTTAAAACATCTAAAAAAACATGTTCAGTTGGCAGCGGGACAGAGTGAGGGGCAGGCGGTGGTGCACGGAGTTAAGCACACATAATACAAAGCGCACGGATGCGGGATAGAGCCCCTGGGTCCCCACTTGCAGGGGGGGAGCGGGGTCACTTCACAAGTGATGAAGCAGGTCTGCAGGTGTCTCGCTTTCTCTCTCCCTCTATTTGCTTCCTCTCTCAATTTCTCTCTGTCCTATCAAAAAACAACACCAGGAGTAGTGGATTCGTATTGCCTGTGATAACACTGAAGGCAAAAAAAGAAAAAGAAAAGAAAGAAAAAAAGGGAGTCCAGTGGTAGTGCAGCAGGTTAAGCGCACGTGGCACAAAGCGCAAGGACCTGTGTAAGGATCCTGGTTCGAGCCCCCGGCTCCCCACCTGCAGGGGAGTCGCTTCACAAGCGGTGAAGCAGGTCTGCAGGTGTCTCTCTTTCTCTCCTCCTCTCTGTCTTCCCCTCCTCTCTCCATTTTTCTCTGTCCTATCCAACAACGTTGACATCAATAACAACAAAAACAATAACTATAACAATAACAAAGAACAATGGAAAATAAATATTAAATTTTTTAAAATGCAAAAGAAGAGTAAAAACTTATTGACAATATTGTTTGAACTTGATTTTCCTTTTACAAAAGCATTTATCTATATATTAAGCTTTATCATCAGTTACAGAATCCTTTGGTTTCTTTATGTCTCATTTTACCTTTGATAAATTTTATTTTATTGAAATTTGTAGAACAGGCATAAATAGCATAATGGTTATACAAACAGACTCTCATGCCTGAGCCTCCAAAAGCCCAGGTTCCATCCCCACACCACATAAGCCAGAACTGAACAGTGCTTTGGTAAAATAGCAATAGACGTAAATTTGTTCCTTTTGTATGAGTTTTGTTCCTATTCTCATTCTTTCCTGTAATGTTTCAATTTTGCTCTTAATAATTTTCATCTGCTATTTATTGTCTTTCCAAGGAGATAATGTTGGACCTCACGATTTCTATAACATACATTCTATAACATAAATATAAAATTTCCATTTCAAAGTTTTCTTTTTATTATTATTCATTTTCTTTTTCCTGGATGTTTTTATTTATTATTTTTTTCTTTTTTTACTCTAACATCTGTGGATGACAGCCTATCGTATTGATCTGTCTTTGAGATTTTTTTTGAGAAGCTCAGGATCACATCCCTATGTCGGGGGAATCCCCAAAGAATAATCATTACATAAAGCTCCACTTTAATTAGGCAGAATTGGTTGTTCATCAGAAGGCTCAAATTATAATTAGTCCCCTTGAGCACTGCCTTTTGAGAACACTTCCTCTCCTTTCTTTTTCTTTTTTCTTTTCTTTCTTTCTTTCTTTTTCTTTTTTCTTTTTTTTTTTTTTTTTTTTGGCTTCCAGGGTTTTTGCTGGGGATTAGTGCCTGCACTACGAATCCACTGGCCCTGGAGGCCATTTTTTTCCCATTTTACTGCCCTTGTTGTTGTTGGATAGGAGAGAGAGAAATCGAGAGAGAACAGGTAGAGGGAGAAAAGGACCAACATCACAGACCTGCCTCACCACTTGTGAAGCAACCTCCCCACACCCCACCCCCGCTGGTGGGAAGCCAGGATCCTTATTCTGGTCCTTGTGCTTTGAACCTAGTGCACTTAACCCACTGTGCCCCTCTCCTCTTCTTTCTTACCGAGAGTGTAAAAAGGCTCCTCCCAACTCTTCAACACTGATATCTTCTTTTGTAGCAGCTTTTACCAAAGCTGGTCCTGCTAGAAACATAGATCCAATTTTGTTTACAATCACACATTCCTCAGGTAGGCTAGAAATGTAGGCAGCTCCTGCTACACAGGAGCCACATACCACTGCTACCTACAGAGAATGAGAGATGCAAAAGATATTACTATTACATCTTATATTTGTACTCTGTGGAAAGGCCTGAAAATTTCATCTTAGGAAACAAGTGAAACAAAACATTGAAAGTACTCTAACATCAATGCTGCTGAGGATGTCAGAAGATTGTTCCTCTCACTCATTTTTTGGTAGCATTATAAGTAGGCATGTTCCTCAGCAAATGATTTGGTATTATGTACCAGGCAACAGTATAAAATAGTATTAACTAATAGAATGATGGTTCTGCAAAAGACTTTCATGCCTGAGGCTAAGTGGTCCTAGCTTCATTCTTCAGCACCACCTTGAGCCAAAAGCATAAACCTTGACACAGTCTTATCAAATTTTTGTACAAGCTCTACATGTGTATCAAGAGAAATTTAAAAATTAACCTTTCTGCGCAACAATTTCAGCATTAAATAATGTGCTGTGCTAAAATTTATCAAATGATCTTAGCATGACAAAGTACTAGGACAAATTTCCAACAAAGATGAATTCTTGAGCAAATTATATTACACCTATGGAATGAAATGTTTTACAGTCACTCATGTAGACTCTGAAGATAACTCAACAACTTAAGAAAATACAAATAATACAAAAAATACAAATAACAGTGTTGTAAAGCTAAACATAATTTGCAAGATTTACAAGCATTTCCAGCTTTTAAATATATACCTATATATTATATACATATGTCAGAACGTTTTCTGAATGTTGTCTGTTAGTGATTTTTAGTACTTTTTCAAAGTCAATACAATAATTTCATAGTGAAAAAAATACAGGTTTTCAAAGAAAAGAGAAAATTCAAACATTTTAACCACTTAACAAGTTTTACCAATAAAACCTACTATGTTATATAATTAATTTGTTAACTATATAACTTTTAAGATCCCATATACTCAAAATCCTTGCACTAACCTGTGGGATTTTCATTGAAGACATTAATGCTATGTTGTATATCATTCTACCACCATGCTTTTCATCTGGAAAGCTGTCTGCCTGCCAAGAGAATCAGACAGACATAAATCAGTGTTGAAGTGCAGGGGAAATGCTCCACCTCTATGAATTCTTCTCAGGCTGGTTGTTATGTAATTTTAAAAAAGAAGTATCAGATGCGTTTGAAAAGGAAAATTCAATTAATAAGATACATAGTGGCATGGTGCCAAGTGCAAGGACCGGGGCAAGGATGCCAGTCCAAGCCCCGGCTCCCCACCTGTAGGAACGTTGCTTCACAGGTGGTGAAGCAGGTGTCTGTCTTTCTCTCCTCCTCTTCCTTCCTCTCCTCTCTCCATTTCTCTCTGTCCTATCCAACAACGACGACATCAATAACAACAACAATACAACAACAATGAAAACACAACAAGGGCAACAAAAGGGAATGTAAATAAATAAATAAATATTTTTTAAAAAAATTTAAGATACATAGTGAAGAATTTACATGGCAGTAAATTCTAAAAAGAAACTAGGTGGCCTGGCTTATTTATCCTGGATGTGAGACATCAAGGAGAGAGGGTTACTTTGTATAACAAGGGGTAACTATCTCTTTACTCTGAGTGAAATAAGTTCCTTAGAAGGAGAGGGCGTGTTCTCTGATAAACTTAAACCTGGGTGGTCCCCCTCAGCTACAGTTTTGTAGGTGACAGAGTTAAAGCAAAGACT